>NC_050443.1:120991562-121342092 GCF_903995425.1 Onychomys torridus
AAATGTAATACACAATAGTAATATATATTATACACACACACACACACACACACATATATATATATATATACATATATATGTACACACACACACACACACACACACACACACAAAAAAAAATTGCTGGCCATTCAGATATTCCAAAGAGAGGCCATAAAATATGTCCTTTGAATGGAAATAAGAAAGTTCCTAAATTAACAAGGAAAGAAAACAGTTGCATGCTGAGTTACCAAGACCCACGGGAAGAACAAATCTGTAAAATTGTAAAGAAGGAAAAAGAAGGCAATGCTAATTGTGTTGTCTCTCCTCTAGCTACATGGCTCATAACTGCTTGTGGCTTTGGGCATCTGCTTGACATCTTGGAGCTTGTTCCTTCTAGGTAAAGGGAACTACTAGATTCCACAGAAGTGCTTGGTCCATGCCCCTCACACAGGGCAGACTGCTAGTGTGTCAGGCAGGGGCCCCATGCACATAGCCTGGTCCTCACTCTCCTCTCCAGACTCATCTAGAAGGAGTGATTGGAGATGTTTTCACAAACTGGGCCACTCCTGTCTGTCATAGTGTCTTCCTGGCAAAGGCAGCATATTATGTGTCTGTGTGTCCCCACTAATGGTGAGATCCCGGCCTGGTTGGTTCAGCTTCTTAGGAAACCCTTCCACACCAGCTTCCCTCACTCTTACCTGCTCTCTTCTGGGTGTCACTCCCAAGGACAAAGTTGGTGCCATGGGATGGAACTTATTTGGGGTTTTCTTCTGGTCTTAGGGCCACTGTGGAGGGTAGGCCCTACTTAGTCTGCCCTCTTCACCCCCAGGACCTATAGGCTCCATCTGAGGCCCATAGCATAGGCCACAGGTTTCTGCAGAGGCACTTCTCTGTAAAACCCCTTCCCCACACATCAACACTCACCTCTGAAGTAGATTTGTATGACACCATTATCCTCAGGCCTGAGAGGCCTCTGAGAAAGAATCAGGCCTGAACATCCTTCTTCCACCATAAGACAAGCCTATGCAGTTTGGGGGGGTCAAGTTATATTGTGCAGTACTGTGCTGAGTTGAGTTCACTTAAGTTCACCTCCGTGATGTCAAACTGAGGTGATTTGGACTAAGGGGAGTTGATATGAATTTAACCCTCATGGGTGAGGGGGAACTAGTAACTCTACACCTGATCTGGGCCACGTGGTCTCTGAGGGTCCAAAGGAATATTATAATGTCGGCCATTTGGGCCTCTATAACAAAACACCTTCAACTGGGAAATGTATGAGTGTATGATGTATCATTCAGCATCTGGGAAGTACCATCCAAGAGGTTCATAAGGGCTCTGCATGCTGCACGAGGGCAGCTTCTGTGAATCCTCACATGGCTGGAGAGCTGAGTGAACAGGTTCCTTGGGCAGCAGTGACTGCATTGATCGCAACGATGGTTTCTTCTCTTCCTGCTCCCTTGCTGCTGCTTTTGGAGATAGGGTTTCATGTACCCCAGACTGGCCTCAAACTTACTATGTAGTTGAGGATAACCTTGAACTTCTGATCCCCCTGTCTCTACCTCCTCAGTAGTGAAATTATTGATGTACATTACCTGGCTTATGCCAGGGATGAAACCTGGGGATTTGGTGCCTGTTAAGTGAGAACTTGTCAAAGCCACATCCCCAGCCCTTCAGGCTTCTTTAAAAAGAATACTAATCCCATTCATGAGTGCTTTGCCCTCATGACCTAATCCCTTCCCAGAGACTCCTCTTTCTAATGCCACCACACTGGGAATGTATCATCCATGCATGAGACTTAAGGCAAATTGCAGTCTATCCACCCAGATCACAACATTCAAACTTGGCTCCCTCAAGTTCATGTCCTTTTCACATGCTCACACAGTCACTGAATCCCCAGAGCCCTCGAGATCTTATCTTATTCCAGTACTGACACAAGAGTCTCCAGTGTCCAAAATGAGTGAGCCCAGGGTCAGACTCATCCTGAGGCAAATTCATCTCCAGAGCTATTAGCCTGTGAAATCACAAAGGCCATGAGCTTCCAAATTAATATAGTGGGGCCAGCCTGAAGCAGACATCCCCTTACAAAAGGAAGACATGAATAAGAAGAAAAGAGTGGCGTGTCTCAAGCACATCCACACCCCAACAGAGATAGCACTAACTTGTAAGGGCTGAGAATCATTAGTCTTTGTCCCACTTTCTGGGTTCACTAAGCCAAGACTCCACATAGCAGCAACATTGTGACTTGACTGAATACATCCCATCTGTCATCCAGGCTAGAGTTCAATGCTGATGGCTCTACCACTCTGGGTTTTAGAACCAAGTCTATTCCCGTAGCTGGACTGGGAATTTCTCTTGTAGCACCTTACAGCAGTTCTGCCTCAGCACTGTTCTTTGGGGTGTCTTCTGAGTGGAGACAGCTCTGCCCTCAGCTCCTATACCTAGTAGAAATGGCCCCATGAAGGCCACCAAGACTTGCCATCCACTGCAGGGGTGGTTACTGTGCCAACACTTCACTTGGCCACTGAAGCCCCAGCTGGGGCATCCCAGGGACCCTGAACTGGAGCTCAGGAAGCAGAGGCTTGAGACGTCAGGGATAAGGTGGCCCTGAAGTTCCCTGAAATGCCTCTGTGACAGAGAGTGCTCTGATGTGCAGCACCAGCCCCTCTTCTGTCGTACTACATTCTGACCTCCCCACTTTCTGCTTGTTTGTGAGCACACCTTTTTCCATTCTCTTCCATTTGGCTGGTTGGTTTGAAAGAGGGTTTTACTGTGTATCTTGCTGTGTAGTCCTGGCCTGGTACTAGCCCAGGCTGACTTGAATGCTAGGCAGTCATCCTGTCCCAGCCTCCTGAATTCTGAGACTATATAGTGTGCCACCATGCCTGGAGCCAATTCTTTTTTTTCTTCCTTCTGGTAGCTGAGTCTTATCCAGGTCAGTACATTTTGCTTTTCTTGTGATTGTCACTGGCTTGTGACTCTCCTTTCACTTTGTACTAGAAGCAATCAAGAGAAGCTAGGTAGCACCATGAACACTTGGCTGAGGGATATCCTCTGCTAAACAGCCTTGTTCTTTTCTCAGAAGTGTCATCGTATACAGACACTAAGACCCTGGGACATGACCTTCCTAGGTTCTTTGCCACTTCATGGCTCTATGTTTCCACCAAGCCCTTACCAGAATGTCACTTCCTGTCCCCATTTCCACCAGCATCCCAGGAAATCTGTAAAGCTCTGGCCTTCTGAGACCACCCCCAGGCCACCCCCAGGCCCTCTTCATGGGCTTCAGATCCCTTCCAGCCCCTGCCTGTTCCTTCTTCCAACACTGCCACCATATCTTTCATCAGAACCCCTTTCTCAGTGTCAAGTTCAGTACTAGCCCTGTGACAAAAATGCCTTAAATTTGGGCGATTTACAAACAATAAAGATCTGCTGTACACAGTTCTAAAGACGGAGAAATCCAGAATCAAGACTCTGACAGTTTCAGTATCTAGAGAGGACTATGTCTGCCTCCTAGATAGTGTCTTCTGTGTGTCCTGTGGCAGATGGCAGAAGGGCAAAAGAGATAACTAAACCCCCTCAGGCTTCTTGTATAAGATCATTAACCCTATTCATGTGGGTGCCCCTCTCATGACCTAATGTCCTCCCAAAGGCCCCACCACAGTCTCCTTGGAGATGAAGTTTTAGTGTATGCAGACACTCAGACCCAAGAGCCTTGACTCTGGGGAAACAGAATTGCCCTCCTCTTTCAGCTCTGGGACAGTTGAAATGGGTGACCTTTGCATTGCAGCCACCTGCCCCCTGAGACCCTGCAGAATGTTAGTGCCAAACAAGAATGTCTGCTATGGCTTGCCTGGGCAGGGGCCCAGTGTGGGGTGGCTCCCAATGATGGCTGATATGGAAATAATTTGACAGAGACACAAGAACCACCCATTGAACGCTGCATGTGATGAGACATCACTTAGACCTGCCAAGAGAGTCAAAATTCACTGACACTGGGCCATGGGCTACCCTAAGAATGTGGATGTCATTGGGCGTAGTGGGAGCTACAGCAAAGACTGCAGTGCTGGGTGGGGGGATCACAGGAGCTGGGCTCTGTCCTGTGAAAGCATCCCCTGTGATTCACAGTCTGGGGATTGAGTAGAAGGGGTGAGGATTGGCTGCTGTGCCCTCAGGGAGGGAATGAGACCAATATCAGTGCACCCTGGGTGCCTGCCAGGGTTCCCGGGACACCTGAGAAAGGGGCTCTCTCCATTTCCCAGAGCCTCACTATCTCTCTAGCTGAGCTCTCTGCAGCAATCTGCAGGGCAGCCACTGCTGCTACAGTGCCCACCTCAGGGCACACGTCAGCATGGTCGCACTCTGCAGCCATCACCACTAGCTAGCCGTAGAGCATTTCATCACCCTCAAAAGCCGCCTTCACTCATCAGCAGTCACTCCCTGTCCTCTCTGCCTAAAGAATCACCAATCTCGAATTTCTACAATGTGCTATTCTGAGCATTTCGTAGAACTGGAGGTGCATTGCATAGGATCTGTCGTGGCTGACTTCTTTTACCTAGCACAATGCCTGGTAGATTTATCCATTTTGTGATATGTGTCAACATGTCAACACTCTTAGTTTGATATTCAGTCTTATGGACAAACCATGTCAGTCTGCTGCTGGATTTTTCAGATCTACTCTGAACAACACTACTATGACACTCACATTCAAGTTGTTACTTGAATGTATGTGTTCATTTCTAGGGATACATATGTAGAGGTGGGGTTATTATATATTAAGTATTTTGAGGAACCACCAGCCTACTTCCACTACAGCAGAGGAAGCTCATTTTGCTGGTCAGTGTATAACCACCACCTCAAAAATGTGGCATCATCTCTGAGGTGGAGGAGTCGCATAGCTGATGAGCAAGGAGATGTCTGGCTTTGCATCTACAGGAAACTCTGGTATTCACACCTCGAGAAGGGAATGTGTGTCACGGCACTGTCCACAGGCCTGAGCCCTTGTCAGGAGGAAAGAGAATTAATAAACATAGTTGTTCATACTAAGAAGAACTTCATGCCAGCTCATGTGACTGAGCCAATGACAGACAGCCACATAAGGGGCTCTCAGCCACGGAGTAATAATACTGAGGCAGTACTGAATAACCTTTTTGTAAGTTTATCTACTCATTTGTTTTGAGACAGGGTCTTACTCTCTAGCCCAGGCTGGCCTCACACTCACAGCAATCCTTCTGCTTCAGCTTCCAGAGTGCTGGGATTATAGGCATGTGCAGAAACCATGCCCAGCTCTTTTATTTCACTGAATCACCAAAATTAAAAATATATGCCTTCGGGGCTGGAGACACGGTTCAGTGGTTAAGAGCAGTGGCTGCTCTTCGGAGGACCTGGGTTCAATTCCCAGCATCCACATGGGAGCTCAAAACTGTAACTCCAGTTCTAGGGGATCTGCCACCCTTACATCAGTGTACATAAAATAAAATTAAATAAATTTTTAAAAAGAAATGTTAAAAAATGTATATGCCTTCTAGTGATACATATAAATATGATAATATATATATATATATATATATATATATATATGAAAACAAAGCCAAGAGATGAAGAACAGGATTCAGGTAGGTGGTTACTACAGCCGAGATGGAAGGTTCTCAAGATGACAGTCATGGCTGATGAGGGGCCCTTCCGGGTGACATAAGCATGGAGTCCCACTTTTCACCCACTTTCAGGCCTTTCCGGGTGATGGAAAGAGGATGGAGTCATATCTCCTCAGGCCAGGCCTGGAATGAAGGGTTTCAGGCAGACTCCAGTTTGTCAAGCATTTTTCTGTAATAGCTCATGCTCCCTGCATTCCGTGAAGAAACCTTTACCTAGCCCAAGGCTATACAGGCATTCAGTGGCCTTTCAAAGCTTGGTCTCTCTACCTTCCTGTTCAAGGCCTGACAAACTAGCTCGGCAGCTGTGGTGAGGGAGGAATCACAGTACCTATCTCGCATGGTGTCCGAGCGCATCTACTGAGAACACTGGTACCCTGTTGAAAGTTTCCATGATAGAGGCCACATATGTGTTTATGACAGCTAAGGTCTTGCTCTGTCCCAGAGCCCTGCCCACCATGCAGCTTTACTGGGATTTTTCTTTGTGCTGTGGATATGTGATTGTGTGTGTGTATGTGCATGCTCATGTGTGTACTGCAGGCATGCAGGCCACAGTGCACATATGGTGGTCAGAGGATGACCTCAGGTCTCTGCCTTGACTTCCACCTTATACCATTCTCCAGTTCCAGGCTGGCTGGCTTACAAGCTCCCAGGGATTCTCTCCTCTCCACCTCCTATCTCGCCATGGGAGTGCTGGGATTACAGATGTGCATGGCTCTACCTTGCTTTACTTGGGTTCTGGAGATTCAAACTCATTCCTCATGATGATATGACAAGGACTTCACACCATGAGCCATCTCTCCAGCCCTAAGACCTCTGTTTGTTTGTTTAAGACAGGCTCTCATATAGACCAGGTGGCCTCAAACTCCATATTATTCATGGGTGACCTTGAACTTCTCGTCTTGTTTCTAACTCCTGAGTGCTGGGATTATGGGATGAGTCACCATACCAGGTTTATGTGAGATCACACATGCTCAGCAAGTGCTGTACCAGAAAGCCATCACCCATCTCACTGTGATACTTGAACTCTGATTGTGTAAGTCTTCAGCACTGTAGCTGTTTTTCAGAACTGTCAGGGGGATGGTGCGTGGTATTTTCATAAATATTTTAAGATCAGATTGTCAATTTCAAAGGTAGAAAAATGATGAAAATGATAGAAGCTGGAATGAAACATCTATACCAAAGTTTGAAAAAAGTCTTCTTGTTAAAAAAAAAAAGAAGGGCTTTTTTTGTTGCTTTTTTGATTGAGATAGGTTCTCACTGTATTGTTCTGGCTGTCCTGTAGTTCACTGCATAGACCAGGCTGGCTTTGAACTCACAGAAATCTGATTGCCTCTGCCTCCCAAGTACTGAGATTAAAGGTGTATGCCACTATGCCTAGCTACATTGAGGGTTTTTAAAATGTTTTATTATCTTTTTAAACGTGAATGGGTGTTCTGCCAGCACGCACATATGTGTACCATGTGCATGCAATACCCTCGAGACCAGAAGAAGGCTTCAGAGCCCCTGAGACTGGAGTTGCAGATGGTTGTGAGCTGCCATGTGGATGTTAAGAATCAAAAGCATATCCTCTAGAAGAGCAAACCAAAATGCTCTTTATCATGGAGCCATCTCTCTAGCCCTGTAGATAAGAACATGAATTCAAGTCACCTTCAGCTCTCACTGGTATTCAGTTCTTGTCTGCCTATAAGCCTCATCTGTGAGCAATTTAAATAGATGTATTAACTTTGACACTACTAAAGTTAGTGTCTTTATTTTGTGGTCTAATTGTTTGTTGCTAGTAGATAGAAAGATAATGGATTGTTAACTTTCAACTTTTAGTAGAACCAGGCTTGCTCCCTTTTCCAGTCCTCATTTGTTGACCCCCAGATTTCTGGGATTACAGATATGAGCTACCATGTCCACACCCAGCAAGGTCAGGGTTCTGCTAAATTCATTTTTAATTTTTTTTTTTTTTTTGCTTTTTGTTTTGTTTTGTGTTGTTGTTGTTTAGTTTTGTTTTGATTTTTTTTTCCAGACAGGGTCTCTCTATGTATCCCTGGTTATCTTGGGACTCACTGTGTAGACCAGGCTGGCCTTGAACTCATAGAGATTCACTTGCTCCTGATTCCCAAGTGCTTTATTCTATTGTTAAATTACATTTTATTTATATGGGGGAGTGGGCCTGCCACAGCATGTGTGGTCAGAAGACAACTTGTGGGAGTCAATTTCTTTTTCTAACGTATGGGTTCTACGGATTGAACTCAGGTCACCAGGCTTGGTAGGAAGCCCTTTTACCCAATGGACCATTTTGTCAGGCCAATCCTGCTTTTTCTCACCTTAATGCACAGGCTGGGACTTTATGGATACTGTCAGAAAACAGGGGACATACCATCTCCGGAGGAACCAAGTGATTTAACATTATCATTAAACATGATGTGTACTTAGTATTTAGGATTTTTTGTTTCAATTTTCATTTTTTTTAATTATGTTTCCTACGTTGCTAGGAGTTGTGTTTTTAATTAGGACTAGGCCTTGAACTTTATCAAGTGCTTTTCTGCATCTTTTGAGTTGATTATATGTTATTCCTTGTTCTGTTGATGTGGTGAGCTCTGTTGATTGGTTTTCAAATGCTAAGCCAGCCTTGCATGAGTGGATTAAGCCATGATGATCCTGCATCTTGACATGAACCCTGGATCTCACTGGCTGCTGGTTTTTAAAGGCTGCCTCCACATCCAAGACAGACCTTACCCTTCAGTTTTCTTTCAGGAATATCTTTGGCAGATTTGGGTATCAAGGCTAGACTGCCTCATAAAAGCCCTGTAAGAAGCTTTGTATATAGTAGTGAACTTCTTCCTTACGTTTTGGGAAGAACTCACTGGTGAGGTCATCTAAACCAACTTCTTTTTTTTTTTAGACCAACTTCTTTGTAGAGATCGTTAAAATTCCAAGTGTAATTCCATTAACATAGGGCAGTTTGTATTTATTCTTTTCTTAAAATATGTTTTGATGAGTTAATCTATTTTATCTGTATTATCAAAACTGTTTTTGTTCATATCATCCTCTGATAGATTTTTTTTTTAAAGTCTCTAGCTCCACAGTGGTGTTCCTGTTTTAACTCCTAACATTGGTGATTTGTGATCCCCCTCACCCAGCTCCATCTGTCTTGCTAAAAGTTTTATCAATTTTATTAGTCTCCTTGGAAAGCCAAATGTTAACTTTGTTGATTTTCTTTAATACAACATTCATTTTTTATTTCATCAACTTACAGCCTTATCTTTATTATCTCTTTCCTTCTACTTCCTTCAGGTTTAAATTTGTTTTGTGTTTTGTTTTTTAGTGTGTTTTGTTTTGTTTGTTTTTAATTTGAGCTGGATCTCAGCCTCTCCTCTAGCAAACACATTTAAGGTCATATATTATCTACCCCTCAGTGTCCATATTTCAGTGTACCTCCAACATTTGTTTAATTATATCTTTGGAGACACAATTTTTAAAGTTTTATCATATTTATTTAAATGTGTATGTGGGGTGGGGTGCATGTGCCGTGGCCCATATGTGGAGGTCAGAGGACAACTTTTGGGAATTAGTTTCTCTCCTTTCACCATGCAAGTGTTAGGATCAAACTCAGGTCTTCAGACTGGGCAGCAAGTACCCTTACCCATTGAGCCATCTTGCCATTTTCAAGACCAGTACCTTGCTAAGTAGCCCAGGTTGGCCTCCAACTTGTGATCTTCAAGATTTGACCTCCTGAGTTGCTGAGATTATAGGTTATTCAATTAGAACTATTTTCTAATTCATGTAAGATTCTTTTTCTTTGACCTTGGGTTACTTAGATCATTTAATTTCTAAAACATTTGGGGATTTCCTAGTAATATTTTTGATTTGTAGTTTAATTTTATTGTGGTCATGCAAAACATGATTTAATTTATTTGAAATTGGTTGATACTTACTTTTAAAACCTAACACTTAGTATCTGTGTAAATACTTATATGTGCTGGCCTGCAATGGTGTGGTTTTGTCCGTGTCAGCTGGGTGGACTGACACTCCGATTGTTCATATTTGTCTCTGTTGATACTTTGGCATCTTTTCAATTCATAACCAAGGAGAGATGTTCAAATCTCCCTTATGGTTGTAGATTTTCTGTTACCATTTTGTTCTCCCAGTTTGCTTTATATGTTATATATTTTTTAAGGTTATATTTGTAGGTGCATGCAGATTTGGAATTGATCTTTTCCTGCTTTTAACTGACACTTTTTCATATAAGTGTAAGTGAAAACCCTGGAAAGCCATAGATGCCGTTCTTCAAATGCTGTGCACTTTTTTTTTCTTTTTCTTTCTTTCTTTTTTTTTTTTTTTTTTTTGAGACAGTGTCTCTCACTGGCCTGGAATTTGCTAAGTGAGCTAGGATGGCCCTCCAGTGAGCCCCAGAGATCTTCCCATCTCCACTCTCCAATCACAGGATTGCAAACACATGCTATTCTACTATACTGTTTTGTTTTTGTTTTTGTTTTAATGTGGGTCCTTGGGAAGGGACGCAGGTCCTTGTGCTTGTAAGACAAGCTCTTTACCAGCTAGCCCTGAGCTGATACTTTGTAACTCTGAAATCTTCTTTGTCTGGCTCTGGAGTGCCTGGTGCTGGTTTGCAGATGCCTGTGTTTAGAGAGCCATGCTAGGACACCTGTTTCTCTGCCCCTTTCTTTTCAGTCTCTCTTTGTTTATGCTTTTAGTGAGTTCATGTCACTGTTTTTAATCCTGACTGACAGTCCTGATCTATTTAATGGAATATCAATTCACTTAAATGTACATTCTCTACCACCTTATTCTTACCCATTTTTCTTACTATTTTTCTTCCTTCTCTTTTTTTTTTCACTGCATCGTCTCTTTTATCAAACCACCATTGCATTCTTAATTTCTTTTCATTCCATCTTTTTCTTTTTTCTTTTGTGCATTCATTTATTTGTATTTATTCATTTATTTTTAGAGGGAATCATAGAATGAGGTTGAGACAGCATCTTGGGTAACCCAGGCTGGCCTCAAACCTCTATGTAGCCAAGGATGACCTTGAGCCTCCAGAACCTCCTGCCTCCACCTCCCAAGTGCTGGAATGACAGGCATGTGCTACCATGCCTGACTTTTATAGAATTTCTTTTTTGGTATTTGGAGATAACTTTCATCATACGGTGAAATCCCTCATCTTTTCATCTATTTTCTTGACTCTATCCATCACAGTTATCTTAAAGTTCTCATCTAGAGACCCTGATACAAACCACAGTCATCTATCTACCAGTGACTCTGTAGGTCAGACTCTGGACTGCTCTGCTGGGTGCACTCCTGGGGGCAGAACACGCACTTGGTGGCTGAGCAGTGTCAGCCTCACATGCCTGAAGCTGTCAGCTGTCATCCGAACCCTTCAACTCTCCTCCTTCACTCAGCTTTTCCAACAGGCTAGCTCGGACTTGTCCAGGAGGCAGAAGTTTTCTGAGAGGGTAAAAGTGAAATCAGCAGGTCTTTTGAGGCTGAAGCTTACAGCCCTGTGGTGGAAACAGACTCGGATCTTTAATGGCAGGAACCAAGAGGGATCTTGAGCTATCTTTAGCAGCCACCGTTTCCACACTCCTCCCTAAAACACAGTTCTTTCTCCCTCCAGCACACCTGGAGGTCTCTCTGATCGCAGACAACACCACATGTCCAGCCTTCTGTTATCTGCCTTTTGTTTTGTTTTGTTTTCTGGTCCTAAAATCAATGCTAAATATTATACAAAGTTGATGTCACAATGTCCCACCTCTGAATTCTAATTAATAACTTTTTCTTTCCTTCCTTCTTCTCTTCCTTCCTTTCTCTCTTTTCCTCAGTGCTAGGGATTGAAGCCAGTTTGTGCTAGGCAAGCATTCTACCACTGATCTATGTTCCCAGCCCCACACCAGCCCTTTTTGAGACAAGGTCTCACTATGTAGTCCTAATTGGCCTAGAACTCACTATATAATCCAGGCAAGTCTCCAAGTCACAGAGACCCACCTGCCTCAGCTTCCTGAGTACTGGGACTAAAGGCATGAACCAAAACATCTTTAACTTTTTAAAGTTTTTTTTGTTTGTTTTTTTGTTTACTTATTTTATGTTTATGGGTGTTTTGCCTACATGTATATATGTGCATCGTGTGTGTGTGTGTGTGTGTGTGTGTGTGTGTGTGTGTGTGTGCACCTGGTGTCCTTGGAGTTCAGAAGAGGGTATTGGATCCCCTGGAACTAGAGTTAGAGATGATTGGTGTAAGGTGCCATATGGGTGCTGGGAATCGAACCCAGGACTTCTGAAAGTACAGGCAGCAAGTGCTCTTAACTGCTGAGCATCTCTTCAGGCAGGATCTCACTAAGTTGTTCAGGCTAGCCTTGAGCTCACTCTGTTATCCAGGCAGGGCCTGAACTTACGATCCTCCTGCCTCAGCCTTCGAAATATCTGGGATTAAGGGCCCAGCTTCTAATTTCTTTATCAGCTACCTATTACTGAGCAGCAAACCATAACCAAATGCCATGGTTTAATAGTTATTTGTCTTGCTCACAGCTCCATGGGTCTGGAGCTTGGACTCAGCTCTGCTGGAAGGTGGTTCTGTGGTTGTGCTTGGGATGACTCAGGCAGCACCAGTCACCAGTAGCTTGCTTAGGGCTGGGTGGTCGAAGATGGCTCAGTGCATGCCTACAATCAGTGCTGGCTGATGGCTGGGCACCTCCACTCACCTCCCTACAACCACTCCAGCCACACTCCCAACACCTGTGGTTTCCACACGTGGTGAGCTCCCCAGGACTCTACAGTTACATTAGGTCACAAGGTCAGCTCAAATTCAAACAGTGTGAAAACAACTATCTCCTGAGGCCTTAACAGCTAAGATTGCAGAATGCATCACACCTGCAGATCTCTATCTAGGATCTGTTTTTTCCCTTAATTTTCAACTTCTATATGTGGATAAAACAAAACAAAAAAACAAACAAAAAACCCAGAAGTTCCAAGATATCTCTGTACAGATGAGTAGGTTTTCCTCTAATATGAAAAAGAAATCTGGACTAGTTTGGGTTTGAGGTTTTGAGGGGACTTCAACCAACATTTTTGGCTGTTTCCTGGGGCCCCGTCCTAGGCTGGTCTGAATCCCAAGCCTGCTGTCCTCAGTAGCAAGAGCCTGCTGGCTTCGCTGCTTTATTTTTACTCCCTCCCAGCAGCCACTATTGCTCTGTGAGAACCCACAGCTATTTCCAAGAGGGAACTGTGTGAAAAAAGATACCCTGATAGCCTTTGTTCTCTGGAATCCTGTCACTTGTATCCTGGTGGCTCTGTAGCCCAGGCTCCACTCTTTTCCTCACAGCCCAGGAAGCCCCACCATCCCATCTGGTGTAGACATTTCCCACACTTCTTTGAGAAGGAAGTACAGCCTGGAGGGTAGGCTGGCTTCCTCTTGCCTCTTGTTTTCTGGGCTCGGGGCCCTTCCAGTCTAGCTTTCCCAGAGGCTCCCAGCAGCTCTCTGTTGCCAATGCGGTTTAGTCTGGCTGGTCAAATTTGAGCTTCCAGACTCTCCCGGTTTCTCCATTGCCCTGATGCTGTCCAGTCTTATTTCTGTGCACACAGACATCTGATCACAGGCCTGCTTTCTCCAGGGATGTTTCTAAAAGGACCTTATTTCTAGAAGGAGCTTTAGAGGCAAACCAGTGAAGAATCCCGAACAATCTCAGGGAACAGCGCCCTCGTTTACACCTACCCTGTGTTAATGAGGTCACTGTGGTCCTACCCTCTCTAGAGCATTCCCTGACTCTGCTGTTAGAATTGCAACCCTTGCAAACTAGAGGTACAGACACCCACCCCAGTTCTGAAATACAAATCGGTAAAGGGTCCTTCTCCCCATCTGTGGTGAGGCAGCCCTCCCTTTCCCCTTTAGAAACTCCTCGCTTCCAGCTTCTCTAGAGACAGGGCAAGCTCTGGATAGAACGTTCTCCTCGTTCCTGGAGAGTCCACCCATGTTTGGCTGGGGTACCTTTGGCATGTGTTGAGGGATTACCATCATGACAGCTGTTCACACTCTGCTCCCTCTCCTCCACAGGCTGCGGGAACACCATCGGGCCACCATCAAGGTGATCAGGCGCATGCAGTACTTTGTAGCCAAGAAGAAATTCCAGGTGAGATCATGTCCGGTGCAATTGACCCCAAGAAGACCACAGTGGTTGTATGCCCTCACCTTTAGATGCCAAGATGCTGTGACTGTAGTCCTTGGGTCTTCACCACTCCCCAACACAGCAGGTTCCTTCAGGGACACTGGACCCAGCCCTGGCCCAGGGACCCTTTTTCCCTCCACCTTGATTGTTAGAAGGAACTTCATGGCCTAACTCCTCCTCCTGTGCAAGGTTGTAAAAGTTACAACCTGTCAATGTCACCTGGATAAAAAGTGATATCTGTTCTCAGTCAGCTTGGAGCATTCTGTATCCTACCTTACCTATACTGCATCCTGCTTAGTGAACAGGGACTCCTGAGCAGGCAAGACCACAGCTCTGGGGGAGTCACATCTTGACAAGACAGTCTCTTGGGGGCAAAGGAGGGGCTAGGGTGTGGCACTCTTACTGGGAAGCAATGTAGCTTAAATTGCTAGTGCTTAAAGGGTCATAAGAAATTGCTAGGGCATGACAGCCCTCAGGCTGAGAAGTGGCCCCTGTAGGTGTTGGAGTAGGTTCCACATGAAACAGTACAGTACCTGCTTGCTAAGTTTTATGCCATTGTGCTGGGTAGGCCCATGGCTCCCCAGGGTTAACTTCTAGAATCTTGATACCCAGTGGAGTACAGAGACCCTCATGATTTCCCAGCAGTCCCCCTTTGAGTCAGAGATCATTTAGTGGCCCATGCAGACTCAGTCTCTATGGAACAAACAAGGGACCTGCCTGTTGACATGTTTGCAAGGTTGAGGAAGAAAAGATCCAGAGCCCCGCACTTTCTTCCAGGTTCAGGACACTGGGTCCTAAGAGTGGCTCAGGAAGCTGCCACAACAGACAACTCCTACCTTCGTGCTCTCTGCTTCTCCCTTATACATTCAGCCCAGGTGGCAGAGGGGCCCTGTGGAGTACAGAGGCTTCTAAGTTTAAAAAAAAAAAAAAAAAGTAAGGGCTCCACAATGTTCTGGGGATGCATGGACAGGTAATGGCAGGCTTCCAAGAAAGAGTGAGGTAGGTGAAGAGGGGGCCCCTGTGAGGAGGGCTCCAAGGGCTCCAGGCCACCCTACTGACCCAGATTTCTTGTCTCAGCCATGCATCCACCTGCTCCCCACCCTCCCCTGCTGGTCTTAATGCAGGCATGCCTGCCTGCCTTGCTCGCCCGATAAGTCCTTGGCCAGCCGCCTTTGTGTCTGGCCTGAGGAGCCAGGGCCTCTTAACCCTGAAAGTTTGCCTTGAGCACCCATGTCCACAGTCTGGTCAGTCTGGACAGGCAGCATTATCTTGGCTCATCTCTGGCTCCTGTTGCCACCTTCCTAGAACATTGGCCCTAGGAAAGAGCTGAGATGGTCTCTTACACTAGTTCTAGGCAGATATTTGACCCTCAGTGCCCAACCAGATCCTGGAGGGGAGCTTGGCAGCTCCAAGATAAGCCTCAGCAGGCCTGGAGTACTGCTGGCCATGTGTGGTTGGTAGGGTATCTCTGATCCTCCTCCTCCTCCTCCTCCTCCTCCTCTTCCTCCTCCTCCTTTTTTTTTTTTTTTTTTTTTTTTTTTTTGGCAGAGGGAGATTTTTGAGACAGGGTTTGTCTGTGTAGCCTAGCTGTTCTGGAATTTACTATGTAGACCAGGCTGGCCTCAAACTTGGAGATCGATCTGCCTTTGCCTTCCAAGAGCTGGAATTAAAGGCATGTGCCACCACTTCTGGCTCTCTGATCCTTCTTAACTGTGCCCTGCTTACAGCCCCCTACCATACTCCTACAGGTCTGACTACTCATACCTCCCCACCACACATTGGATCACATGCATGCTTGCAAGAGGCTAACAAGGGTACTCATGCACACTTGGGCACAGTGACCCTTAGACTCTCAGACCATCCATACATCAACATAAGGACCTGTCTTTCTCCTCATCCAGGCCTGTGCTGCCTCAAGCTGTAGTTTCTGCCACCCTTGCTCAATTATCCCCAGGCACTACCAGGCATCCCTAGAGGTGCCACATACTTTGGAAAGCATTTTGGCCCACAAATTCTCTTCCCTATTACTGAGGGTGATCTTCAGTGTGCACTAAGGAGAGACCCAGGTCCTGGACTCAGTCATTGCCACTTCTGACTAAGTGCTGCATCAGGATTCCTTGGCTTTTCTTACCTTAGATCTTATTTAATTCTCATTCCCTCCTAGACATAGCAGAGCAGACCTCAGCAACCCATTTTCCAGGAAAGAGGAACAGACTCAGTATCCTGTTTTATAGAAGACAGGAACAAGGCTCAGAATCTCATCTTATAGAAGGGAGGATCGGAGCATACAGCTCCATCATACAGAAGAATATAAGACCTGGAGACATGATCAAGTGCAGTTCTTAGACTATCTTAGCTACATATGCACAGGACCAAGGATCTGTGTAAGTGCCATCCCAAGCTTGGCCTCATAACAGTCATTGAGTATGTAGGCTGCAGAAGATGTGATGGTCTTGGTGCCCAGAATGACCCTGAGCATGGCAGGTCCTTCATGGGATCTTGACTGTGTTTTGGAAAGTCTGTGTGGCATTGGAGGCATCTAAAATACATGGTATGCTAGCTCCCTATCCAGAGAAGCAGCAAGTGTGTCAACAGTCAGTCTAGGGCCCAGATGGACTGTAGATATGCAGTACCATGTCTCTGGCCTGCTAGACCAGCTCTTTCCAAGGAGACTTGGAATCAGAACCAGTAGACTGGTAGGAGCTGGCTAGTCCCACTGGTGAAAGATGAGAAGTGAAGACCCAGACAGGCCAAAATGGCAACCTGCAAGGGTCAAGCCTGCTCCTATATATGTTCTAAGCCATTCCTCCCTATCACTGGCTCACTCACTGTTTGCATTTAGAACTGAGCCTACGGGACTTGGGAAAGTGACATGTGTCTTTCTGAACCGCAGCAAGCACGGAAGCCCTACGATGTGCGGGATGTCATCGAGCAGTACTCTCAGGGCCACCTCAACCTTATGGTGCGCATTAAAGAGCTACAGAGAAGGTACGCACAGGAACGGCTGTGGAGACACGGCCCCGGGAGGCCCTGCCCCAGCCTCACAGGGAAAGCAAGAGTTCTTATTGAGACCCACCCCTGAGTTAGCCTCCACCCATGGATCTTCCCACCACTGGAATGGAGCTAAGGATCCTGATCGTTCAGAGCCAACATGGTCTGGGATTCTAGCTTGGATCATATTTCCATCAGAGCAATGTGGTCCCTAGGGCCCAACACAGGTTTGGACCTAGAAGGCTAGCTTGGTGGGTTAGCTTACAAACCTAGCTCTGTGGATATCATGGGGTGCAGCTGGGAGAATGTGACCGTGCCTTCCATAGACAAGGCCCAAAGGTTCAGAGTCTCCCATTTTGATGCCACTCATCTCATCCAGGGAAAGAGTCTAAGTGTCCCAGCTTCTGCCCTCATCTTGGAACTCCTGCCTGGCCCTCTCAAGAGCATGGGCCACAGGGTCTTGGGTACCTCTTGGGAGGTCTTGGAGTGGCAATAGAAGACTGGCGTGAGTGTCATGCTGTCCTCCTAGACACAATGGTCTGTCTTGGTGGTGCGCCAGGCATTGTGTGAACTGGTGTCCCTCTCTTCTCTCTCAGGCTGGACCAGTCCATTGGAAAGCCATCTTTGTTCATCCCCATCTCAGGTGGGTGTCTGCACTGGTACCTGGACAGGGAAACCCATGACTGACTCATTCTCTCACCCCTTCACCCCATCTGCCTCTCCTCTTCATCACAACAGGCCACTAGGGCCTCCTGTGTAGAAGCTCGAAGGAACAGGTAGACCCATGCTAGGCAAAGTGTCTGTAGATGGGCTGTGTAATGGAATGCTTTGGTGAGGGCAGAACCTGCTGTGTCCCTTTAAATGACAGATTCCTAAAGCATCATGGTCAGACTCTGGGTATGGCAGTGTGAGCCAAGGGCACATTTTTCCTGTGATGGAAGGGCCTGGTGTGGAGCATGGGTCAGATAAGCAGCCTGCCTAGAGTTTCAGAGGACATGGTGGGGGTCCTTCCTGGCTCAGGTGTGCAGGGATGTACAATGGCACTGTGTGGGCTAGTTCTTGGCTTGGTAGGAACCCTCAGGTCCTCAGAACAAAGGGCTAAACCACACCAAGGAAAGACAATGCAAGGTATATTATTCCTAGTGACAGTGCTAGCTGAGGTCCAAACAGGACTGTGGGACATAATCCAATGTTGGGGACCACTGAAACAGCAGACATTCTGGCCTGATGATGGGTCCAAGCCCAACAGGTATCACAACCCAGTTGAGTCACTCCTTGGACAGAGAGTGTTCTATCCCTCCTGGAAGACTTGCAGGGGTTCCAAAGCTGGGAGGAGCAAGGATGGAACCCAGCTTTACTCTGTCACTATAATCCCCCCCCCTGCCCTGACCCTGCTGTTCTAACCACAAGAGAATTGTGAAGGACATCTTTACCCACTTCTTCCATCTCCTGCTCCTTAGGGTCCATCCAGGCACCCAAAACCACACCCACATCCCATACCCCTGACTTTGTGCTTTACCCCACAGAGAAGAGCAAGGACCGTGGTAGCAACACCATTGGTGCCCGTCTGCACCGGGTGGAAGACAAGGTAGGCTCCTACATCAACTCTGTCAGCTCTGATAGTCACCCTCCTCAGCCAGTACCCCAGGGGCAGCATCTCACTGCCTCAGCTCCACACCCTGCTGATCTCCTCTGGGGAGTTTTTGAGAAGCTCTATGCATGATGGGTGGGCAATATATTTCACAATTGTGTGCTTGGGAAATCAGGCCTGCCTACCTACCGGCTGCTTCTGCCTAGTGTCCCAAGGCCCATGGCCCTGCCTCTGCCCTGGGAAGGAAGGAGTGAGACCTCAAAGTCAGACACACTGAAGCCTTGAACATGACCTGGCTCTTTCCCTCCACCCTTTACCCTTAGAGCTTTTTGCTCTAAGTGCCTCCTGGCTGTGTCCAGGAGATGGCTGCAGCTGGGCTCACATCAGCCTCCCCATAGGCCAGCTATCTAGGGTCCTTGCTCTGTGTAGTTCAAGCCTTCAGAAGACTCAGAACCTGGCTAGGGTGGATTCCTGAATGGTGTTGGCCTCTATTTACCCTGGACCCGAATGGGTTGTGAAAGTCCAGCTCAAGACACTGTGGTAGGCTATGTGGGATCTGCCTGGCCAGGCTATTTTTAGCATCCACTACTATAGGCTTCTACCTAGAATAGAGTACATACCTTATGGCAGCTCCTTGTACACTGGCTGCCCACAGTTTCATATTCCGGAGTGTCACAGCTGACATTAGCTAGGCCATTAGACTAGTCCTTTGCCCTCTGTGTTATGTGCAAGCACCTCACCTTTCACGAGCCACTGGAGGCTCTGACTCACCAGGGGAGCTTTCTTGGGCCCATGGTACAACTCACTGCTACTCTTTGAAGTCTCTGCAGTTTGAGGTGTGCCGTTATCTTGCCAGACAACTCGTCTGTATACAAGGATTTTATCTGAACATAACTAGGAGGCTAAAAATAGTGGAATTTCAGTTGAGTGGGGAGTGTGGTTGCTGCTGGGTTGCCTTAGCAATGCCTGGCTCTGGCTCTCTTCCAATATGGGCTGCAACTGGGCAGGTAGGCAAGGATAGTCTGGGCCACATAGGACAAGCCAGCTTTCCTTTCCTAAACACGTCTTAGGCACTAGGCTCAGAAGCCTCTCTGCTCCTCGCCAGCACGTATCCCCAGTCTTGGGCAGCCATGGAGGTCTGTGGCCTATAAATAGAATCAGGAGGGGGCATGGGCTAGACTCTAGATATTCTCTGAGACCCTGGGGATGTACATATCCAACACTGAGTCTCACTGTAAGGCCTGGCCTAACCTGTAGCATCCAGGACCTGAGCAGGGAGGTACTGTGGTCCTTGACCAGCTGACCACCCAGCTAGCACAAAGATTGTGCACATGGCAGGATGGGAAAGATATTCAGAGTGTTCAGTTCCCAAGGCCTGAACTCAGTGGTGGCTTGGGAGCCTTGTCATTTGTCTACATGATCAAGGATACCCTTGGCTTCTCTCTTCTTTGCACATGGGCCTATTGAACCAATGACAAACTCCCTAGTTTGAGTCTCCTACTCAACCTCCTCAGACAGCCCCACATCTTTCCTGGTCAAGGCTACCTTTGCTGGCCACCCCTACTGCTGGAAGGAACCAGGGAGGCCTCCCCGATTCCTAGATATCACAGACCAAATCCTAGGAATGTAAGCCTTCTCTCCCCAGAAATGTAAAAGTAGCCTGCTTCCTCCAGTCCCAATAACCCCTCCACCACAAATTCCTGACCCAATTGAGTTCTACCCCATTCTAACTGTTCAGCTTTCCCCTTTTCCCCATTACCCATAGAATAGGCTACCCCTCAAACTCACACCAGAAACCTAAGTGTCTCCTGTAAGTGACAGAATGTGATAGGTGTTATCTTCTACCAGTGTCCCCCTTTCCAGACTCAAGATATGGCTGCCCAATAGCAGTTTGGGGTTTCGGAGCCAGGTCACAACACTGTAACCAAGGTGAAGCCTGTACTGGTCCAGGGGCAGGGGCAGGGCAGAAGTACGTGCCAGTGTTTCATCAGATCAGAACAACAAAGGGCTGGTTTTCCAGAGTTCGTGGTCTCTGGGAACAAGGTTTAGGAACAAAGCTAGGTCGATCCTCAGAGCTCCTGGTGACCTTGGCCCTGTCTGGGCTCTGAGCCAGGTTTGCAAGGATGCTGGGATCCTGCAAAAACACCTCATGGGCATCACTCTTTATTGTCAGCCCCTGCCTCAAGATGGTTAAGATGGAGGAGTGAGTCCTCTGTCCAAAGCCATGGTCCACACTAAGCCAAGGCACCTCCCAGGGCTCTAGCCTGGACCCCCATTGTATATCAAGAGGCTGTCAAAGATGCACTGACCCAAACGGCCTGTGGCAGCCTGCCCAGTCCCTCCCCTGTCCAGGACCACTGCCCCCTGTGGGGACAGACCCTGGGAAAGAGCTTTGCTGGGCCCAGAGGGCACGATGGCATGGCCGGGGCCCCACATCATCACAGTTATCAACTTAACCATCGGGACCAGAAACAACCCAAGCGCAATCCTGCTGACCTCGGGAAGTAGGGGACAGGAAATCCCTGGGAGCCCAGCAGTCCCAGAGCCCAGCCAGTGCCAGCCAGCCTGGCTGAGCCCAGCCAGAGCCCCTGGGCTTCCCTGCTGACAGCCCCTCCCTCCCCCACCTCCAGGCCAGCTGCGGCTGGCCAAAGTCAAGTCTCCAGTGCCCAGCAGCTTGCCTAACTTAGCTTAGCCCCTTAGCTGTGAAATGTGTCCCACCATAGTCCACCCACATAGCAAGGCTGAACCCCACTCACCAACAGCTGGACCAAACCTTCAGAAGGGGATCAGGCTAAGGACCCAAGGAGATTTGGGGTGTCTACCTTGTAAGGGATTTCTAGGAGTAGCCAGCTGAACTTGTTCAGGGGTGCTTCAGTTTCCCTGACCAGGAGTTTCCTTAGGCCTAGGCCAGGGACTTATACCAGGGAGCCATGTCCATGGGCTCCCTTCATATAGCCACTGAATATTATTGACTCTATTGTTCTAAAAATCCAGCAGTCTCCTGTGGTCACACAGCAAGTTATACAAAGAGCTGGTCCGTGGCAGTCACAGATGTGGGTAAGGGAAGAACATTTCAGAAGTGTGAAGGTCCTTTGGAAATGAGGCTGGAATCAGCTCTGAGAGCCAAGGCTGGGTAAGGGCCAGTGGCCTTGTCCAGGGGCTACAGTAGTCAGGATGGATGGCAATCCAAGATAGTACAGACCATCTTGTTATCTATAACAAGAACCCCAGAGTTTTGGCTCCTGTCCCCCCCCCATTTCTCTCTCTCTCTCTCTCTCTCTCTCTCTCTCTCTCTCTCTCTCTCTCTCTCTCTCTCCTGGCCCTGCCTGGGCCCCCCACTGGCTGGCTTCCTTAGGGTCCCCTGGCTCTCTGCAGAACCCACACCACCTCTTCTCCATGGTGTTCTTAGCTCTTCTTGGACCTGGACCTGCCACAGTGTTTATTTTACAAGCTCAGCTCACACTGTCGCGCTGATATGCAGAGCACAGTGGGGCCAAGAGACTGACTTTCTTGTTTTCTGCAGGAAATGTTTGTGGCTCAAAGCCGGACACAGGGGAACTCTGGTTTCCAGACCCTGCTCATGGGGCATCTGGGGGGGGGGGGGGGGGAGGGGGTGAGTAAGGTCCCAGCACTGCTTCTGCCTAGTCCTGTCCCCACCCCCCCCCCCCCCCCCCCCCCCCCCCCCCCCCCGCCATGCCTACTTACTTCCTATTCGAGGACACCATCTAGCCCTCACCACTTGCCTTCATTTCATGGCCCTTCTTTTATTCATGAGGCCCACTAGCTGGCTCCTGAGACCTCGTCATCCCAGGCTCCATTCTTGTTCTCCAATGGGATATCTTCATGTTCTCTGACTGGGGGATTAGTTACATAGATGTCCCTGCAGACTTCCCTACCTCATCTCTCACATCCCATATTAAGTCTTAAATGCTGCCCAAGTCCACTTGATCCTCCTCTGCCATCTTTGCTGAGCTGTGGCTCCTCACAGATTAAGTGGTGAGGTGTTCCCACAAACCCCATGTCCGGGAAATCTTTATGTGAGTCTTGATGTTTTTTCTCTCTCTTGAATGTTTGTTAGAACTTCAAGGCAACCCCATCCAGACTGCTGCTTCCTTTATGAGAACATTTTAAACTACTGATTACAGGGATTTGAGGCTTATGAACTATTTCTTTATTCTTTATTTCTTCTTGTGTCAGTTTTGATAAGCAGCAGGGCTGAGGAATTTGTACCTTTCGTCTTGGTTTTCAATTTTGTTGGTGTTTACTTCATGTCTGTAGCATCTGCATTTTGCCCCTGCTTTCTCTCATTCCCAGGGCTGTTTATCTGTGCCTTTACTGTTTCCTACAGTGACCAAGTGTGCTATGCATTATTGATATTTTCACCAAGCTGTTGGTTTTGTTGATCTTCCCGCATGTGGATTTTATCTTGCTTATCCACGTCTGTTTATCTCTTTGCTTCTGATTACTTGGCCTCAATGCATTGTTCTCTAACTTCTTCAGCTGGATAATTGTTCCTCTCCAGATTTTCTAGATTTTTAAGGCATGTCAGCCATGAGAGCTATTCACAGCATTTACACTATAGTTTGTTTGTTTGGTTGTTTTTTCTGTAAATGTCACTGAAAAGACATACCCCATTTTTGTTGAGACAGGGCCTCACTATGTAGCTCAGTTTGGCCTCAAACTCAAGACTGTCCTGCGTTAGCCTCCTTAGCCTTTGGGGTGACAGACTCACAGCACAGCACTAGGCTCCCTACATGTGAACAAGTATTTCACTTTCGCTTTCATCTGCTTATGGTGTATTTTTCTAATCTCCATCATCTCTTGTTTGTTCCAAGAGTTATGCCATGGCAGCACAACTATGTGGTTTTATCACTGTTATTATTGTGGTAGAACTTTCTAGTAACATTGTTTCACTGTCAGAGAAAGTGGTCCTGGGATATCAACCCCTTGGAATGTTTTGAAGTACGTTTTACAGCAAAACACATGCTCAGCCTTTGTAACGTGCCTTGAGTACTTGAAAGCATATTCTGCAGTCATTGGATGCAGGGCTGTGTTTACAAGCACCAGAACAAGCTTGTTCATTGTTTTGTTCAAATATTCTATATCCTCGTTGGAATCCCTTTATCTATTTGATCTATCATTTCTGAGAAGTCATAGGGTAAATTTCTGTTTAACTTTCTAGGAAACCGCTAGACTATTTTCTAAAGTTGTTTTCCCCCTTGTTTTCCCATCAGCAATGTGTAAACGGCCCACTTGCTCTCAGCCTTGCAACTAGCCAGTAGGCCTGGTCTTTTCTATTTCAGCCCTGTTAGTATGTAATGGTATCTCATTGTGGTTTTGATTTGCATTTCCCTAATGACTAATGATGTTGAGCAACTTTTCATGTGCTTATTAGCCATTCATAGTCTTCTCTGGTGAAATGTTTATTCAACTCTCTTGCCCGTTTTCCAATTAGGTACTCTGCTCTATTGTCGAGTGGCAGGAGTTTTTAATATGTTCTGGGTACAAGTCCTCCATCAGACGGATGACTTGCAAATACTTTCTCCTAATCTCCGGCTGTCTTTTCATTTTCTGAATTGTCTTTTAAATCACAGAAGTTTTTAATTTTAATGAAGTCCAATTTGTCCTTTGTATGTTTTGTATGGTTCCTGCTTTTGATGTTCTTAGACCTCTTTACCCTATCTGAGGTCATAAACATTTTCTTTCTTTCTTCCTTCTTTCTTTATTTTTCTTCTTCTTCTAGAAATTATATAGAATGAGCTTTTGTATTTAAGTCTAGATCTTGAGGTAATTTGAGGGTATGAAAGGAGATAAAAATCTAAGTTTTTGTTTGCTTGGTTTTGTGTATATGCATGCTTGTATGTGTGCAAGTACACATGTGTGCAGGTATAAATGCATGTAGAGGCAGAGAAACACCTCAACTGTTATTTTTCAGAAACCATCCACTTTATTCTTTGAGAAAAGTTCTCACATTGACCTGCAGCTCACCAAATAAGCTAGGCTGGCTGGTCAGAGAACTCCATGGACCTGCTAGTCCTTTCTTTCCCAGCCCTGGGATTACAAATATGTGCCACCATGCCTGACTTTTTAACAGGAGATCTGAGAGCTAAACTCTAGTATTCAAGCTTACACAGCAAGGTCCTTAGCAACTGAGCTATCTCCCAAGCCTCTTAAAGGCATCTAGCCCAGAGACTAAGCATGGCGCACGTCTTTAATCCCAGCACTTAGGAGGCAGAGGCAAGCTGATCTCTGTAAATTCAAGACCAGCTTGGTCTACATAGTGAGTTCTAGGTCAGTCAAGGCTACATAGTGAGACCCTATCTCAAAAACAAAAACAAAAAAGCCCAAGCTGACCTCTCACAGGCTAATAGTCTTCAATATTTGCCTACTGCAGTTACCATACAAACAGCTTCTTTTAAACTTAAAGATATTCAGTTGCTCAGCACCATGAGTCAAAAATGCTTTTTCTTTGATCATGTAGCAATGGTATCTTTGTCAGAAATCACTTAACCAAGCCAGGTACAGTGGCACACACTTTTAATCCCTGTACTTGGAAAATTGATGCAGAAAGATAGGGAGTCTAAAAACAGCCTTAATTACGTGCCAAGTTTGAAGTCAGCCTGGGATACCTCAAAAGAAAGTCATTGACCATAAATGTATGGGTTTCTTTATGGACCTTCAGTTCTCTTGGTCCATACACTTGTCCCTAATCCCACCCCACACACTCTTGATTATTGCATCTTTACAGTAAGTTTTGAAATCAAGCAGTGAAAGTCCTCTGATTTGTTTTTCTCCTTGCCTAATCTGAGACCTGAAAGTTTCCATATGAATTTTTGGATGAACTTGTAAATATTTATTTTTAAAAGAGAAAGGAGGAGGAGAACAGGCAGGCAAACAGGGTGGCTGGCTTCTGGGATTTTCTGTTGAACCTGTGGATCATTTGGGTAAATGGACATCTTAGACTATGAATATATTATCTCTTTCTTTGCGTGTGTTCTACTTTTATTTCTTGGGAGGTGAGACTATGACAGGGTTTTGATCCTGTAGCCCAGGCTAGCCTGGAACTAACTATACTATAAAATTCACAATCTACCTGTCTCAACCCCTCACCCCCAGGTGCTAGGATTACAAATTTCTTTTGGTAAATGCTTTGTAGTTTTTGATGTGCAAATGTTGTGCTTTTTGTGGTTGTTAAATTCACTCCTGTTTTATTTACCATGCGATGAGATCGTTTTTCCTAATTTCACTTTGGGATTGCTGGTTCCTGGAACTAGAAACTCAATCTTTGGCTGATCTGAGAAACTCTAAATTTGCTATTCTTAGTTTTTGTGTTTTGTTCTTGCTGTTGATTCTGTTAGATTTTCCACTCCTGCTACAGATAATGAAGACAAATTCACTCCTTCCCTTCCAGTCCAAATGCCTTTCATTTCCTCCCTTCCCTCCTTCCTGCTCTCTCTGCCTTCCCATCACCCTTGCCCTGGCTTAAATGTCAATAATGTGTTGGAGTGACTGGAGAATCTCCAGGAGAAGGCCTCTCCAGTCACCTGCCATTAAGGATGATGTCTTTGGATTTCCCATCAATGCTTCCTGTCAGTTGAGAATATTTCCTTCTATGCTGAGCACACTGAGAGCTGGCCAGAAGTAAATGTGCAGGCTTCCTACCTGTCCTTTCTGACTCTGTCAAGATGACCACTTGGCACTTACTCTATTAATACAGTATGATACAGTAACTGATTTGGGGATGCTAAACCAACCTCATATTCCTGGGATAAGCCCCATTTGGTGGCTCTCTCTCTCTCTCTCTCTCTCTCTCTCTCTCTCACACACACACACACACACACACACACACACACTTGTGAGAGACAAAATGGAAATTAACACAGAGTCTACTTGTATAGCCCATCCTAGGATGGCCTGTAACTTACTATGTAACCCAGACTGGTCTCAAACTCACTATGATCCTTCTGACTCTGCCCCAACCCCAAGTACTGAGATTCTAGCACCACCATGCCTGGCTTGTATCGATAGTCACAAAGGATATTGTACTATGGCTTTCTAAGTGTGAGTGTGTGTGTGTGTGTGTGTGTGTGTGTGTGTGTGTGTGTGTTGTACACATGTGGTTATATATGTGTGTATATTCACACATATGTATATGAACATACATATACATATCATCAGCAGTTTTGCCACGTCTTTCTCACACATGCTGCCTTCCCTGAAGTGCCTGATTTCATTCCCTCTTCTGCTGCTACACATATGGGCACACATCCAGCCTGGCCTTTCAGTCCTAGGCTCGAGGTTTTCCAGACCACTCAGAAGATAAGAGTCTGAGCTGTAACTCGCTTGAGGATATAACTTCCCAGGGAAAAAACTGTTCCCTTTCTCTTAACAGTTAAAGCCATCTTGACAGTCTTCTCAGGGAGTGGGTTAATTTTGTTGACTTTCCCACTGAGCTATTTGAAGGTTGGAGCTTGGTGAAGGTTTCTGCTTTGAGACACCCAGGTTCCAATGCCCAGTGTCACTAGTAAGATGATAGAAACTAAAGCTCATGGTGCCTGGTTGCCTTTGGGAAGTGCTTACCTCCCCACTATCTGGTCAGCTCCTGGCTGGTAGCCACAGATACTTCATTTTCCAATAGCTGCACTACAAAGTAATGTGGTGAAATTAAAATCATAGCCATACATTTTACTTAGCTCAGGAGACCCCAAATACTATGGTTTCAATATAATCAATACAGAAGCTGTTAGGGCAGCTGCCAGGCTTCCCTTATTCTGAGTCCTCAGAAGCCAGACAAATTTTATACTCATGACCCATCTCAATTTGGAAGCTGGGTTTTCATGAGAGCTTCTGGAGTTGTATTAAGACTTCATAAAATTTACAACATGCAAAGAACATTTGGGAGCAGTTGTCTTTGTTTTTAAGATCAGGTCTTGCTCTGCAATCTGGGCTGGCCTAGAACTCACTTTGTAGCCCAGGCTAGCCTGGAACTCACTATGTAGCTAACACTAACTTTAAAAACATAAGTGATTCCCCTGCTTCAGCCTCCCAAATGGTTAGATTACAGGCATGAGGCACCACACCCAGGCTGGGAAAAGAGATTCTTTAAATGTTCTCAAAACTCAGTTATGGATCTATGTGTAATTAAGTTTATTAAAATTAGATCAGAAAAACTCAGTTCTTCTCAAGCTAATATGGGGGTAGGCCCTAAGCTGTTGGATGGCACTGTTTCGTGGCCTCCATGGAGGCAAGGGTGGCCATGACCAGACCAGGAGGTGTGTGAACACCAAGAGTGGGAAAGGCAAGTGGAGCTGGCATGGAGGGGAGCTGGTGTGGAGGGGAACTGGTGTGGAGGGGAGCTGGCATGGAGGGGAGCTGGCATGGAGGGGAAGAGGGATAAGAAGCAGCGTCTTTGGTCCTGAACCCTCTGCCTACCTGGGCAAGGGCTCCCTCTCCTAAGCTCCCTCCCTAGTGCTTGACCCACCCTCTCCAGGTCTCAGAGGCCATACATACTCCTGGATGATTTGCCAGCCACCATTAAGAGCCGCGCTACCTGCACGGACGGGCTGCTTACATCAGAAAGTGGGGCAGCCTAGAACACACCACAGCACTGCCTCCCCCACCAAGTCCCCTTCCCACTGTCCCCCAGCCCCACTCCATCACCCCTCCTTGCCTTGCTGCTGGGCTACTCTTGAGTGACAGGGCCGTAAACAGGCAAAGGCATGGGGCTCCAGACGATCAAAGAGCTCCCTTCAGGAGCCGGCATTCGTTTGCTATTCTGGGAACTGGTTATTTTAAGGTTCGTGTATTTTTTCTTTCCTGAGGAGCCGTCTTAGTGGATGGTGGAGTCCTGAGGTGCTGGTCCTTCAGTCAAACCACACAAGCCCTGTTTTGTCTAGGGTTTCAAAGATAAACCTATAATGAAAGCGCCATTTGACACATCGCCCCACCACCCTGGTCCTGGGCGGGAGTGGGTATGGCTGCTGGGGAGTCCCTGTGCCCAGCTAACACTCTGAGAGAGGCCACTCATGAAGAGAACCTGAACTCACAGTGCTGGGCCATAGGAGCCAGGCTTGTGTCCTGTGAGCTACCCCTTTCTGCCTTTAGGAATACCTTAGGGCCTGAGAAGGGTCCTTGCAAAAGAAACCCCCGCACCCCAAGATTATAGAGAAGAGTCAGCTGCTAGCTTCTCCCAGAAGGAAGTCAACACATAAGAAAATGACCACAGCCACAATGGGTAGCATAGTATGAGTCACAGGCTTCCTGTCCTTCTTGGTGTAGCATGCTCCCTTCAGTCACAGGTTCTGTAGAAAAGCCGGGAAGGCTATGAAAATCAGACACCCATATGCCTTTCCAACCTGTGGCTTAAGGATAAGCTCTAGGTTTAGCTGAGGGCTGTAGTATACAAGGACACTGTTGACTATTGACACCACAAGGAGCTGTGGAAGAAGAGGAGTTGGTCACACTGGATACCTCTGGACGCAGAGTGTCCTACGGTCCTATGGCCATCAGGACTGTAGGGATATTGCAGTTACCTAAGGCAGAGCTGAGGGGAAGCAGCTGTAAGCCTCACATCCCTCCTCTTCCCAGGTGATTCTGGTGTAGCAAACCATAGGCAGAATACTAGGGCAGTAGATGGCTCTCATTTTGCTCAAGCAGGAGATTCCGATGCCTAGCAGCCTCTGGATGCTTCTCCCGGGACGGGCGTTGGAAGGAAAAGCATGTCTAACCCACAAAATTACCTCAGAAACAATATAACTGTTTTCTTTGCCCTGGTCCTCTAACTGTCTGACTGCAGTCTGCCATGGTTCCAGGACTATCCCAGACTGATACCCTGTGTGCTAGGTCTCCTCTGCCCCAGTTCTTCACAGGCCTACAGAATAGCCCAGCAATAATGGTCAGCCTAAAAATGACCTTATACCCTGCCCATTGTGACAGCAAGTCTCAGAGCCCAGTCCAACCCACACAGCCTCTGGGAGAGACTGGAAACCTTCTCCATCATCCATATAACAAGGACATCATCTGAACCCCCAAAGCTGCAGATAGACATGGGACTAGAGCTCACTCCCCTGGGGGATGGATGGTCCTCTCTGCCTTCAGTAGGCCCCACTGTCCTCACTGAGCCTAAATTTTCTCCTTTATCCAAGGTAGAGAGGACACTCTGTCAGTAACCATGTATTTGGAGAAATTAAGAGAAAATCATGCCCCGCCCCGGTTTTCTAGTCTGGCCTGATTTGGGGGTCACTCACCTGTGGGAGAACCATGCCAGTTTTCCACAGGCATAATCTCAATGCCCATCTCAAGCCCCCATTGGGCCTATCTAGCCCCTGGGCCCCATGCTAAGAGTCATCATGGTTCCTTTCCTCGGGCATTGCTTTACTCAGGAGTCCTGCACCTGAGCTGTGCCCACTTGTGCACACAGGCTCAGCACAAACCCTGCACTATCATTCCCTGCCTGCTTCATGCAAGCCGGAACCTGGGCCTCCTTCAGTGCCTTTGGAGCCAGCACCTAAGTTGCTAGCCCTACTGTTGACACTCAGTGGCCATGAGATCTAGCAGGTCCTGTGGGCTTCCACCATGTGTCCAGCACTGATAGAGGGGCCCCAGCCAGGCTAGAGGACCGTTGTATGCAAGGGACTAGTTGTGAGGGTAAGATTGTGTGACTATTCTAGAACCAAGAGACCCAAGGCACTAAACCACAGAGCTCATAGTGTGAGCATGAGAATGTGGGTAACGGTTGGCTCAGCTCCAGCCTGTCATGTATCCCTGGGCAATCATTCCAAATCTGGGCCTCAGTCCCCGCCCACCACGGCAACAGTGACCACTGCTTTTCAAGGTCCCCAGCAGCCCCCACCCCAGGGATATCCTTTCCCTCTGCACTCCTTTCTCTTGGGATGTTTCTCTCTCTGTCTGTGTGGGAGACACTCCCCGCCCCGCACCAGCTCTCCTGAGTAACTCTATTTATAGGCCTCAAATATTGGCTGGAGAGGAAATTTACATTTTTTGAAAATTTAGCTCAAGCCCATGTCAACTTCTGTGGGTGTGACTGCCTCTGAGAGGCAGGGAGCAGGCGGGCAGCAGACAGAGGCACATGTGTCTGCCTGTAACAGGCAAGGGCTCTGGGCCTCAGCGGGGCTGCTGGGTGATCTGTAATCAGTAGCTTCTGTAAAGGGAGGTAGTAGACACCGTCCACAGGGGATGGGACATGAGGGTGGTGTGAGCCTGTGTCCATGTGGCCAGACCTGCCTGGCCTCCTTGGCCAACCTCAGAAAAACATGTATTTTGGTCAAAATGAGCCTCTTTTTAAACTTGTCACCCTGTGGGCCAGGGCCTACCCTGCCCCAGCTCTGCATATTAAGCAGCAGTTTGGTCACCACCAAAAATAGATCTCCCAACCTAGAGCCATTCCCTCCCTCCTTAGGAGAGGACCAGCCTAGAAATGGGTAGCCAGCCGTGCCTGGCCCTGGCCTTGGCCCTGGCAGCTCCGGAAATCATGGGCTGGTGAAGACAGGGCGGGGATAAAGCAGGCTTGAGGCACACTTGGGGGCACCCCTTAGGGTGCACAGAGACCATTGGGCATACCTGGCATGGCAAGTGACAGCCAGGGCCAAGCCTGGATGGTGTCACAGTGGGCTTCTCTGGACAGGGAAAGGCCTTTCAGCCCCAGTGCATGCAGCATGTGGCCCACTAGCCCCTACTGAATGGCAGGTGAATCCAACAGGTCCCTGCCAGTGAAACCTGCTAACACCTTCTCCATGCTCACCCACCCAAGGCCTGGGGTGCAGGTGGGTTTCGCTTGGCCTGGAGGGCCTCGTCCAGACTCTGCCTTTCAGCAGAATGGCAAGCATGGGGAACCACTGCGTGCATGGAGGCCTGTTTGCTTTGCTGAGGGAACAGCCTTTCCTTGCCTGGGTTCCAAGGGCTCCAGAAGCAGATGGAAATTTTTGTGGATTAAATGCCGGGCTGAGGCACGCTGGGCTGTTTGGGTTGGCAGCATGCTGCCTCCCCGCCCGCTCCTCATCCGCTGCTTCCCGCCCTCGGCACATCCATTCATGCCTCTGCTCCTGGGTCTCCCTCCTCCACTGCTCTATATTCCTTCCCTCTCTTGTGGCCTTGAGGGGTAGCTGTGCTGGCCCAGACCAGGGAAGACCAAGGCCCTCCTCAGCAGCTCCTGCAGGGACTCCAAGTTTAGGGTACTCTTGACCTCCAGATCTTCATCTGTGAAAGAGAAGGCTGCCTTTGAGTCAGGTGAGCAACGTGCCTGTGGCTCAGCACTCAGAAAGCACCAAGACACAAGCCTGTCACAGTGGCTACCGTGCTCCCAAGAAAACACAAGGCCCAGGCTGGTATGGGTGGGGCAAGCCTTCCTCTTTCCTCCTCAGGAGCTTCGTCCAGGCAGTCCTGGGCTTTTGCAAAGGAGTTTGGAGGGTAGGCAGGTCTGTCAGGGATCTCTAGGGGGGTCAGTGAGCAAGGGGTAGAGCCGTCCCACAAAGGGCTCTGAGGAAGAAAGGTATAGGGCATGCCTGTCATGTTGCCTCACAGCAAAAGATGAATTAAAGAGGAGCAGACAGTGGAGCAGATCGTGAGGACAGCAGTGTACCCTGGAGGCACTGAAGGTTTCCCTCTGAGGAGGCTGGGAGTTGGGGCTTGGTGAGCAGCCATTGCATATTCAGCAGGCCCATTTTGACATGTTACTATGAGCTCCAGAGGGCGGTGTGAGGCCCACGTGTATCCTCCCCATCCCCTCCCCTGCCCCACCTCTGCTCACCCACCTCACCCCACAGCCAAGGACACAGGTTGGTCAGTGTGCACAGCGCCCCCTCTGTTCCCAAGCAGCCAGGAGCCGCAAGTCAGGTCTGGAGCATAAAGAGACATCTGTGTGGGCAGTGAGGTGGCCAGCTGCCTGCTGCCCGCACAGAGATGCTATATCCAGCCAGGTGGACGCCCCATCGGACCACCAGCACCCACCCCCCCAAGGGGTGGGGTTTCTGAGGAAGGTGTGAGGTCCTGGCCGAGGGCCTAGGTAGCCTATGTCACCTGGTCACTCTTGGCTGGTTGTGTGGGAGTGGTGAGGGAGCCGTGGCTACAGATGGGGTTCAGCCTACAGGCACCATGTAAGGCATATCTGGGTATGCCCAGCAAACCCACAGACTTAGTTTACATGTCGATGGCATCCTCTCTGGCTATGATGGGCCACCTCTAACAACCAGGGTGTATGTGTACTGTCAGATCATGTGGGGTACTTCCTCAGAGTCCACAGAATCCTCTGAATGCAGCCGGTCTAGCCAGGACAGAGGGACAGAAGCCCCAGGGAAGCAGGCAGGAAACCTCTGAGCACTGCATGAACCCATTCAGCTGGCCAGTCATCTTGTACCCACCGATGCCAGCTCCATATCCAGTGTTGCCACTTAGACTAGTAGGGTGGGCTGACTCTTATCCTTGAAACACACAGTCCAGTGATGGAGGAGGGGACACCCAGAGTGGCCTGTAATTATGTATTTCCCATGGTGGAGAGGAGAAAGTCACAGAAGCAGGCTTTCCCTGGTGAGGAAGTCAGGAGCCAGAAGCCAACAGGAGCGGTCCAGGTGGAGTTCAGGGTGGGCAGCCAGTACAAAGACCTTGGGGCATGAAGGCAGTATCTCTCAAAGGTGAAGAGCACAGCAAGGGCTTTCTATGGCAGGAAAATGGAGGTGAGGGGGGACTCCAGATAGCTGTGAGGGGCTTAGCTGGGGTTAGGTGAGGCATTAACAGTATGGACCAGGCCCACAGACTGCTGGCCCCTTCAGAGACAAGACAGGAAGATGGAGGACAGAGAGCAGCTGGACCCCAGGCCTCTGATGCAGGCAGCTGGACCTCCAGTGTCAGGAGCTCTGTGGAAAGCAATGAGGAAAGTCAGTGCAAGGTGGAGAGGCAAGAAAGGCACCAAGTCATAGCTAAAGCCAAAGAAACGGGCTCTGCCTGCTCCTCAGAGAGGAGAAGAGTGAGGTTGGCTGTACCTCGGGCCAGTGCTCCCAAGCCCAGTCCAGAGCTGAGCTCAGGTCTCAGTGCAAAGAAGGGGTAGACCAGGTTTGTGAGAATCTGAGGGAGCAGACTCCAGGCATCAGGCTTCCCAGGCCGAAGGCTCTGGGGCTTGCTGTTGCTAAAAGAAAGACAAAGTCCAACAGGGCAAGAAAGGAAGCTTAGCTTCCTAGCAGTGGCTGGATCATAGAAGGAAAAGTCAGGTGACCAGTGGCCTCCACAGCTCTACATCCCCCTCTCCAACCCCATTCTTCCTGGTTGGTGTGGAGTCAGGAAAACATATGGGATACATGGCAAGACCCCAGGCCTCTGGTGCTGGGTCAGTTGGGAGAAGGGTGGAGGAGGAGCCAGGACCCGTCCTGGTGAGGAGCATCTGCCCTCCCCTTGAACCTATAACCCTCCATCCGTGCAGACCCCATGTACCCCCAATCCACACACATGCTTCCACAGCTATGGGTGAGAGAGACGTGACCTAAATCTGGTGCCGATTCAGAGTCCTCTGCCCCATTGATAACTGAAAGCATAAACAGTTCTCTTCCCCTCTGCCTCGATTTCCCTGCCTTCCATCCTTGCTACTTGAGTTTCCTGAGGATGAGGGAAGTGTGCTGCCTGCAGCCTGGAGCATGACGCCTGGGTTCACAGAGCGGGCCCTGTTCCCCGCCTGCACTTCAGGTGCTCGCTCCCTCAACCATCTGTCATTCTCAGTTTTTCCTCTGTGTTAACCTCTTTCTTGCTGTGACCAAATTCTCAGCAGAAGCAGCTTAAGGGAATGGTTGACTTTGGCTCACAGTTTGAAGAGATTTGGCCTATCATGGCTGCAGGGGTATGAGGCAGCTGGTCACGCTGCAGCCACAGTCAGGAAGCAGAAAGAGGTGAACACTCAGCTTGCTTTCTCACTTTTATTCAGTCCAGGACCCCAGCCCATGGGCTGGTGCTGTCCACATTCAGGGTGAGTCTCCCCTGAAACATTCTGGAAACACTGTCGCAGATATGCCCAAAGGTGTTTCTAAATCCCACCAAATTGACAGGCAAAATTAACTATCACATACTTTTTTCCTCGAATTGGAATCCTGGACCTGAATCAGCCTGGGCACTGCGACCAGTTGTCACCCAGTTACTGAGCAAGCCCAAAAGTAACCATGACTGGTAGGTGCCAGCCAGCACTAGTTCCCCAGTTTAACCTGGCTCCCTGCCTGGTGAGGAAGAGCCTGGCATAACCGTCCCTATCCTACACCCACTGGGGCTCATTGAAGTTCAATAATGGTCTCCAGAACTCACTCACTTGCCCCTATTTCTGTAGGCTTCAGCTCTTCAGCTATCACAGTGACTTTGGCGCCACAGCCACAGAACCCACCCAATGCCTACTGCCATACTGCAAGAGAAAAATTTTTCTGCTATACAGCCACGATGCACCCATCTTTTGCCAGTCAGTGAGAAAGCTCATGAGCCTCTAGTTCTGGCCTCTCTCCAGCTTCTTTCCCCAGTGAAGGGGTGGGCAGGGAAGGCAGGCTAGAGGTCCAGGGCAGTGAGCCACTGCTGCCTCAGGTTGTGGGGCTATGATCCCCCATCCTCTCCTCTCGGTGATATTCCCTGAGTGCCTCCTCACCTTGGTGAACACAAGTGGCACCCATGAAGCCACGGCTTCCTGGCTTAAAATAGTCTTTTGTACCTTGTACTGAAATTCAAGCATAGACACTAAGATACCGCCAATGGCTCAGGCCATCCTATCACCACAGAAGACCAGCACAGCTGTGGTGTCCACAGCCTGGGAGAGGCTTTTCTCAAGATTCTGAAGATGAATAGCTGAGCCAAGGACAAGGCCCTACATCCTTGCTGCTCCTCAAATGCATGATGGAACTGAGGCCTACTGCTGGCCCTGAACTTAAAGGGCAGGGTGGCGGGACTCATCCTCTCCTTCCCTCCCCATCTTCTCCCAGGTGTTCCCAGCCCCTTTTCTTCTCAGCCTTTGGAGCTAGAGCCTGGCAAGGCCAAAGCCAAGCCTCCTCCATCCTGGCTTGCTCATTAATGTATGTATATTCCAGCTCTTTCTGCCACGAAGGGCAATGTCTCCACCTAGCCTGGTCTGGTGTCCTCTCTGCCAACCCCTCAGGACACCGTGCCCCCCACCTCGGAGCTAGACCCTGAGATAATATCCCACTGAAGCACAAGTTAGGGTGCCAGGGAGGCACCATGGGCTTTGCAGGAAGCGCGAGACTGTAGGCCCTTCTTCCCTGTGGTGGTTGCTGAGGCCCTTCCTTGCCCCCACACGAGCCCCCATTGCTGTGCGTGCCGCCACCTGACAGATGTGGCAGTGACCGAATGATAGGGCCGGGAAACGTTGGCCCTTCGGTGCTGATGAAGGCAGCCTTTATCCCGGCCGTAAATGGTTTCTGTGTGGAGTGGAGCTGGGCCTGTCCCAGGCCTAACCCCTCAAGGGCCGGAGAGGCGAAATTAGATCCGTGGGGAGAGATTTTACAGCGTAGGGGCTGGTGGCAAGTGGTGGCAGACCGTCCCCACGGGGCCACAATGGGGCATTGTTCCCAGCCTCACCTGGGCTGTCTCCAGCATCCCAGGATTTACGAGGTTCAGCCGCAGCCTCAGGCCGGCTGCTCTGGGCTGACTAGGGGGGTTGGGGGGGGCGGCAGCGAGGAAGAGGACAGTGCCCAGCCCCCATCTCCCTAGTGACAGCCAGCCAGGGACAGGCCATAACGTGTCTGCAGACCACAGCGGGCCACACCATGAATGGGCCCTCTTTCTCCCATAGTCCCACAGTGCCCAAGAGGGCTAGGAAGCAGAGGGCTGAGCCAGTTTCTACAGCCCACCTTCTTGGGGGCTCCTGCCTTACAGAGGTCTGGGCCAGGCAGCCTCCTGCCTCCTAGACCCCCAAGGATTTCCCTGGCGCCCAAGTCCACACATGCAGAACCTCTCCCAGGCTGACCACCATGGCCCATACTGAGTCAGGAGTCTGTAGGACCTCCTATAAGCATCCTTCCCTCCTTGCCTGTTCTTTACCTTTATGAAGGGTACACATGTCCCTTGGCCTTGCCAGCCTGGTCCAGCTCCTTCCTCCACCATATGAACTTCCCCTATATTCTCTATGTACAGCCCCCCTTGTGCCTGCAGAAATTTCTGAGACCTCTCACCCTTGCTCATCCTGCGCCTCCCCCTCCCCTAAGCAGGCCTTTTTCACCCTTGGCCTTCAGCACCCAGCCCCATCGTAAGAAGATAACTGGTTCCTCTGACATAGGAAACACCTCTCTTTGGGGGCATCCTGTGGACATCTCCCAGTCACCTTGCACTGCCTGGGCTTCTGGAGGTCATGGACGACCTACAGCATGCTTTGGGAGGCAAACACACCCTTACCAGGCATCTCAATCCCTTTTGCCCCACAGCCCTGGGACAGCACTAGAGCTGAGTTAGCATGTATCTCCAGTGCAAAAGCAGCCCTTCTCTCCCTTGACGTCCCTACCTGCAGCCTTGGCCAATATGCAGTGTGAGCAGAGGGGTGGGCCACCATGTCTGGCCCTCCTGCTACCCTGACCTTCTTAGATCCCCTCTTTGCAGCTCAGTAATGGGAGAGGGTTGAGGGAGGTCCATTCCCCCTGCCTGACACCAGTTTATGGCCCACCACCCAACCTGGGACCACGCCCTGGAAGTCACACCATGACTGTGTGAGAACCATTCTCCTAGAAGTCTTCCTCAAAGTTCCTGGCTGTCTACATGGGTTCCCTCACTAGGATCAGCCTAAAAATAGCCACACAGAGGTTTGTGGTAGCCATGGACCTTTTTAGACCAGTCCATTGGTAATGGCAAAATTATGCTGAGTTCCCTGAAAATAAAAAAATAAAAAAAAAGAGGTGGCCACTCTATTTCCTCATTAACATAATTGCAAACAGAACGAATCTTTCTTGATTTCATGTAAACAACAGATTGAAATGGTTTATAATCCTTGCAGGTATCAAATTAAGTTCTTACTTACGGTCTGGAAATTAATTACCCTTGCAGTGAGATAAATGTGAAAACTGTGTATTTTTGACAAGAAAATGAAGCAGCTATTGGGGAAAATGTAACTTAATCGTTGCAGAGGAAAATTGTTTGTAAATTGGCCACGTTGTTTGAACTCTCGCCTCTATGCTGTGGGCAGAGTTGATTTGTGAGTGCCCATTTGCCTAATTTGGGACAGGGGAAGGGGTCAGAGGGGGCAGAAACAAGGCAGGAGAGAGAGGAGTAGTGAGAGAAGATACATGTGCAGAAGATGTGATCTGACAGCAGGTACCTGACAGATGATATCTAACACCTGCAGAGGAGGAGATGGCAGGATCCAGAATGAGGGACAGCAGAGCAAAGGCCTTGGGACGGGTGGGACAAAAGAAAGCCAGCTCCTCTGCATCCAAGTGAAGGAGGAGAGCTGTGCAAGGGGCCTTGCTCTCGACAAGGGCAGTGGTACTCTATCTAGGAGCTGCTTAGGCTGGGCCCAGAGATGTCCCTGCCATCATAATGCCCAGTACTCTTGGAAATGGAATGGCATGTGATGCATTTATATATCCAAAGGTATTGTGTGTGGTTTGGGACATGCAAAGGTGGTGTGTTTTTAATGAGTGTGTGGCATGTCTGTATGTACAAGGATGATATGTAATGTGCTTACACATGTGAGAGTGGTGGGTGTTTGCATGTGTAGGTGTGTATCTGGTATGTTTGTATGTATGAGGGTGGTGGGTGTTTGTGTGTAAAAGTATTGTGTGGTATGCTCGCATGCATGAAGGTGAAGGGGTTGCCTATAAGACTTGTGGCATGTCTAAAAACCACCTCAGGGTGAACTTGAGGTATGCTGGGTACTGAGGTTCTAAGTAAAGCTCTCTCTGGTTTTTCCCCTATATCCCTGCCCTCAGTCTTCCCAAGAATGGAAATTCAAAGATGGAGTCAGGCACCTCATTCATTTATGCTAAGTGGAAAGGAGTCCTGGTTTGAGAGCAGGGCCCAGTCCAGAGACAGCAGCCATGAGAAATGTGTTCCCTGTTTTGTCCTGAACAAAGGGTCCCAAACCCAGTGATAAGTTCTTGTGTCTATCTGTGTCACCTTATTTTGATGGTGAAGAACTGGGATCCAGATAGGTTAGATCAGCTATCTAAGAGTGCCCGAGTCTGGGGCCAGCAGAGCCATCCCATCCAGGGATGAGACCTCCAGAGTCTCCTTCTAGGTGACACTGCCCATCCAAACCACTTACCTAAGACACAGTTGTGTGGAGACTACAAGCTCTCTGCTGGCCCTCCAGTAGCCTTTTGCCTTTGGAATGCCTGTCCACCCACAGCAAGCCCTGCGGGTTCCTTCTCTTTCTTTGAAAAATAATCTGCATTTTTCTGGGGAAGAGAGGGTACCAGGTGAGGCCTCAAAGAAGGCCACAGGATTCCCAGGGTGTGAGTCACTTTTCACGTCACTTTCACAACATACCTCTCCAAACAGAAACTTAAGGCAGTGGTTCTCAACCTGTTGGTCACAAACCCTTTGGGGGTCAAACAATTCTTTCACAAAGGTCACCTGAGACCATTGGAAAAGCACAGATATTTACATTATGATTCATAATAGTAGCATAACAATAGTTATGAAACAGCAATGAAAATAATTTTATGGTTGGGAGGGGGGGTCACCAAAACATGAGGAACTGTATTAAAGGGTCGCAGTACTAGAAAGGCTGAGAACCACTGCCTAAGGGAAGATTTTCTTTTTGGCTAATGGTTTAAGAGTGGTACAGTCCATTATGATAGGAAGGCATGATGATGGAAGTATGAGGCAGCTGGTCACATTGCGTCCCAAGTCTGAGAGAGATGAATGAGCCTGAGTCCCCCAGCCCATGGGATTAACCTTCCTTCCTCCCTTAAATCTCTCTGGGGTATCCTCCTGAGCATGCCTTAAAGTGTGTCTTCTAGGTGGTCCAAATCTAGCCAAGCTAGCAATAAAGACAAACTATCATTCTCAATACCTGAGGACATGACTTACCTTTCAGCAGGGACCAATGCCTCCAGAGCAGAAAGCAGACAGCACGTTTCCTGATCCAACTGTACCAACAGTTAGGAGGGGTGGCCAGCTGCCCATCACTGTGGCTGCCTGTAAGACCAGAGGCTGGGAAAGCCACCTGTGGAAAGGCAGCACTACCCCCCAGCTGAGTTCCCTCATGGGACATCCAGCAGACCAGCCGTGCAGAATACTGTCCCATAACTATCCCCAGTCAAGAAACAGAGTCCTCAAAGAGTGAGGGTCCCCTGAGGGGCTGAGGCAGTGTGGGCAGGAACAGAATATCTTGGGCAGGGTTTCCCTGGATGAGGGTAAGACAGGAACTGGAAACTCTAAAGATGGGCAAGGGGAGGAAATATGATGGTGTCTGTAGTATGAATAAAATGAGGCTCCCTCTGTGCTACATTGTCCCCTCAGACACCAGAAAACACATCTATGTCTCTAGGGTTTGGTGGGTATTCATATGAAGCCATAGTGCCCCACCTTGCCTCTACAGGTTATGGCAAGATGTAGGGACATGGGACTTAAGAGATGCCTGCCATGCCTCAGGGACACAGGATTAGACCTGTGCCCCTCTACCAGCCCCCTTCCTGCTGCCTGCCCCAGCCTGCCCGCCCAAGCCTGCCCCCTGAGTGCCCGGAGCTACAGCTTGCCCAGACTTGCCCACAAACTCCTGAGGCCCTCTTTTCTCCCAGCATACCCTGTTCCTCTCCCAGCCTCTCTCCTCCCCACTCATCTCCCATTCAGTCCCAGAAGCTCCCACCTGCTACCCCTGAGGATCTCAGGGTCAGCTCTCATATACTTGGTGTATTCAGAACCATACTGCTGCTGTTGGCTGTGGTGCCTCCTTGGATCACCTACCCCCATCTGTCCAACTCAACCCTGCTCACAGCCTCAAGGAAAGAACAGGGCTTTGAGGGGTCAAGACCAAGGGGAATGATGAAATACTCAAGGCAGAGGCAAATATGCCCTGAGTTGAGACACAACCTAAATTCATTCTGCATTCTAAATAGAAGTGCTATGGATGTCACTCATTCATAAGCTGATAAGTAGATAGAAGGTACAAAAACGTTCACAGGGACAAGAGCCACCACCACTCAGCCAAGGCAAGTGCCAGCTTTCTGTTAGCCATGCAAAGGCCCTAAGCATATTGGCAGGCACAGATCTCCCAGAACCTCACATTCGAGATCACCTGCAACATCTTTCTACAGAAGGGAGGTCTAGGCACAAATCATGTTACAACCATGGCCCTGTCACCTGTAGACTCTGTCGAATGCTGTAAGTAGAGTTTTTCTTTAACTTCGTCCCTAATCAATATTCTTGGGACCACACTGGTTTGTGCTGTTGCTTCTCTTATGTCAGGTGTGTATGACATGTGGCACCAGGTGTCCCAGGGGACACATCCCTACTGTGTGACTGTGACTAGAGTTTCAGTCTCCTCAGACACAAGAGGGAACCAAGAGTGGCATCTGCTTCCTGATGGTGATGGCAGGTGACTGGTGCAAGGTGAATAGTCCCCACAGACCTTGGGTTCCTAGGGTAGCCGACAGTGGCTGGAACTTCGGCACTGTGTGAGGTAGCTTCCCTGGTTACTACTTGTCCTAACTGCTTTTATCTTTCTAGGCTGCTCTATTGTCTCAGGAGTCAGCCAAGGGGCCATGGGTGGTTGTGTGGATGCAGCCACGATAAGTATGTGGCTCTGCTCTGGCCGGCAGCTTCCCGTCTTCATCTCACCCAATACCATTTCCAGGACTGTCCCCAGTTTGGCTGAGAGCAGCAGGCATGCTGGCACCAATCAGATATGTTTGCCCAGCCAGGCTGAGTTGAGATCAATCCCTGCTTTGACAAGCTATTAACAGCAGATGGACATGCCCACTGGTCTCAGAGGGTCAGGAGGAACCTGACTGATAGCTTGGACTGACAGCTGGAAGCAGGGCTTTGTCTCTAAAAGAGAATGAGTTCACAGATGCTAGGAGCTGTCACAGAGTCCCCTCCAGCCCCAGCCTGGCTGGCAGAGCAGAGGGGCCCTCTCTGTTGGTCAGGCTGCTCCAGACAGAGAGTCATGATGGAGAAAGGCCATTTTAGTATATAAACTCCAAGTCTATGGGATCCTGCAGTCAGAAGGCCCAAGACTAAAGAAGCACGTCTCATCCCATTCACCTGCTGAAGCAAGGTCAGGGGGAAAAAATGCAGTTCATGGGCTTGATCCAGCCTAACACCTGTCTTTGTTAGTAAAGTTTTATTAGAACAGAGCCATACCCACTCATAGACATACAAGATCTAGCAGTTGGCATGCTTCAGTGATAGGTTTGACAGTCCTCAACTTACAATGTCTGAGGTTGTAAGCACAATGCATGTCAGTAAGAACTATACAACTATACTCGTGTGTGTGTGTGTGTGTGTGTGTGTGTGTGTGTGATCTGTGCATGTATATTTATATGTGTGTGCACATATGTGCATGCATTGTGTGTGCACTTGTGTGTGTTGGTGCATGTGTATATATTATATATGCAAATATATGTATGTACTGCATACATATGTATATGTGCATGTGTATACAACATCTGTGTGTGCATGTGCTTGTATGTGTGTGCACACATGTGTATGCATAGTCATTGTACTTTAGATATTGAAGTTGGACCTTTTCCTGAGCTATGGCTATACAGTTCTATCTTTAGGTGCCAGGCAGCTTCAGGAGCATTTTCCCTTTTGTCCCTACCTTCCATGGGGAACCTCAGACCGTCTACAATGTGCTGCAGCTAAGCTATGATGTCATGAGACTGGTGGGCTCTGTGCATTTCTAGCATATAATATAATAGGCTTTTCAGGCCTGGATCCTGCTAGAGACTAAGAGCACTGGAGCTGCACAGTGATCATGTGGCCTAGGACATAGCTTCACATTTTGTGCTCTGTTCTGCAAAGGGACAAAAGCCACTGTGGTGATGACATGGAGGCAGCAGGGAATAGTGAGCCCATCCTGTTTCCCAGATTGCACTGGTAAAGTGTGTCCAATGTGCAGATCATCCTTCCCCTAACCCTGTGCCCCCTTTCTAGGACCCTGTCCCTAGTCAGAGTTGCTAGCAAGTTAATGGCAGCCTTGTTTATCACAGAGAGGGATCAGAAAGAGACCATAAGTCGTCATTGGCCCATGGATGATCATGTTACACATAGTATGCTTTCAGGTACCCTTCAGTGAGCATGGCAAGTACTCAGTACCTAATCTCAGCAGGGAAAGCAAGCCCCACATTGGAGTGTGTGTGAATGCTAGAGCACCTTGTAAATGGTGCCCAACTGTGCATGCCACTACTTATGTTTCACAAAATCTCCATCATGAGTGTCTTACTTTATAAACAACAATTGTGGAATAAGGAAGAGAGGACACAGGGAAGAAAGGCAGTGTTGGAGGTGCCCTGCTGAGGCCCACTCAGGCTTTCCATCTAGTTGCATTTGAATCCATTGCTGCTCTCTGAGTTGTCCAGAGCCACCTCAGGTTCCTGTGAAAAGTGGAACCTCCCTGTCAGCAGTATGGGGAAGGGTGGATGACTCCCAGCAGGGGACCCATGCTAGACAAGTGGCCTGGGACCCACTTGTCTGTCCCCCACTTGTTGAACCAAGTGGCTTGATACTAGATGAACTATCCATTCTACCCATTGGCCATTAGTGTTATCACCATCCAGAGAGACAGATCCTGGCCTCCTCTGAGCTCACCCTTCTTGACCCACTCAACTCATATCCTCCCGTTCCTCATCAGAGTCCCTGATGTACCAGGGCTCTACCCTTGACTATGCTGAGGCTCAGATCACCTGTTGGAGTTCTCTTCACCGGTACCTGTCTGCAGCAGAGCTAGCAGCTGATACCTTCACTTGCTTGTGCCTTAAAATCGACACCCTTCCAGTATCAAGGTACAGATCACACTTGGGTGCCAGCCATGACCCTCAGGCCTCCAGTCTCTGGCCAACTTGTCACTGATAGAAGTGCAAGGGGGATGGGGTCTGTGGTAACAAAGCAAGGGAGGTAGGTGGCAGAGCCAGGCAGGGTCCCAAGCTGAATACAGCCCTCTCTGCAGGCCCCCAGCTCCCACCCAGCCCCACAGCCCTGCCATCACCACACAGGGCCAGTGCCGAGACTATCGGCTCCTCCCCAAGGCGCCAGAGTCTCCTTGTCACAAAATGAAGTAAATGGGACAATTAAGGGGGGCCACTTCTAAATTGCTGCTTTAACCCATTTGGAAGTCTGCTAATTATTCTCTTGAGGAAAGAAATGCAGGTTCATTATTTTAATGAGCTTTGGGCAAAATATTTCATCGAGTTTGACAAGCCGCTGCGACTCCTTCAGAAAGGGGCTCGTCTCTGAAAGGCCTCTCACCCTACTTAGAGCTAATTGGCCTGGGGTCTTCCGCCCCGGTGCTGTGTGTATGCTATTTTAATTCATTTATGAAAAGCCCCCGCTTTGATGTCCAGGACCAGATAAGGACGGGAGAGGACGGCCAGCTAACGAATAGGCCTGTGCACCCGGCCAGCCGTGCGGGGCCTCCTCGGCCGTCCTGCTCTGGGCCCCAGGCCAAGGCGATGTCATGAAATAACTGTACAAACAGTCCTGCCTAAAAAATATGCTTTTGTTTCACTAATAAATCTCTCCTTGGAACATTCCCCGCAGGCCCAGGGCTCTCCTCAGCCTAGCAGCCGGCCTTCCCGCTCAGTGCGTGTCCCCAGATCCACCCCAGGGACACACACATACATGTGCATACACACAGGCCCTGTGGCAGGCATGACACAGACCAGGGAGTGCCCTGCCCTTCCCTCCCTCAGCCTTCTGAGCCTCCTACACTGGGCCATCCCAGCCCCCTTCCACCTCCAGCTGCCCCTCCTCCCCCTCACTTCCTCCCACTCTCCAGAACCCTCTCTCCTCTCTCCATCTATCACATTCTCTCCACAGCCCACCACTCCTGCCCACCCCCTTCCTGGCCCCCTGAGACCCTCTTAAGGAACGCACAGCCTGAAGCCAAAAAACCGTGGTACCTCCCATCTCTGAAGCTCTCTGCCTTGCCTTGCTTACTCTTCCTAAGTGTGGCCTTCTTCTGTCCTAAGGCTGCCTAGAGCACAGAAAGAGCCTGGCCCTGCCCTGGGCCTCTCCAGGGACAGCAGGTCTCACTGTGTGGAGAAGGGTTCAAGTGTGACATCTCAGCCAGAATGGTGGCCGAGGCAAGCTAGCTAGTCTGTCACCCTGGAGTCAGTGCCCAGCTCCAACTGTACCTTAGAGAGTCAGTGTGGGCTGTGGGCAACTCAAGCTTAGGCACTTCTGGGGCCTGGCATCCCTCCAAGCCTCTCTACCCACTCCTGGCTCCCTGCCATTATCTCAGGGGCATCCCTTTACAGTGGCCCTCCTACTAGCCACCACCCACTAGGATTCCCCCTTCCCCCCTTCTCTCACCTGGCCTGATCTAGTCTCCATATTGATGCCCAATCTGTCCTCGTCCAATGCTCCTGCCTCATTGCAGCCCCTAGCAGTAGCTGGAACGTGGTTATAGAAGAGAGGGCCAAGTTTGGAGACCCTATGAGCCCCTTGGTGTCTCAATTCCCACATCTAAAAGTAGATAAGAACACTTCCTCCAGGCTCATGGACTGCATTACCTGGAACCCTCCCTGCTGAGCACCTGGCCCAGTGCCCGGCACGTGGCAAGTGAAAGCACCTGCTCCCGCCTCCTCTCATGGGCACCACTGCGGGCACTGTCAGGAATCAGATCTCCCCGCCCACTGCTAAGCACCACACTGAGGCTAGAGGCTGTCTACTTGGGTGTCAAAGGAGAATCCCAGGCTACCCATGGTCCACTCCTTCCTTCCCACAGTCCCCTCCCCACTGAAGTCCCTGCTATGTCCCAGACAGCAGAACGTCCTGGAGGTACCACAGGGACAAGACAGAGCTCCTGGCATTATGGAGTGGCCCCTGGTCAAAAATACACCACGTAATTACAGACTGGGAAAATTACCATGTAGAGACAGAGTGGGGCACTGTACCGGGAGGAGCCAGGGTGGTCAGGGAAGACCTCTGAGGGAGGGGCATCCAAAAATAGTGTGCCAAGATGCTATTAATAGGCCTCAGTGCAAAGCCAAACAGAGAAGAAAGCAAAAGAGGACCCAGATCTTCATAGGTAACTGTTGTTCATGTCAAAAATGGAGGTGGATGGATGATTGACAGATACATACATACATAGATGATAGATAAATGGATACTTAGATAATGATGATGAAGGTAGATTATTGATAGTTGAAAGATAAATAAATGATAGATAATAAAAGGATTTTGTTCTGTTTCAAATTCTAGCAGTACAGGAAGGTCTACCAAAAGGAAGTGAAAACCTTCATGATCCTCTTTTCCTAAAGATAGTTCTTATTTTCCCAGAAAGATCCATCTTCAGCATGAAAGAAGCATCAATCCAGATAATTCTCTATGTATGTCACAGAAAAGAATGCGTGGATAGACAGACAGACTGGTGAATGGATGAACAGATGCATGTATAGAGTGCTAGAGGACTGAAAGATGAATTAGTATGTAAACAGGTGGATGAATGGGCAAATGGATGTGTGAGGGGATTGAGTGAGGAGACAGGCTGAAGGATGGGTGGATGGATGGATAAATAGGGACAAATAGATGATGAATGTGTCAATGAATGGATGGATGGTTCTATGGATGATGGGTAAGTGGGTGGATGGATAGATGGAAGGAGAGATGGATAGATGAATGAGTGGGTAAATGGATTAATGAATGATATATGTGTGCATGAGATGGATGAAGGAACAGATAGTGGGACAGGACAGATGAGACACACATCATTAGAAACTATTATAAGTTTGGTTTCTAAACTTTTGAATCAATTATTCTTGACAAAGAAAATTAGAAGTAAAGTGGAAGAAATGGCCAAATTCAGATAAATATATCTTCTTCACCCATAGAAAAACATCACTCTCAGATTATGAGGGAAAATACTATAAAATGTGGAAAATAGGACTCACTGTGAGTTTACAGTCCTAGCCTTCCATAGTAGAAGCTCTACAGTGGCCAAAGGTTATCTTCCTGCCCTCTGTGTGTTCTTTGAGCTGTGGCTATTATGATGAGGTTGATAGAAACTGTGACATTTGATGTTAGTGCTGAGACCCTACTTCTCATCGCCTATCTGTCTCAGTTCTATACAAAGCTGGAGACAGGCTCAGCATCACCACAATCCATTGAAGGATGTGTGTGTTTAGGGGTATGCATGCATGTGTGCATGTGTTTATGGAGGCCAGATGACAACTTGGGTATGATTCCTTGAGAGTCATCTAGCTTAGTTTTTGAGACAGAGACTCTCATTGGCCTGGGGTACACCAAAAAAGGCTAGGCTAGTTAGCCAGCAAACCATAGGAATCCATCTGTCTCCTTCTACCCAGTGCTGTAATCACAGGTACATACATGCCAGAAATCCCTATTTTGTTCACATAAGTGCTGGAAATAAAACTAGAGGCCTCATGCTTGTACAGCAAGCACTTTACATACAACTATCTCCCCAGCCTTCACTTTGGTTTTGACTTCTCTCTGGATGGTACAGAGTCCTTCCTCAATAACTCCTTTTAGAAGATCCCTCAGTTCTTACCTGCTTCCCATTGACCACTATCATTCTTATGGGGTCATTATTCCCATTGCCTGTGTATCCAGACTGATGTCTCCTTTTCTAAACCCCTTTCATCCACATTCCCCCAGACTTCTCCTTCCTCTTGCTTTAATTAGCATCTGTTTTCTCCAGAGGCACCCTGATAAGAACTTCTAGTTTGAGTGTACAGCTGTCTGATCTCATACCTCCTACTTGTCCCCTTGTCTTTCTGAGGAGATTTCAAGCACCTTTCTAATAATATGTGGAAGATTTGGGTTCTGGGTTCTGGGTCCTAAAACATCTCCATTACATTGCCAGATCCTGTTGATAGTTTAGCTAGGTATAGAAATTCAAGTAGGAAAGGATTTTCCTTTTGAACTTTGAAGACCTGGTCCCATGGGCTTGTAACATCCAATCTTGGCAGTCAAAAATCTTATTCATACACCTTCTTACCTGCCCCCTTCTTTCTTTTCTTCCTGGAAGTTTTTAGCAGCCACATTCTTGTCTTGGGTGTCTAAATTTCCTGGCCAAATTATTTTGTGGGTAACTTTAATCACTGGTTGCTCTGGACATTTGATAAGTTCTTGAGTTCTAGAAAATTCCTTTTATTATTTATAATCATTTCCTTTACACCATTATTTCTGATGTCAGTTTGGTTTGGGTTGGGTTTTTGAGACAGGGTTTCTCTGTGTTATAGTTCTGGCTGTCCTGGAACTCACTTTGTAGACCAGGCTGGCCTTAAACTCACTGAGATCTGCCTGCCTCTGCCTCACAAATGGTGGGATTAAAGGTATGCACCACCACCATCCAGTAGCTAAAGACATTCCTGATGAGAATTTCATTCCCTTCAACACTTTCCTCCTATTTTCTGGGGTTATGTCTATACAGTACTACAAGCACTTTACCTACAACTGTCTTCCTAGCCCTCACTTTGGTTTTGACTTTGTCTCCTGCTTTTGACAGTACTAACTTTAACATCCCATAGTTAGTCCTGTCCTCTGACATTCACCACAGCCTACAGGGCCCAGCAGCTCCTAGGTCTTTCTGGAGATTCCAAATATGGCTTGTATGTCAACAGAGCTTCTGTGTCAGCTTAGCCCACCTGTCCTCACCCCCTTCTTCGAATTACTGAGTGTTTTCTTGGGGCCTGCACAGAAGCAGATCATGCCAACATTTAAGATACTGACAGTGATGGGAATGCCAGTCTTTACACTGAGGGACCCCTACATCAGAACAGTAAGGCTGCTGCCAAAAGACTAACTCCTTAGCAGAAAAGTTGGGATAGAGATGGGTGTGTCTATATAGAGTAAGGCTCTGCCCAGGTAGGATGGAGGGGCAGCTACTGTCCAGATATCTGCCTAGTTTAGCAAGGATCTGACACAAAGGATACATAACTTTGGATGTTGCCCTATTTTTAACTAATTGGGAGAGGAGTGGTCACAAGTTCTATGGTTTGCTAAGTTGCCATTTGGGGCCCAGTCCTAAGCAATAGTCAGCTTTGCTGAGTAGCACACACCAAATCTCCTATTTCCATAGTTGTTCAGGTGTCTAACACTTGCTGTGGGGTGGATGGACTCTGTTCAGTAGCTGTTGGTCTGGGTCTCTCACTTCCTTGGGCCAAAGAGAAAGCAAAAACACATTATCATGTTCACCTCCAGTGGCCTTTGCACCTTCTCTCTTCCTATATTCCTACACCAGACTCCCTGGTGCTCTGTACACTAAGTCAGGGCAAGTTTTCTAAGTCTCAGTTTCCCCACCTTCAAAATAGATGTGGGATAGTTGTTGAGTTCCAGCCTGGCAGTGTTTCTGAGAACAAGTGGGGTGACAGAGAGATGCATCTCATGGGTCAGGCTTGGGAGCCCTAGATGTTAGCACTGTAGCCACTTGAGAGGCTCTGAAGCTCAGGCTTCTCAGAGTCCAGTAGTGGCTCAGGCCCAGCCACAGGCAATCACCTACCACAGCAGTCCCAGGACCTCCAAATAACACCATCTGAATCCCAACCTTACATTATCCTGGCATTGCCTTCATTGTATCACTGACCCTTAACTGGTCCATCATGGCCCCACTAAGCCACTTCAGGAAGCATCCAGGTACCCTGTCCCTTGTACCAGACCTCTAGAGAAAAGATCTTCATGTTCTCAGACACATATTCTATTTCCAGAGCTAGAAATCCCTGTCCTTGAAACTTGTCTGAGTGCTAATGCTATGTGTTGAGTCACACACTTGAAAAACTACAAAGATCACAGCTTCAGGTATAGCTAGATCCAGGAGCAAACACCATAGCTTCCATGACTTGTCTCTGGTTTCAGTGGTCTCTGTGTGGTGGCCAATGGCTCTCAGCTCCAGATTCACAACCTCGAAGATAACAACTACAACTTCTCTACATTCCTAAAACATATATATATATCAATCACCAGCTGACACTTGCTGGCTAGTTTGAGCCACAAGCCCAGTCCCTATTGTGATTGGTGGACAGCTGTACTCTGTATCTGCCTTGGAGTCATGTACCCAGCCCGAAGCTAGGGGAATCTAAGGAAAAGGGTCATCCAAAAGAAGGTAGCACCCAAAAGGTGGATGCTATCTCTAGAGGACTAAAGGAGCGGCAGTGGCCATGGCGGGTGCTGCAGGGGATGCTGACCCTCCTGTCACTGTCCCACACAGAAGCAGTTCTAGGCAGGCACAGCACCACTGCTATAATAACACAACCCTGAACATGGCAGCCTACAAAGGACAGCTATCTCCCATCATAGGCTTTTGGTGTAGTCCAGGATGTAGCCCCCTCCCTCCCTCCTTCCCTCCCTCCCTCCCTCCTTCCCTCCCTCCCTCCCTCCTGGTGGCAGGGATCTGTTCCCAGTCCCACCCCACAGTGTGCCCACCTAGGTCGTAGGTGTGGGGAGACATGGTTGCCCTGCTCAGTGGTCCTGTTCTTCCCACTGTGGTCTCTGCCAGGGCCAGAAGGGCATTTCCGGCAGTCAGGAACAGCATGTACAGAAAGGCAGAGTTCTTCCCCATCCCAAGGGGCACCCCGGCTTCCACTCTCCCCCCACATTCCTGTCTCTGTGCAGCAGCCAGAGGGATGTCTAAAACATAAACCAGACCCACGGCACTCCCGCTCATGGCCTGTCGGCCTCCCTCCTCCCTGGAAAGCAATTCCAGTGCAGCCCCACCCCTGGCCAGACAGTCTCCCCAGAAGCACCTTCCTGAAGCTCCTCTCGCCCCTGGGCCCCTGCAGGAACATCAACCCTTACGGGAAGCTACAGCGGCCTCATAGCCACATGAGAGGCACTTTGGCCCCTTCCTGACATGCTGTCCCTTCACTGCCTCGGGTTCCTGATCACAGCACCAGTCCTGTGTTGCCACCTAACCCACCATGCCTGTGCTTGGCTAGAGGATTCTGCCCCTACCCCCAAGAACAGAAGCCATTCATGTTACAGGCCTGTGCGTGAACCAGAACCTGGCACATAAAATATACCAGAGAAACTTTGTAAACTTTCCTCACCTCCTATTATAACAGATTCACCTGTCTAGAGATGAGGACCAGCCCTGGGGATGGGCAGTAAGCCACAACACCTACCTCTGAATCACAGCCCCTACTTGAAGATACTTGGGAAGAGTAGGAACTAAGAAGAGGTCTTTGTCATGTCCAAAGGACATAGGGGTAGCAATGGCCACCTTGACTCCAAGCAGCCTAAACCATTCAGGGAACACTGGATCCCGTGTTTGTGACACCTCCTTCCCCAACAAACCTGACCCTCTGTTAAACTAGCTCTCTCAGAAATGCCCCATCCAATCACCCTGACTTACCCACTTCCCCAGTCCCATGCCTAGTTATCTAGCCCTGGAGATATCCCATCCCTGTCTCCATAGTCTGATTTGATCTCATGGAATGTGTACCCTGTTGATAAGGGCAGGGGTTCAAGAGACAAGAGAAGGAGTAGAGGACTAGCATCTTGGTTAGTCTTGATCTATTTTTAGTTGGTGGCAGGCTGTTACTGCAAGACCAGTGGCTTTGTCATCCATGCCATTTGACCTTGTCATTGCTGCAAGATACACAGGAGACAGCTGCAGTAGAGAGAATGGAGGGGAGAATATGAATGAACTGGATGAGTGGATTGACAGATGGAATAGCAAGAGGAAAGAGGAAGAGAAGGCTGAATAAAGGGGTACGGGATGGGTGAATGATGGCTTGATGGAAGATAGATAAGATAGATAGATAGATAGATAGATAGATAGATAGATAGATAGATAGATAGATAGATAGATGGCAATGGATGAAATGGAGATGGATCAATAGATAGATGGGTAAGTGTGTCAATGAAGAGACTATGAATGGATGGCACTATGGGTGATGAATTAAGTGAGCTGGTAGATAGCAATGATGGATAGACAGATAAGTGGATGACAGATAGTAGAAGGATGGGTAGATGGAGATACATGGGTGGATGGTGATGGATGGATAAAAGGACAAATAGGTAGATGTGTTGGTGGGTAGATGCATGGGTAGGTTGATAGATAATAGATGAATGAGTGCATGGATATGTGAATGGATAACAAATGGATAAATGAGTTATGAACATTTGTAAATCAGGAAAGAAGAAGGAGAAATAGCTACACTGAAGGGATAGAAGGAGCAAATTTGGATGAGTATTAATAACTTCAAGCAAGTATTCCACTTTGGAACATGTGGGTCCCAAGCCCAAAATGTTGGCATCCTTCTCTTTGTTCTGTCAGCCTCTGGCTATCATTCTACTATCCTGCCAAAGCCTAGGACATGAGCCATTTCCCTTTCAAACTCCTTGCTTATGAGAAGGTGCTGATGAAGCCAACTCCCTCTCTCCTTCCCGGTTTTCCTGGCCCACTGCTCCTTGGGCCTAGTGTGGGGTTTGGTGAGCAAGCACCCATGCAAAACTCCGCCAGTGCCTATCAAGTGCCACCTGTCTATAAACCCAAATTTTCCTCACCTTAGCTTCATGGATGGAGGCAGTTGTCATAGCAACCCTTCTCCATGCACCTCTTAGGCACTGTAGAAGATCCTTTTGATGCTATCTGTACCAACTCCTTCCTATTCTATGTTAGTCAATTTTCTGTTTCTATGACAGAATTCCTGAGGGGGAAAAATCACTCAAAAGAGAGTTGCTTTGGCTTGTGGTTTTGAGGCTTCAATGTACAGTGACTTGGTGCTGTGGTTTGTGGGCTATAATAAGACAGAACTTCATGGTGGTAGGATCCTCTGGTAGGAGCCTCTGGTAGGGACAAAGTTGTTCTTCTTGTGACATCATGGAACAGAGAGAAAAGACAAGAAGGGGCTAGGGACAAAATATAGCCTCCAAGGGTGCACTCTCTTCAGCTGGGTCCCACTTCATCAGTGCCCAGTACCTCCCCCACAGTCCACTCAGATTTAGGATCTGTTTGTGGGTTTATCCATCTAAGAGGCCATCACTTTTCCCAAGCTCCACATCTTCAACACATGAGCCTTTGGAGGACATTTCAGACCCAAACCATAGTAAGATTAGTAAGGGACCAAAGCCTTGTATGAACAGGCCACATCTTGAACCTGGATGGCCAGCTGTCTCTAGGGCCCTTGTCACAAGAATACTCAAGAGGTGAGAATCCAATGAGGATGTCCCCTAGGGGCCCACCTGGAACAACTAGACCCCTAGGTTCAGGGATGGGCTGCCTTTGGATTTGGGTGAGGCAGCCTGAGGTCTTACAGGTGGTTCTGAATTTGACGACCCTTCTCCAGAAGTCTTGTTTTCTATAGACCATATCCCCCAGTTCTACCTCAAGCTCCCACCCTGGTTCTCCTTCCAGAGCCTGTAGTGGTGTGAACAAAGTTGCCAACACCTAAATGATACATGCCTGGGTCTCTATGTTAGAGTCACGGGAGGTACCACAGAGACCCAGTTACCAGCTGTCAAACAGAAAGCTGAAAGGCCCCTGTACTGATTATACCCAAGAAGTACTAGATGGAGCTATGTTGCCCCTCCCTTCACACACCCTAAGTCCCTGGCTTCAAGCCCCTATCCCACCACAAGCAATCTGTACAAGGGTCCCCAGGCTATGTCCAACAGCTGCCGGTGCCTCTGAGTCACCACACACCTGCAAGAATGAAAGGAGCAGGCAGCCTGGGAAGTAGGTGAACTAGATGCATTCCCTGGTAGGCATGTTCTGGGCATTGGGAAGCCCTAATGTATACACAGCCTTGAGCAATAGGGCCATGAAATAGACATGAACAGTTGGTGCTGGAATTTGGAGAGAGTTGTGCGACCAAGGAAAGGGATAAGAACCAGGAATCAGTAGCTCTTCATTAGACTTCATTAGGGGTTATGGGGTTCAAAACCACAGCATAGAAAGCTCCAGGGAAGAAGCCCTTATGGGAATTCATAATGGGAATCAGGGAGGGCAGTCTGAAGACTCGGGTGGAAAGGGAGATTCCAAAGGCAGAAGTTAAAAAGTGGAGGAACACTAAGTGTTGGAGACAATGTGAGGAAACAGGACCTCCTCTCCATATCTGGAGAGTATCTGCATGGTTTCTGACAAAATGAAGTCTCTATTCACCCAGACATCCAGCCCTCTGCATTCCTGCCCCTGAGTGGGAACCAGTTTTGTGAATCCATATACTGGTTAAAAACTGACCATAGATTGCCTGTCATGGTGAGGAGACAGGAGGCCCCATCATGGCAAAATGCTGACAGTAGCAAATAGAGACACTATGGAGTCAAGTCCTTGCTTAAGAAGCAAGACAAATGGTCTTTTATCTATTTCTGGAACATTCCAACATGTTTCCTTCTCATTCCTGTCACCTTGCCTTGACTCTCCCTGAGGTCCTGCTCTTCACTGACACTCCTGCCTACTTGTGACCCCAGAAGTTTCCTGCCCGTAAGACTTGCCTTTTAGGGCTCCTGCACCTCTGTCTGACATGCGTGGTGTGCTACATGGTTACTGCCCATCTCCCCCCACTCCCAAGGGTCACCTAGGGAGGTCAGTGCTATGTGCTGTCCTCCACACTTCCGCCTGGTAGTGTTTGCTTGTTTCCATGAATGAACAGATACATGTCTTCCTACCATGGCTATATCCTGGAAAATGACAGCTTCTTGCCCCTGGAAGTCCCTTCTAATACCTTGATTCCTGTCCCCAGAAGACACTGACACCTAAGGTTGACAGCAGTTTTAGGGCAACCGTGCCCAGTGGCACCCAGAATACTCTAGAATCAGCCCCTTGCTCATCCCTGTCTGGCTTAATTCATAGCCAAGGCTCGTGGCTCCAGTCCTGCAGAGGCTCCTGCACACGCCCTTCCATGGGTTAAGGCAGGAGCTCTCGGCACTGCACGCTTGCTTCTGAGGTGAATGGCCTCAGCAGGGGCCCGGGTGCCAGCATTTTTGTGGTCACAGTGAGATGTTTTTAACCACGTTGGATGGAACCCATGACGGGTCTTTCCGTGGTTTTAGCCAAATTCTGAACACTACCTTAAAGCCCTGTCACACTCCAGGATGAGGGCTGTGATAGTGCCCAGCTCCCACAGCTTTACACAGATGTAGTTGTCCGCAGGTTCCCAGGAAGTAGCTAACCCCAATGGTGGTAGGCAGGAAGACTGAGCCAGGCCTCTGCATCTGTGTTGACATCATGAAAAAACAGGCCCTAGTCTTCGTGACTGGCACCTGGGATGCTGCCTTTGGAAGATTCTGACGTGGTCCTCAGCCAGAAAGTCTCTGCGGATGGCTGAGGCTCGTGGTATCTTGAGTACTAACAGGGCCGTCCCCACTCCACAAAGTCTTGGAGCTACCCTGAGCCAAGGGAACTGTGGTTATAGTCCCAACCAGGGCCCCTTCCCTTGCTGGGCTCCTCCTGGGGTTCAGCCCTTCCTCTCTGGCAGGGGCCAACCACTAGACTAAAGAAACACCCAATCCTGAAGATACAAGTGGCATCCAAGCAGGGGTGCTGGACTCAGAGTCTAACATATTTCAGAAACCTCTCTAAGTTAAGGAAATGGCATGGTCAGTAAATGCTCACCACACAAATGTAAAGATCTAAGTTGAATCCCCAGAATTTAAAAACAAAACAAAAAAAGCCAGGAACAGGCAGCACAAGTCTGCAATCTAGGCTTTGGAAGGCAAGCGAGCAACTCCTGGAGCTTTCTGGGGAGCCAGCCTAGACTAATAAGTGAGTTCCAGGCCAGTGAGAGACCCGATTTCAACAAACAAGGTGGGTGGTGCCTGAGGAGAGACACTCGAATTTGACCTTTGGTCTCTACACATTGCACACAAATCTGTAGGCACACATACTCCTCCCTCAAACTCTCCCTTCCCATTGGGCACTCACCCGCTTTGTCGAAATGGTATCCATTTACACTTTAAAGACCTTGAAAAAGGACCCCAAAGAACCTAAGCAGTTCTAAACACCTTCCATCCCCCAGAACTTTCTTTTGGAATGTGCGCTGATATCTAAAACGCACCTTCCCTGCAGGAAGGAGCAAGCCTGTCTAAAACAACAGCCACTGGCCTACACATTCTCACCATTAAATGCCAGCATTTCTGAGTTAGTGTGCACTGAAATGCTTGCCTCCTTGCCACCCTCAAGCCTGTCTGTTCTTCCCTTCAAGTAAGATAGTGAAGCATGTGGAAATCAGAATAGTGCCCAAGGACCTTGAATCCTCAGGGCACGGGGCCATACCAACTAAAGCACATGCTCAGAGTCAGGCTGTACCTTGTGGTCCTGTGGATGCCCTCCCAGTTTGCCCAGCGCAGAGTGCCCAGCAGCCCTCAAAAAAGACAAAGAAAGAGGCCTTTCAGACTAAAAGACAGAAGCAGGATATTTTGACATATGCCACCATGTGCCTGGGCCACTTGGCTTGGCTACCCCGGCAAGGGGCGGAGAGTGTGCCCCCTTTGTCCCTTCTTCACAAATGCTGTGTATCCACTCCACACATGTGCACACAGCTTAGAGGCTGTTCCCTTTGGAATGCAGTCCACCCCACCTCCAGTTGTCCCCTAAGCAGTTCAGCTGCTAAGCCCCAAACCCTCCCACCTGTCAGGTCCTTAGCGCCAGCTGCCCAGAGCTCCTGTACCCAGGCACAACCGGATGACCACCCCTCATGGCTGGCCAGACCTGCTGTCAGCTGCCAGTAAAGCCCTCCATCTTTCCCAACAGGTGTCCCCACAACTGCAGGGGGGCGCTGCTTAGCTAGGCAGCTATTCCGCTTTTCCAGTCCTGCAGAATGTCATCAGATGGGTAGGCCACTTGCCACTTTGGAAGAAGGTAACATGAGGGATTCAGCCTACTCCACAGCAGTTATTGGCACTAAAGGAACCCCACGCCAGCCATACTCAGCTCAAGCTGGGTTGGACAAGACCTTCCTGACCCTTTCAAAGACAAACTGGACATTGGCCAGGGAAATTTGGCCCTACAGGGTCTGGGATGTCTTTATCTGGCACGTATCCAGCCTTTGACCTCTGTCCATCCAACATTGCTCAAGCACCTTCATGTCCTAGGCTCCCCCACAACAGGGCTGAGCTGGATAGCTGCTGCTGTTGGAATTGTTGAGGAGGGCTGGCTAAACAAGGGCAGGGAGGGGGCAGAGAAGGTTATCTCAAGGTGATAAGCAGTACCAGCCACGTGGCTGGCCACATGCTGGGCTATAGACAGGGAAGACATCCAGAGTACAGGAGGTACAAGCCCCACTGTCCCATCCCTAAGAGGGCTGTTGCCTCCAAATGGGAGTAGAGGTCCCTATGAATCACACTAGAAATAGGAGCCTGGAGCTGTCCTGACCCAGAAACTTTTGTGCATTCCTGAGAGAAACCCTACCTGATCTTGACAATGTCTGTTGCACATCTCTTCCTGATAGGAATTTGTTCTACCGAGTGTGTCATTAGGAAATTCCATCATTGTGTGAACTTCATAGTGTATTACTACTCAATCCAAGACAGCTACAGTGATACCAGGTAATAGAAGCATACTAGCATACTAGACCACCACCGCACATCAGAAATAGCCTTTGGGGGCACATGACCATGCGCTGTTAAGGTCCATCCACCCATGACTTTGATGGTTTATATTCAGACATTATTTGGATCTAGAATTTTCTTGTGTTTATGTGCCTAGCTCTTGCCTCTGGTTTTGAGTCAAATGTTTTCTATGTTAGCCTGGGCCCTGAAGCACATTGTATAGATGTAATCTGCTTAAAAAAAAAAAAAAAAAGGCCATAAAAATCATCTAAAATCTGATCCAAGAGCATTATGGGTGAGTAGATGCTGGTACTTTGATTTCCCCAGTGGTCTTATGTGTATTAGAATTTTCTACTTCATAATTTTTTATGAATTTTTTTATAATTTTACTTCAGCAATTTTTCTTATCCTAAAATTTATCTATCATTTTGAGTTTTCAATTTTACTGATATAAAATTTCTGTTAGCACTAAGTTTGGTGGTGCATGATCCTGGCACTGAGACGCTGAGGCAGGGGGACCAGGAACTTAGACCTCTCTGGGCTGCAGAACAAGACCTTGTCTCGAAAACAAACAGTGTTTCATAACCAGCTGCAACTGAACACTTCCCTGGGTGTCTGTAGTTGTTCTTCCCTTTGAATTTCTAACTCATTGCTATCTTACTTAAAGTTTATTTCACTGGCCAGTCAAACAGCTAACATTTGTTTTCCCCACTGAGTCTTTCTTCAGAATTGTTCGCCATTTTGCTAATGGTCTCCTGCATCTTGAGCAATTATTTCCCTGTTCTTTCTTCATATTTATTTTTGTGTCTGTTCTTTTTTAGATTCCTGTGTAAAAGCTTCAGAACATGCATTTTCATCCCCTCTGCTTCTGTAACGTGGCTTCGAGCATGCCTCTTAATGCCCCTTTGGCCATATCACACACATTCAGCTATGTCATACTGTCATGGCGAGCCCATCCTCAAACTGATGTGCCTACCATTACATTTCCTTTTTAAGCACAGAATTATTTAAGGGGTTACTTTTGGACCTCCAGTGTGTCTGTTGGTGGCTACTTTCCAATTTTATATCAACGTTCAATTTTCTTTTTTTGAAGTTTATGGAATTTTCCTTGGGGGACCAGGATTGCCTCCGTGATCTTCTGTTGCACACAGGAGGCAGAAACCTCTGTCAGGAGGTCAGCTTGTCATGAGTCACAGCCTGACTTCCTTTCTGCTTATTTAGTCGTTTGTCTTCCCCCTGTGGTGTTGGTTTCTCAGGTATGGGTGTGAAAGTTCTTGGGAGTGTGGTGGATTCTTTGATTGATTGCTTTCTTTGATTTTCTTCTTTCCCTTCAAGTTCCAGACACCATGTTCTTTCCCTTTCCCACTTCTGGAAGCTTCTCCCTTCCTCACCCCCCAAGAAATCTGCACACTCAGTCTTCCTACTCCCTGGAACTTCCCATCCTTGCCTGGGGCATCTTTGCTGCCTGCCCATCACTACTCCCATGTTTACAGCCATTCTGCACCTGAGTATCTCTGGACCTCTTTCAGCCATCATAGGGGCAGGGACTTCTTAGACTCTGGGCTCCTGTATATACCTGACCTTTGCATCTCTCTAAGGACATCAGAACGATTCTAAGGCCCTTTCCTGCTCACCCTGTCTATCTGAGCTCTCCTCCTGGGTGAGGCTCTTGGCCCTCTAGATGGCACAGACATTGTGACCCCTCCTCTTCACCTGGTTCATGATTGAGCTCTTTCCTTCAACCACCATGGTGGCTACAAAGTAAACACTCTGCAAATCCTACCTCCTCATTCCTCAGCTGTAAAATAAGTGCAGAGGGAATAGCATATGCAAAGGCCCTGTGTAGGGCATGGGCACAGCCAAAAGGAAGATAGAAAGACTACTGAAGCCTAGAGATGCATAGTGATCGTCACAAGGGTTACTACAAGAGAGGGCAGTGGGAATACAAGCCATGAAAGAGATGGGTACTAGAGCAGAGCCCAGAGAGGGAGAAACCATAGGCTGCTAGCTTAGAAAATAGAGGAAGAGCCATGAGTGAAGGAGGCAGGCCATTCTGGATGCTGAAAAGGCCAGAATATACATTGCCTCAGAATTCTCAGGAAGTAGTCAGCCCTGCAAATATCAAACTTCAGACTTCTTGGGCAAGAATGTCAAGATATATACCCCTAAGGCTGTAGCGACATGCTAAGAAAACAAAAGAGTAGGACAATGACAGGAGCCCAGGCCACAGCAAAGGACAAGAGAACTCATGGGCACTATGAGTTCAGTCACCATGGCAGGAATCATATATTTACTTAACTGTGCTAAGTGCTATAAAGAGAGTTACAGGGTGTCAGATGGGTTGTGAACTCATCTTCAGAGGAGCTTAAGGAACCTCCATGAGCTGTACACCAAAGGATGCAGGCAAAGGGTGGAGCCAAGTGCACAGATGAAATGAGCCCTCTAGGCAGGGTGTGCAGCATGTGTAAGGGCTCTGGCACAGGAAGGAAGGGGCCTAGCTTGATCTGAGGGGAAGTAGGAGGCTGAGTGGGATTAAGGAAGGCAGAGTGCTAGGCAGGGCTAACCTCAGCACAGGGAAGCCAGAGGGAGGGAAATATAGATTAGAAGCACATATATAAGATCCTTCTGAAATTTAAGGCCATGCAATTATTAAATTAGAACAGATGCTACCCAGAAAAAAAAGGGGGAAAGGCATAGAAACCCCCAAGGAGCTTTTGGAAATGTACCATAGACTATTGATTTCAAATACTCAGAAGAAGGTTGAAGTAAATCTTCCAGAAATGGGATAAAAACTGAGAGATAAAAATAATTAGCCAAGAAGCATAGACACTCAATAAATAAATATGTTTTAAAAGAAAAATTAAGCAAAACCCAAAGGCAACTTTTAACCCCAGAGAAAACCAATGTTGTAATCAACCAAGAAGACTCAGAAGATGGGTCAGCCAGTGAGGCTTTTGCCACACAAGCGTAAGGTCTTGAGTCCAAGTCCCAGAACCCATGTTAAAACATAAATGAAAAGACAGGCATAGCAGCATACACTTATGATCCCAGCACTGGGGAGGTAGAGATAGGGGATCCTTTGAGCTCAATAACCATCCACCCTATATCAGTAAACTTCAGATCCAGTGAGAGAGCCTGCCTAAAAAAAAAAAAAAAGATACCTAAGGAATGACACCTGAGTTTGACTTCTGGACTACACACACACACACACACACACACACACACACACACACACACACACTGCATACATGCATGCACATGCACAAACAGTCCAGCAAAGATCCAATACTTCATAGCTAGAAGTTCCAGGGAAAGCATGGGAGAGAGCCTGCAGAGATAGATCAATAGTTAAGCACAGTTGTTGCTCTTACAGATGACCCGGGTTCAGTTCCCAGCACCCATGTGGAGATCACAGATCCTAGAACTCTAGTGACCCCATTCTAGGGCACTTATATACCCGCCGTACACATATATAGACTCAGGCACATACACATAGAGGAAAAGGGACATCACAAAAGCCCCAGCCAGAAAGAACCCTTGTGCCAGGCTATTCTTCCAGAGAGACAGTGGCAAAGAGAATACTGTAGAATCATCTCAGAGATGGCAAGTGAGCTACCAAGCCATGGGCCTCTCAATAGAAGATGCTTACAAACTTGTGAAGAGAAAATTCTATACCCACCCAAAGTCTCTGTGAAGGGCAAGGAGACACTTGGGAATTTGTTGGACTTGCTTTTCATGCCTTCTTTTAGAAGTTTGTGGAGAATGTTCTCTATATAGTAGATGAGAACTGACTCACACAAGTGAGCCTCTGACCTCCACACATATGCAACATGCACAGAAAAATAAGTAAGCAAAGACTTGGTGAGATGGCTTTGTGGTTAAGAGCATGTACTACTCAGACAGAAGACCAGAGTTCAATTCCCAGTACCTATGCCAGACAACTCAGCACCTGTAACTGCAGCTCAAGGGGAAGCTGATGTCTCTGGCCTGTGCAGCCATCTGCACTCACAGGCACAGACCCACACAGAGACACACGGACACAATTTAAAAGAATAGTAAAACCTTTTAATGATAAACGAATGTTTAAAGGAAAGCCAAACCCAAAGGCAACCCTTAACTACAGAGAAAACAGAAAGCTGTTATCACAGAAGATCCTGTGAACACAGCATTTATACCTCGATCATTTAAAGCTACATGTTTCTTTAAGATTCAAGTGGTAAATGTTTGTCTAGCCTAAACTGTGGTGTAACTACACAGAAGCAATGTTGGGGAAGAAGTTGTAGGACAAAATCTTGCTGGTTCATCTTCCATGTTAGTCACTAGATAATGCCTAAGACTGCAAAAACAAGGAACAAAGATTCAAGAAGTATGACAGAGCTGGGTGATCATGGCACACATCTTTAGTCCCACACTTGGGAGGCAGAGGCAGGCGGATCTCTGTGGTTCAAGGCCAGCCTGATCTGTAGAGTGAGATGCAGGACAGCCAGGACCTCTCTGGGAGAGGCAGGGGAGAAAAAGAAAGATGATGGGAGAAGTAAGAAACAGGTCAATGGGGGCAGGTAGGAGGGCATTTGGTCTCAAGGCATTTCTGGGTTGGAGCAGAGTGGGTGAGGGGACCACATGGTTGGTTATGTGTCTTCTCAGCTGTGGACTGAGATGTCAGGCTATGAGGCTCAGAGAAGCTAAAGGTGGATGCTAGAGGACTGTGGGCATGAAGGGGACACCCCCAAAAAAAGGGTGTGCTGAAGGTCACCTGACAAGAGACCACAGAGAACATGGGCAGTTGAGAGACCTAAGCTGGTGCAGGAGGCCAGAAGGTAGGCAGAAGAAATCCAGGAGCTCCGGTGTCCTAGAAGTCCCAGGAAGGCTTCAAAAAAGGGACAGGAAAGCAAGGGGTCATTGCCCCCTGGGTGTCCTCTTGATGCTACATTCATTCTGCCCACAAGGGACATGGCAAGGGACATGGCAAGAGCCGTGCTGCCTGTCGCTGGGCCTCCTGAGCTCAGTGAAGAAGAGAATGGATGAGGCCTGAAGGACTGGACAGGTAGCATGAAGTCAGCAGATCATCTCTGCCTCCAGAGCCTGCTCTGGAAGAAAGGCAGCGGTGTGCTCTGTTCACAGGCCCACAGTTGCCTTTGTGCTCAGAGACATATCCTGGAGGGATAAAGTCCTGAGATAAACTGAGGGAAGGAGGCAGGCTCCCTCCCCACGTTGGGGCCAGGCTGAGTGTAGATTGGACACAGGTTGGACTCTTCCCTTATACTGTCCCAGCTCTCAGTGGCCTGACTCAGCTGCCCAGTTGCCAGGGGGAAGGCTGAGGGAGGCCCTTCCAGACCCAAACCTTCCTGGTCCTAGCCTACTCTGCTCAGCATCCTTCCAGGAAAATGGGCGGGTTTCCTGCGGAGAGTCCCAGTGCCAGGAGAGCAGGCACTGAAGGGTGGCAGAGCACCCACAGTCTCCACCACCCTCCCTGCCAGGCACCTCTCCCCTGTGCCTGACTCCGCCCCATGGATGCTTGCTTCTTCGGGTTAGATGTCCTCTGTTGTTCAGGTATTTTCTGAATGTCTGCTATGTACTCTGGGAACATGGGGGGCGGGGAGAGGCAGGGGGTGCAGTATGTGGCCCTGCCCTTGAGGAAGTCATGTACAGTGAGCCATGGACAGTAAACAGGCAATAAATTGTCCTCTGTAAGGCTGTCAGGAGAGGAGGAGGAAGCACCCAAAGCAGTCATTCACACTCCAGTATGAATGAGTGCCTCTGGGGCTCTGCTCAGTAACAGACCAGACCAGGGTGGCCTCCTATTTCCAAGGACTGGGACAAGGGTGGGGAGGCTTGTAGAGAGGGGGCAGGGCAACTCCCTCCCTACCATAGTTACTTCACCAACTCCCAGAGTTTCCTAGCTGCATCCCTGAGACTCCCAGGAGTCCCCACAATAAGACCCTACCCCCACCTTACCCTGGTCTCTGCCCCTCCTGCCCCCTATACCCTCTCCACAAGGCCTCACCCTCCCCACCATCCTGGAAACGATTTTGTTGTCTGCAGAGATTATGTGTAACTGACTGTGAGTTATAAGTCTCCGGAGCGAGCGAGCAGCCTGTTACCTAACCAGGCCTGGCTCGTGCCAATGTCTTGAGTAATTATTGGGGAGGGGGGCCTCAGCCCGCAGCCGAACCTCTCCAAGGGAATGCTATTGTTTTTCACGTCAGCTGTGCCTTGGACAGAAAACTGTAGGAATGAGATGGGGTGGAGGGTGGCTTAACTCTTTGGGCCCTGTCTGCCCTAGCTTCTCAGGGCTGCCTGGCAGAGAGCAGGCCCTGTCGGGGGGTCAGAACCCCAGGCCGAGCCGGCAGCCGCCACTTGGCAGAGCCTGTGGAAACCACCGTGCAGCTCTGTGCAGACAGTTGTGGAAACTTGGGCGGGCTGTCGGTACGCCAGGCCAGCATCCCAGCCCTTTCTCCCTCCCCTGCCCCTGCTTCTCCAGGGCTCACCTGCAGGCCTACAGCCGGCAGAGGAAATGCCCTGCTTGGCTGGGACCCAGTAGGGCTCCAAAGGGACCAGACATGGGGTGGCAGGCACCCCTAGGTTGCTCAGCCTGCCCCCGCTCAGCTGGATCTCTGCCGGCCCTAGAAGAACCCACAACCCCTTCTGCTGGTGCTCCCTGCCCACTGGCACCACATGGTCACAGCCAGACCCACTGAGGTAGGGCACAGGGTTCTTGTGGCAAGCCTCAAGGCCAAGGAGGAAGAGGCAGGGCGGGTACCAGCAGTAGGTGGTACGGGAGCTGCACCCTAATGAGTCTGGGCTTTGCAGTTACTCGGCCAGTCACAAGGCTTTAAACACAATATAGGTGACCTATATGTGAGTATGCCAAGCTAGGTGTAGAATGTAGAATGGGGTAGGTCCCAAGGAGCAGGCAGAGCATCAGCCACGCCATGAGGTAGGCAGTGCAGGTTAGTTAAGCTGCTGCTCAGATAATGACGGTCGATGTCTCAGTCAAGAGCTCCTGTGAGTCTAGGGCAACAGCCAGACCAGGGACTGTCTCTGCTCTCTGTCTACTTCTCTGTCCACAACGTGACAGCCCGTGGCTGCTCCCACTATTGCCATCACTTCTGCATTCTAGCAGTGGGAAGGAGGAAAGTACTTGAAGGGCAACCTCCCTCTCCACACAGCCCTGCCAGCCCGACATGCCCCATCTGCTTTTCTCTGTGCACTGGCCAGGAGGCAGTGTGCCACTGCAAGGACCCCTGGTGAATAAATGGTTAATCCAGGGTTCTTTTTCTAAAGGAGGAAGTGGTTCTCTCTTTGTCTGAGGGCAAACCCATGTGGTTCAGAGGAAAAGAACTCTGATAGGAACTGGGTGTTGGAAAGGGAGCAGGGAGGACTTAGACCCTTGGGGCTCAGTCTGAGTCCTAAGAACCAGGCACATAGCAGGGCTGGTCCCTGGGATGAAGACAAGGCTGACAGGCTATCTGGAGAGCTCAGTTTAGGACAGGTCAAAGTTAAGAGCCTCTCATTCCTAAGTGGTGAGGTCGGACACCAGCAACTTGGAGAACCCAGCCAGGCTTGAGGGTCCACATTGGCATCACTGTTGTATTGAGGCACCAAAGCTTGGCCAGTGAGGCCAGCAGCCAAGAGGCACCCACCAGCGAAGGTGTAAGGACAGGCCTCAGAAGACCTAGGAGGAGAAGAAGATGATAGAAGAAAGAGACCCAGGAAATGTGCATCCTGGGAGTCTGAGGATGTAAGGTGACTCCTAACCCCAGGGAAGACAGAAAGCTGAGATCACAGAAGACCTTGTGACTCCACTAATATTCATTTCTACTTCCTCAAAGTAGAAGTAGTACCTTGGTAGTAGAAGCACCAAAGGGGGTAATTGCTAGTGTAAGAAAGCAAAGACATTAGAAGAGCAGGACCAGAGAAAAATAGGGCGAGAGAGAAAGACACACACACACACACACACACACACACACACACACACACACACACACTGCACGCGCGCGTGCACACGTGCAAAGTTTGGAAAATTAGACACAGATACACCAGCAGAGATGATATAGAAACGAGAGATGGAGCCTGACCTTCCAGGCAGAGCTACCACCAAAGATGAGGTAGCTCCCAGCCAGGATCCAAGAACCTTACACCATCCCCGAGGGCAGGGCCACAAAGAGAAGGTGCCTACTGAAGTGTCAGCCTGAGTGCCAAGCAATCCCTCAGTCCATGAACCCACGTACTTACTGACACCCACCCAACCAAGGATGAGCAGCTACACTCTGGAGAAGCTGATCCTGTCAGGTCAGAACTTGAGGACACTAGGAACAACTGGGTGGAGCTGAACACTTTGGGCTGAAAAGTCAACTCCTAGAACGCCCCCATTGGATTCCATTATTGTTTCAGAACAGCAATAAAACAGACAGCATAAGTCTCCTGAGAGAAGAACATAGGTCATACAAAGAAAATGGAAACATCAAGAAGTGAACACATGCTAGTACACTATCTTCACATTTCTGGTGGAGAGAAGGAGGAGTAATTTTCAATCTAGAATCCCAAGTATAACAGAAAAATAAAGATATTTGCCAAAATGCACACTCAAAAATTATTATCTACCACATACCTTTTCTCAGAAAATTGCCTGGGGATGTACTTCCACAAAATGAGACAGGGTAAAAACACAGAAGCTGGGGACCAGGGGGAATATGATACCTAAAAACTGGGGAGAAACTAGCCCTGGTAGGCTCCAGCAGAAAGAGGAGGGGTGGGAGAGGGAAAGAGACAGACAGACAGACCAATAGAGATAGAGACAGAGACAGAGAAACAGAGAGAGGGAGGGAGGGAGAAATTCATTACCAGTATTCCCAACAGGATCAATAGAAACTTTACAATTCTTGCAGAAAGTTAAAGAACGGATTCGTGACAGATGTATTAAAAGGGCTAGGGATATGGCACAGTGGTCGAGTGCTCACCTAATATGATCCCAAGCAATTAAAAAAAATAGCTGAAAAAGATTTAAAATATTAATTCTCTGGGGCTGGAAAGATGCCCCAAAGTTAAGTGCACTTACTGCTCTTGCAGAGGACCTGAGTTCAGTTCTCAGCACCCACATCAGACAGTTCACAACCACCTGTAACCCAGCTTCAGGAGATCTAACACCCTCTTCTGACCTCTACAGACACTGAAACACACATAGCATATACACATAAATAAAAACAAACTCTCTTTAAAAGATTTTTTTAATTAAGCAAAGGATAAGCCAAGATAGCTTAGCAGGTGAAGGGATTGCTTGCCACCAAGCTTGACCTAAATTTGATCTTTAGACCTACATGATGGAAGGAGAAAACCCACCCACAAGTCATCCTCTGACCTCTATATACATACACATCCACACACACATACATCCTGCATCCACATACACATTCTCATACACACTCTCATACACACACACACACACACACACACACACACACACACACACATATTTTTGTAAAAAAAGAAAGAACAAAAGAAAAACTAAGCCTAACCCAAAGGCGACCCTTAACTACAGAGAAAACAGAAAGCTCTTATCACAGAAGACCTTGTGAACACAGTATTTTCACAGCAATCTTTTAAAGCTACATGTTTCTTTTAAAAGCAAATGGTAAATACTTATCTAGCCTAGAACTGTGGCATAACTGCACAGAAAGAATGCTGAGGAAGAAATTGTAGGACAAAATCTTGATGGCTTATCTTCCATATTAGTCACCAGATCATGCCTAAGACTGAAGAAAACACACACACACACACACACACAGAGAGAGAGAGAGAGAGAGAGAGAGAGAGAGAGAGAGAGAGAGAGAGAGAGAGAGATTGAGATTCAAGAAATAAGACAAAAAAGAAGAAAAAAAACCTAACAAATAGCCAAGAAAGTTAAAGACTTCCCTCCGGAAACAGGAGTTGGGGGCTGGCGATGTAACCCCTAGAGAGGGCTGTTCAGAGATGGAAGAGCTTCTGATAGATTGCTTAATGTTGGCAAGAAGCCTCTAAAATGCAGGAAGGGAATGTAGGTGCCAGAAAGCAGAGAATTCTACTGGTTGGCCTGGTGAGGAAGAGGAGAGGGTCCAACAGGGAGCTGGGGCTTGGAAGGAGAGAGAGAGGATGTGCTAGGGCCTGGGGTGGCAGGAGATGAAGGGCAAGCCAGGCTGGAGCATTGCACTATGTGCAGCCTTGGGGTCAGCTAGACCCTGGATGGGAAGAATATTACTGTGGTCATGTGGGATGGGGCAGTAGTAAGAGAGGGGAGCTTGCTGAAGGTGTCCCCTCCTTCCACCAAGGGTGACAGAGGGACTCAGGTTCCTCCCTAGGCAGGCTTCCCAGATCTGAATGTTACTTGGATGGTCCCCAAGGCTTCAAGATCTAGGCTAGTAATGGAGAACTGAAGACCAGGGGGACTAGGGGCTTCTTGAGGTCTGTGAACCACACCCATCTTGTCAGCATGTATCCCCTTACCACAGCCCTGGTGTCCCGGGTGACTTCTTCCTCCCAACCCCAAGCACAGGAAGGGCGGGCTGGGAACTTCAGGATAGGCCTGAATCTCTCATCAGCTGGAGGGGTCAGCCTAGGCCAGATGGGCCCAGGGCCAACCAGAACCTCTTTCCTAGGTGGAGGCTTCCCCACCTTTTGGCTCACCTCCCAAGAATTATGGACCTTCCTGGGAGCCCCTACAACCTGTTTGTCCTCAGCCTTGGGTCCCAAAGAGCACCCCACATCTGACTCCAGCCGTGTCCTAGGTAGAACAAGAACTTAGTGGGGCATATGAGATGTCTTGGTGTTCTCTAGGAATGAGGCAGTCAGGGCTCTGGCTTCGCAGGTCATGGGCACAAGGTAAACCTCCAAACCTACCAGGTGCTTTTCTGCATGTCCTCCCTACAACTCAATCCTCAGCCTACCCACCTAGCTCATCTCAAGAACAAGGAGAGCCACTTCAGGCCAAGGCTGACCACAGTGACAACAGCTTTCCAGAGACTCTTTCTTCGGGGTCACTAGCCCTGCTTGGACCCAGGACCTGCTCAGCATTCCACAGAGCCTAGCATCAGGGAAAAGGCTCCTATCAGCAGGGTAAATGGCCTGTCTTTGGCTGTGAGGTTGGAGGTTGCAGAATAGAACTGTCAATCTCCAAGGTGGCAGGAGGCCATGGTCAGAGTTGGGGGCTGGGGCATGACTGTGATGTGGACCCTGGACTACAGTGAGGAAGAGGTAGTGTCTGTAACCCACACTGACCAGGGGCCTGGCTGGAGCCCTACAGGGGTGAGGGCTGAGCCAGAAAACCTTGTTCTTTGCTTTGTGTTGACATGGTCCTGGGTCCCCCTCCCCTTCCAGTATGTCCCCAGTGCAGATCACTCCTATGCTTCTCTGCTTGGGACAGGTTGCTTAGGGAAGAATTGTCACCAGAAAGTGGAAAGAGGTGGCAGCAATGCCCACCACCATCTCCAGAGATAGGACATCTGTTGACGGCACCTCCCCCAGGACCCTTAGAAGCTAGGAGGATTGGCTGGGCAGATAGTGCCTGAGCGCTGCCACTATAGCCAAGGCCCATACAGGAAGCCCAACTTCAAAGAAGGTAGCAGAGCCAGGGGCATGCCCAGTGGTGCCTGCCACTCAGGGGTTGGGGTAGGACTTAAGCAGAGGTGACCAGTGTAACATGGGTCACCCAGACCCATGGCAATCTGAGCCGGGAAGGGACCTGATCTACCATCCTGGGGACACTGGTCCTGACTACCCCCACTAGGATCCCTTGGGTGACTACTGAGGTTACAGAAGGCCAGTGAGTAGCCAACGTCAAAGAGCAAATTCACTCCCCTCATATCCAAAACCTTTAGCACCTCAGTGTCTCTTGCAGTTCCTGTCACAGAAGCAGGAGGTAGACAATTACCAGGGCCAATTACCAGAGCCTGGCCTGGGGTGGGGTGGGATCAGCAGAGTGGCCTAGGGATGTGGGAAGCAGTAGGGGGGGTGGCGCTGGCAGCAGGTAGTGGGCTGGACATGTCTAGTGCTAGGATCTATCCTGACAAGCCTGGGAACATGGAGAAGAGAACCTGCCAAATATGTCCAGATGGGCTGGAGCACTGGGACCTGGCTTGAAGCCCCAATGACTTCCTCCTGGTCCAGCTCCTCTCAGCCCCTTCCTGAACAGTCGGTCAGAGGCCAGAGGCAGCCAGGGGCTAGCCCCACACACTCTGATCTGCTGAGTGGGGACCAGCATGGAGCACCTGGTGGGTGACATCAGAGCCTTGTATCCGTATGGCAGGTCATGGAGGATGAGTGCCCAGTGTCACAATGAAGAGGCAGCGCAGACACCAAAGCTGAGCACAGAGGAGAGATAGATGGTGGGGAAAAGGGCTGGTCGTGTGGTGTTGTAGCTCGCATGGAGGGAAACACCACTGCGGGGTGTGGGGAGACGAAAACAAGGAGAGCTGGCAGCCCTTCTCTTTCCAGTAACTGGAGGGCCAGAAAGGGACCCTGGATCCCAGGTTCCTCTATTCATGTGATACCTTCAAAGCCTTGAAGATCTGTTCATCCCATAGGAGCCCAACCTCAGGATACCTGTCTCTCCATTGGAGTTTCCCAACCCACAGAGTTAAGGCTAGGCCTGTCTATGAGATACTGAAATTTGTGTCCCAGTGGAGTTAGGGCACCCTGTGTTGAAAGGTATAAGGAGGAGAGCTGAGAGTTCTGAGGCACAAAGAACAAGAGGAAACAGGATGGGAAGCCTTGTCCTTTCCCTGAGAAGCAAGAGACCACCCCCCAACCCAACACTCCAGCCAGGCCTCTACTCCAAGCAGAGTCCAGGGCCTGACCTAGCTGCCAGGAGGAAATAGTTAGGAGCATCCCAGTTCTGTGTCCCACAAGTTTCAGCCACCAGGAGAGATGGAGGATTCTAGATTCCAGGCCTAGCCACCCAGCCCCCATCCGGAGCCCTAGGCCTAGCCTTCAGCCTGACTCTAGCCTCAGGGGTCCTGACTACAGAAAATCCTGTCTCAGAGTAGAAGCAGGAAGCAGGGGAGGGAGTGGGGCCTCATCCCGTTCTGCAGGCTGGGCTGGGGACTGCCTGCCCACCTGGGTCAGCCACAGCTGCAGCTTGGATGACTGACATGGGGCCCCTTCCATCTCCAGGCTGGAACAGAGCCTGAACAACAGCGAGGCAGGATGTTCAGGCCCCAGGAGGGTAGGCAGGGCTTTGAGAGCTTGGGATGCTGACTGGATATTGCTCACCTTTACCTCAGAACTTCCTGCCCAGCTCCCTGCTGCCAGCATGGTATCTGCTTTCCAGAATTAGCTCCCAGTTTCCTGGCTTCCAACACATAGCCACATTCAGCTCCATAAAGTCCGTGCCCAACACCATGCATACATCCACAGGTGTGTGAATACACAGTGCACACACATAGGCCAGGCTCTTCAGTCACCCTACCAGCAGAGTTCTAGATCATTCCAGCCTGTAGTAACCATCATTCCTGCATCTCATCTGTGTTGAGAGCCTACTGTGAGCCAGGCATGGGTAAAACAAGAGGCTCCTTCTGCTTGTCTGTCCTGGAGAGACAGAAAATCAGGGTCAGCCCAAGAGCCCTGAGCTCTCAGCAGCAGACTAGAAGAAGGCCATCCAGGATGTACAGGTATAAAGGGCTGTGGAAAAAGAAAGAAAGCCTGAGAGCAACGTGGAGCCCTTAAGGGAGAGAGGTGGCTGCTTAGAGTTCACCAGATGCAGAGGGCCTGGAGGGTCCCAAAAGGCCAGGATGCCCAGGGCTAGCAGGAGCCAGCCAATTGGGGTCAGTCAGAGGTCACTCTGGGGTAAGAGCTATGAGGCATAGAGGTCAACAGTGGGAAGAGGGGGCGGAGCTCCTGAGACAGCCATCCCTACAGGGTGGCAGTGGGGCCCAAGGCTGGGGCTCGGGTCCTTATCAGACAAGAGGACAAAGGAGGACCCAGGATAGATGTCTTCAAGACCACCAACTATTTTGAGGAGAAAGCCGAGAGCTGTGTGGGTTGGGTGGGCCATGACAGACAAGAGGTATCCTCTAAAGACACCAGATCCAAAGTGGAGGCTAAGGAGAAGGAGGCCAGGGGAGTAACCAGAATGGGAATAGCCTATGAGGAACCAGCAACTGGGAACCAGGAAGCTATGCCCAGGAGGCGGGTCCTGGGGAGACCGGGTCAGAAGTGAAAACCTGTAGCAAGGACAGATGCTTAGGGACCACTAATGGGTGAGGGGCAGTGGGAGCCAAAGGCAGGTCGGGGGACCCCTGGGGCACCACCTTGTTCTTGATTTTAGCATTTCATCCACCAGAAGAGGGGTCTCCTCTAGGCATGCTCCAGGCACAGGCCATTCATGGGCTTGAGTTGTTCCCTTGTCCAGCATCAGGGCCCTTCAGGGAGGCCCACTGCATGTGCAGCCACCCCAAGAAGCAAGTGCCCTTGACATGTTCTAACCGGTGGCCTCACAGTCTGCGTTGAGCAAAAACAAGCAAGTGGACTGCCACACCTGGATCATATTACTGCTGAAGTCAAAACTGCCATGGAGGGATACAGTGTCTCATGCCGGAGCTAGGGAGGGTAAACACCCTGTTGCTAGCCAAGCACCTGGTAGAGGAGGCCCCAGGGAGAAGAGGGAGGCTGCACTGCATTTCATTTTACAGAACGGGTTACTGTAGAGCCTATAGATCCATCTTGTATAGACCAACATGAAAGCTGGAAACCATGAAAGCCAGCAGCCAGGTGATACACAGAGACATGGGGGACCAAGTTACTAATACTCCTGATTGTATCCGGGCTAGTGCAAGGAAGGAAGCCATTGCCTGGCAAGCAGAGTAAGATATGCAGGGAGGGGCATGCATGGCTGTTCAAGGGTCTGTGTCAAGGACAGTTCTAGGCTGGGTGAGGTATAAGGAGAACACTTACCAAGGTTGTAGGTGTAGCTGATATTGGGGGTCGGGGAAGTGCTCTTATACTAGAAGTGCAGGGAGTACCCGTACTCAGATCAGGAGAGGAGCAGTGTTAAGGGGTCCCATTCTGTACCCTGAGAGGCCTATGAGATCCACAAGGGACCAGGGAAAATCTTGGATGGAAGGAAAAACTGGGGCTTTGTCTGTAACTAAATGGCACTTGAGAATGTCCAAGAAAGAAGCATTTAGAGGAAGATCTAGGATGAGCCAAGTCACAGAACATCTCCACAGAGAGTGAGCTCCCAGCAGCACCCAGAGCCTACCCAGGCAAGGCAGGTCCTGGTCAGTGTGGCAACAGGCCATAGTCAGAGGCCCTGTGTGGTTGTCCACCAAGAAGCAAGTGTTGCAAGGGAGAGAGAAAGCAGGAACCAAAAGGTTGAACATCTCTTTCCCCCACCTGGTTACTGGGGGATGATAGGAATGTCTGTTGTGTGAACAAGAAGGTGGCTGGTTGGTTGGGTGTATACACGTGAAGGGCTAGGCTCACCAGTGTTCACATTAACAAGTGGTCCCAGAGTGGCAGGCAGAGGTGGACATGAACAAAGAGGAGACAGAACAAGCTCCTGGTCTCGGGAGACTGGGGACAGGGGAAGGGAGGTGTGTCTCCCATAGCAGCAGCCACAGACAGGCTTGTGTTTGCCTGGGACACAGGGTGTGGTGCACACCTAGGTAGGCAGCCTTGATCAGGTGCCTGAGCCCCATTTGGTCCCTGTTCACCTGCCACCATTGCCCACCTAGTTTGGCTGAAGGCTCTGGCTTTTGGTACAACATGTTCTGTCTGGAGTCCTTGAGCTTCTGGGACTCCATCAGAAGAGAAGCCAATGCAGGTGGGGCCTGTGCCTGCCGCCAGCACAAACAGGGCCTCTCAGCTTCTACTTTTCCAGCCTGTCTACATGCTTGCCCAGCCTGTGCAGCTGCTACAGGATCTGCCCATGGGGGCACTGAGCAGGCAGGATAGCCACTTCCTAAGCACCATGACATGGAACTGCCTCTGCAAACAGGACTCTGTGGCTTGCAAGAGCTGGCTGGTCTTTAGGGGAGGCTGGAGTCCCCATTCTGAGTTTAGGTCTCCCCAACCTCCACTACCTGCCAGGTGGGTATAGGCAGCCTCCAGAACAGGCAGGCAGAGGCCCTCGGTGTTGTCAGGAGCTAGGAGCTATGGGGCCCCAAGCCTGCCATTGCTCAGCTCCAGGACCTTTGTCCCTGAAGCTGTCATCAGCTCATACAGAGCAGGAAAACTGTGGAATGGACAGTTCCAAGCAACAGGGGCACCTGGGAGGGAGGAGATGACCTAGTGTCCTGTACCTTGGGGCCACACAGTGCTAGCCTCATCTGTATGAGGCAGCACAGTCTGAAGATGGGGTGAGGGGTGAGTCATATGAGCACCAAGGTTGACTTCAGCAGCTGGAGAAGAAGCAGAAGGGAGGCCCAGTGACCTGAGCCTATGGGATTGTGTAGGAGAGGTGACAAGGGCTCCCAGCTCAGGCTGGGGAGTCAAGAGCAAAGTCAACAGGGTTGCCTGGGAGGGATTAAAGCTATTTAGAAGCCAGGTGTGAATGTAGTCACAGGCCTGTGATCTCAGCACTTGGAAGGCTGAGGCAGAAGGATCCTAAGTGTCAGGCTGGCTTGGTTTATATTGTGAAACTCAGGTCATGGAAGGAGCTGTTTACTGGGAAACCTAGAAAAACAGACCAAGCAAGGAGCTTGGTATGTAGAAAAGATACCCCCATAAACACACACACACACACACACACACACACACACACACACACACACACACACACTGGGAGGGATTAACCACTACAGGGAAACCTACATCAGCCCCACACACATCAAAGATTTAAAGATGAAATACAAACCTAAAAAGCACCAGGAAAAGTTCATATTGGACTGAGGAAGGGTGATCCAAGCACACACTTGGAAATCATGTAGGGGAAAAAAAAATAGATAGAGCTCCTATTTGGAAAAGCAACCATAAGTGCAGTCACAAAACAAACAGCATGCAAGAGAAAATGCTTGTGATCTACATGTCAAAAGATAAGCCTTCATATACAAAGAGTCTTTACAAATCAATGAACATGGAAGGACTTGCCAGCAGTTGCTAACCCCATTCATTGGCCTTTGCTCAGTGCCTTCTGGGGATCAGGGATCTTGGGGGCTTCTATCCCCTCATTCAAGAGAAAGGCTAGAGATTAATTTACTCGATGAGATAATATTAGTACTAGATCACAAAAATTTATGAGCACCTACTGTGTGTCAGATACCGAAAGACTATCAGGGACTCAACAGGAATGGCACACTTAGGACCTGACCTCAGGATTCTCAGATCTGAAGAAGAGACAATAAACAAGTCAATTAATAAACTGTGGAAGTTTGCAGAGGGGCAACAGTCACAGAATGTGCTAGGAGAAATGAGATAAGCGGGAGCTTCCGCTAAAGCAGTGGGCATTTGAGCCGAAAGTCCACACAGTGGTGGAGAGCGGTTTTCCAGGCAGAGTCCAGTGAGTGCAAAGGTCCTCAGGTAAAATGGAGGAGGATGTGTTCAGGGTCTGTGTGAGAAGGGCTTGGGGAGGGGGCTGCAGATGACATTCACTGGTGTAGTGGAAAAGCTGGGGGAAGAAGGCATAGGTCTGAGGACAAAGGTCAACCGATACTGCCTAAAGCAAAGCTGAAGAGAGGAATGCAGGCGTCTGGGTCAGGGGTGAGCCTGCTGGCCTGGGCCAGGCCCGATCAGCAGAGGCTGAAGGGTCTGGCTTTGTATGAGTACTTACATGGGTGTGCATGTGTGGGTATGCATGTGTACATGGTGGTAGTGGTCCAAGAAAGGGTTAGACAGGCAAGTACGAGGAAGCATCTGTAGAGGACCAGGTAAAAAGTCTTATGAACCATGGGTGTGTGTCGTGCTGTTCAGCTGCAGGTCTGAATGGTAGAATCCATATAACGTGGGCTAAGTGTCATAGACAGAGCCCAGGGACAGAGGCAAAAGTCTTTGCTGTGGCAGTTTTCCTGGGTGAGCCTCTTGAGGAATATGTTGGGGTGCCTGCCACATCTCAGTTTTCAGATGCTCTTTATAGTCCCAGGTCCCATCTAGTATAGTTGATGACCCCAAGCGACTGGTGTTTCTGGTCATCAGGAATATCTATTTGTTGGCATAGATAATTTATTTGGTGTGCTGGTGGGAATTGAGTGTTTATCTGCATAAACAAGACAAGGGGTTGAGTCATTTGTTTTTTGACATTTTTTTTTCCTTAGAGACAGTGTCTCTTTACATAACCCTGGCTGGCCTAGAACTCACTATATAGACAAGGCTGGCTTTAAACTCACAGAGAGGTCAAAGGTGTGTGCCACCACACCAGGCCTTTTTTAGACATTTGTTAAATGAACAACTGGGGCTGAAGACATTGCTTTATACAATGGAGGCCCTGGGATTGGTACAGAAAGACACTGTTCTACATGCCCTAGAAACACCAGTTTGGACCTTGCCTGCATTCTCAGGCATACTCACCCATGCACCCTATGGATCCTGGGACCCAAAGGACGGAAAGTCACCCTAATGACTGTCAGACAGAGATACTGCATGCAGGCTTTTCTACAAAAGTCAGAGCACTAAAATAAAGTCATAAACATGGTAACTGTAAGCACAGCCTCTTTCTGTCACCACACTTAATGTGGGCTGGCATCCACTCCACAAGGCCAACCTATACAAGCTGACCACAGAATTCATGGGAGCTCTCCCTGGTCTCACCAAGCAGATGAGTGCTAGGTGAGGATGGAGCCTGTAGACAGCAAGGCAGCACCCCCTTCCCCAAATGCTCTCACATAGGTAAAACTACCTTCGTTCCCCTCGGGCCTGGACTCTGGAGTGAAGGTGCTCACGTGTCTAACATTGGCTGTGTCCTTCCCCGAATTAGAGTCCTACAGCCTGTGTGCACAAAGGCCCACAACTGACATGGCCCAGTTCCAGTGAGAGAAACTGGTGGCTAACAAATGATGCCAGGCACCCTGAGGGAGCCATGACTGTGGGCTGGCAGGGCCACAGCAGAGGAAAGAAAGGGCTGAGAGTGGACCAACCCTGAGACAAGCACACACTGCCATGTTTGAGGAGCAGCATGAAGTCAAGGGAATAAGAAAGAAAAAAGGCCACATGGAAAATGTGAGTGAGCTCTAAGGTGGCTCCTGGGTGAGCAGCACAGGGATGTTTTGTGTTTTGAAAGGACCATCGTGTAGAAACCCGCTGAAGTGGGAGGCCAGCCAGTTGACGCTACTATAACAGAGGATTCTAGCTGGGCTGGAGGATAGAACTGTCCAGGGATCCTGGCCTCCAGCTGAATGGACTCCGGGGGCTGGGAGGAAAGTTCCATAGCAGAAGGCCAGCAAAGGGGTAGGAGGGAGGAGGAGACCCTGGCAGCCAGCCCCACTACATACCCCTTCTTTTAGCATTCCTGTGGGGCATTTGAAATGAGGGTTCCTAATGCTGCCTCCTGAGATGTGCTAAACTGCTTTGGGTTTTGAAAGGACCATCATGTATAAACCCACTGGAGCCCCAGTACCCAGTAAGTGCTTAGTAAAGTCCCACCAATCATTGCTCCCTTGCTACCCTCCCAACTTCTGCCCTAGCTCTTCCCTCTCCCATGGTACCCTAGGCAGACTTCCTTCCTTCTGTGCAAAGTAGGTCTACATTTAGCCTAGACAGCACTAAAGAGGTGTCTCTCTGATGGTGGTGTCCGGGTGCTGGGGAGAGGGGAAGTGGAGGAGGATTGAAAGGCAGGCAGCCTAGGGTGGGGCAAAGGACCTTATTGCTTGATCCATAAGATGCAGAAGTGGAGGCCAATAGGAGGCCAGGGAGCAGCTCAACTGGGTTCTAGGTTCCTATGCACTCTGTCTTCTCCCTACCCCCCACTGGCCGACTCCCCACAAGCTCCTCTGTTGCCAGGTTGGCATCTGATAGCTCTTAACTGGGTATCAAACATGTTTAATATGGCCTCTAGAAGTGACCTATGAATGTCCCTCAAGGCACCAAAGGCCATTCTCCTGTGACTCTACAAAGGGCCCTGGGCTGACCAACCATGATTCCCAACCTGAATGTGTATCAGGGCCTTACACCCTGAATCCAAGTGCAGGTGTCCCCATCCCAAGCTAAGCTGCCTGAAGCAATCCACAAGGCCAGGGTTTTGGAGATCCTGACCAAGTAGCAAGGCTGGGCAGGTTCTGAAAAAAAAATTCTGAAAAGACTCTTTAAGATTTTCCTTTGAAAACAAATTCATAACCACATCAAACAGGAATCCCTGTCGCCTTGAGTCTGATAGCCAGCTGCTGCAGGCTCTCTAACTAGCTGTTATTCTAATTGCTTTTTTCTCTTCTGAGGCCCACAGAAGTCATCTATGGCTTTTACTTAGGTGAGCAGAGACAGGGCACAACAAGGCTTTTGTCTGCCTTGCCCTGTTAATCACTATTGAATTGCAAATAGGGATGAGGTCTGAGATCCCCAAAACCGATCTGTCCCAATGGCTCCTGGAGGATACCATCCCAGAGCCCAGAGCAGGCACTCCCTTCTCTAAGGTGGTGGCACTACCCTGGGCACCTGCCTGTGGTGACATGGCTCCCTGCCTCCACCTACTCAGCACTGGGCAGAGTGCTCACCAGCTTTCTGGCCATGCACTCAAAACCCCAAAGGGGAAAAGTAGAGCCAGGTGGCTTCAGGAACAATCACAGAAATGTTGTCTTTGGAGCTGAATTCTGGGCTGAGGAGCCACACCAGGCCAGGACCCTCCCTGCAGTGGCCCGGCAGGACTGGACATGGGCTTGGGCATGAAGGGCATAGAGGCTCTCTATGGACTACTCTGGGAGCCTAAGTAGCCAGGAAGGAGGCAGAGGCCAGAAGAGCAAGCTAAGACCACCTGCCTTCAAGACATAAGCATGGCCTTGGCAAGCAAGCTCCTCAGACTCCTGTATAATACACCCAGTGAACAGCATCTTGGTTCACTTCCCAGCTAGGGAAACAGAGGCAACAATGGCCAGGTCTCTGCACCAAACAGTCCTATTGCATAGGGCAACCCCTGATCCCCAAGCTGTGCTGGACAGACTAGTTGGCAAGCACCACAACCAGCCACCAAGATCCAAGCAAGAGCGTAAAATAAGCATATGACATCCACACTGGCCAACTCCCCACAAGCTCCTCTAGTGCCAGATGGCATCTGATGACTCCTCATTGGGTGGCAAATATTTTTACTATAGCCTCTGAAAGTAACCTATGAATGTCCCCCAAGGCACCAAAGACCATTCTCCCATGACCCTATTGGTCACAGGAGACCCTGGGCTGACCAACAAGGATCCTCAGCATGAATGCATCCTAGGGCCCTGAACCTGAACCCAAACCCTGGTATCCCTACACCAGGCCAAGCTGGCTGAGGCAATCTGGTCTGATCAAGGCCAGGAAAGTTACAGAACTCAGCTACAAGTTCCTGCTCATCACCATGATGGCCAGGGCAAGCAAGGGGGCTCTATTTGTGAGCAGCTGGACAGTCTAGGAAGATCCTGTGGATGGCCAAGAGGACCCATGAGAATCCCACACATGGCCAAGGAATCCAGGAAAACTCTCAAGCAACCAGAGAGTTGGAGGAGTCCATATGTTTAAATGACCCCTTGCACTATTTCCTGCCTCCACAGTCCTACCCCTCCCCCCTCAACAAAGTGACAGGGGCACACTGAGGCCCCAGACTCTGGACCCTCTCAGGACCACATCCTGCCTCTAGCAGCTTGGCCAATAGGATACCTTTGGACTCAAACAGGCTCTCAAAACCCCAGTTGACATAAGCAGCAGCCATGGGGTCATTGCAAGCTTGAGAACAGTCCAGGGAAGCTTCAGGGGTACCCTGGAATGGCACACACAGGTTTGGTGGGTCCTGTGACAGCTGCCCTGCAGAAGATTTCAAATAGCCCTTCTCCAACCCCGAGAACTCTCTTTAAGGACTCTGCCTATTAGCAAAGGTGAGGTGTCCACAGGTGTTCAATTGTGGGTTGGTAAACATTCATGAAACGATCCATTTCCCATGAGCCAACTGGTGCTTCTCCCCTTGCCTACTCAAATTGGCTCTGTGTGTTTAAAGCTGTGTAAAGCCATACCAAGACTAGCTGGGCAGGGGGTTGGGGGGGGGGGGTTCTGGACAGAGCGTGAACTCTGGCTTCACCTGCCAGGGACAACCTAGCTTTGGCTTCTACCCATGGCACCTTAAGCCCTGTGCTTCAGTTTCCCACTGTGAGCCCTCAAGCCGGGATGCCTCCATCCAGCCCTTTCAGAATACACACAAGTAGTGGGTAAGATGGAGGAGCCAGTTCTGAAAGCATCAGGAGCTTGCCTAGGACACAGACTTCACCCATGATACATACTTGTCCAGGAAGATGGGAGCCAGCCCCTAACTGCCCCTTGTCCTCAGGGCCCAAGTCAACTAGGTTTTTAGGCCAGCAGTCAGCAGTTGGCTGAGTCATCTCATGGTTTACCCCTAAGGCAGCTTTGCAGGTCTGACCATATGAGGCCAACTGTCAAGACCTGTGACTCCATCCCTATATCACTGGTGTTCCCTTTACTCCAGGTCCCCATGTGGAGGTGAGGGAGGCCCCTGCTTTAACAGAGCACACTGAAGGAACCACTCCATGTGCTCAGCATCTGAGGTCCCCTCACTCACATACAACCCCTGCTCTATTACTTATGCTAGGTAGGTTCATGTATCCCCCAACCCAGTCCTCCAACTGGCCCTGGAGCAGCCCCTGCTTCCTAGGGAACTGGATGGGTCTTCTCTTCTTCTAGAGGAGAAAAGGAAGTAGCTGACCATTTCAGGCCCCCAGGGCTAGGCTTCACCCTTTGCACAATGGCTCCTTCTTTCTAAGGGGTTTTCTGATGGCTCTCCTTTGTCTCCCACAAGCACAGCAAGTGTGGCCTTTGTCAAGTGCCTACTCTGCACCCATTTGTCCCAGGTTCTGCCCTGTCTCTACCTCCCCTCCAGTTTCTTAGCTACCCACCTAGTACTCAGAGCAAAACAAGCCCTTTACAGGCATGCAGTAGGAACCACATGGTCCAGAACTCCGCCCAGTCACTGCCCTGATCAATGAGGGACCTAGAAAGGTGGTGGTATCCTAAGTTAGTACCTGTTGAGATACCTTTGGGGATTGGCACTATCCATGCCACTCAGCCTCTGCCTGCTCAACCTTCAGCTGTCCAATCCCTCTCTCCAGGTGCCAGCCCCTTCCCAGCTAGGCCCCTCTGTGTAGGGTTCTAATCCCCTCCAAGCTGAGCCAGACATAGCCCTTGGCCTCTGAAGGTCCACCCATTACGCTCATTGCTCCCTCTCTCCACTTGGCCACAAAAAGCCAGAGGCTGTATTAGAGACTCTAGAAGGCTTGTCCAGAGTCTCAAAGACCAAAAAGCCTGGGAGGCAGTGAAGAGGTGACTCCCAGCCACTAGGTCTATGTAGAAATGGGAAAGGACTGATACACATGTATGGAGACACACAAGAACTCAAAACTGAACTGTACCCCAGAAAACACATATAGACATGTACATGAGGGTGACCAAGGGCCTCTCAGGCATGGTACATGTATAAATTCAACACACATCTATAGACATGTTATGCTCTGTCTTTCAGGCCTTGCATGCCCAGGCCCTAAGGTGGCCTGCACTAGCCTGGCCCTAGCACCATGTTCATCTCTGTGTCTGTCCTCACAGGTGACACAACTGGACCAGAGGCTGATGATCATCACAGACATGCTCCACCAGCTGCTGTCCCTGCACCAAGGCGGTCCAAGTTGCAATGGCAGGCCACAGGTGGTGGCTAGTGATGAAGGTGGCTCCATCAACCCTGAGCTCTTCCTACCCAGCAACAGCCTGCCCACCTACGAACAGCTGACTGTGCCCCGGATGGGCCCTGATGAGGGCTCCTGAGGGGTAACCCGACAGGTCTGCCCCACCTCCCTCTCAACAGGGGCACTCACCCTGGTCCTCACCCCCTTGAAGGCTTGATATGACAGTCCAGCTCCCCATGGCCCCAAAACCCATGGACTAAGCCACCAGCTTGAACCTGGAGCTCACCAAGGCCCAGCCAGTGGGTACTAGAACTTGGCTTGGCATGGGGTTTCTCTCAGGCCAGAATTGTCAGTCCTATCAAGATGGTGATGTTGTTCGCCTGATAGCTGGGACACGGTGATGGGGAGCATCTGTGTAGGACTAGGATGCAACTCAAGCAAAGGGAGTTTCGTCCAGGTGATGTCAAGTAACTTCTTAAAGGGAGACAGGAAGAATCTGGCAGAGTCTGGGATCCCCACCCTCAGCCTTGAATCCAGGGCTCAGCTGGGAGCAGGCAACAGGGCATGCCAGCCCACTCTATAGGCTAGAGGCCAATTGGGGGCTCAGCAGGTCAGAGCCTGATTCCTTCACTCTCTAGTGATGCTGATCACATGAGCAGGATACCATAGGGGTTCCCAGCTTCCCTTAAAGGATATCCCAAGCAGGGGAATATCCACTGACCACTACCCTAGCCAGCTATGGACTGACAGCTCCTCCCCCTAAGTGACCAGCAGGGCTCTCAAGCCCTACGAGCCTTATGTGTGCAGTCAGCCCCCTACTCCTTGGTGACCAGAGGTTCCAGACAGATGCTCTGACTCCAGCCTCATCACACCACATCCCTCAGCCAGCAGCTGAGCCATGGTGCCATTAGTGATATCAGCATTTCTCCCAGGATTGGTTCCTTGGGCATCACACCTCACAGAAATCAGAATAATTTCTGGTGATTCAGAATCTCTGTTTTAATGAATTTTATAGTGTGATCTTGATTGAAAGGCTTTTCCAAATAAACTTGGGACATCTCAGGTTGATCTTGGCATATGCTTACTTCTGGGAGTGTCTTGTGGGGCGCAGGTCTTTAGAATAACATAGAGCTCAACCTCCATTCTCTGTTCTGCCCCTACCCTCCTGTCTCTTGCTACACCCCACAAACAGCCTCAACCTCTTTGTAAACAGGACCCTACAGTTCCCTGGAACCCAGGCCAGGTGCCCAGGTGGCCATGGAGTGAGCATGATTCAGAGAAGGCCCAGGCTCTTAGGGCTCAAAGGGACAAGGAGAAATGTCAAAGGTTGAGCTGGGTTGGGTTGGGGTCAGCCCTGGGCCTCCACTCCAGGTATCCCTGTCTACTCAATGTGATCAAGATGTAGTTACCACCTGATTCCCAGAAGACCCTGAGTCCTAGGAGTAGCTGAGCCTGGGTTAGGACCTGGCTTAGCTAGACAACACTGACATATGCCCAGGAAGTCACCCTCAGACATGTGCCAGGCCTCACATCTGCCCTTCCCTGCCAGGATGGCTCTTACTAGTGACCCAAGAGGCCATTCAAGAGTGGGGCCTTCCCAGGACCAGCTCCCAAGACTGTGAGAATTTGATTCCTGAAATAGAAGTGTACAAATAAGTACTGGAGTTCCTAGGCTCCCCTTAAAGCCTCAGTTCCCCTGTTAGGATACTACAATGTTCCTCTGGCTGTCCAGTCAGTCTGCTAGGCTGGAGGCCTATTCCGAGTGAGTACCACCTTGCCCGCCTGGCCCTGTGGATGTCCTCTTTATGATCCAGCCACTGTGAATGGAAACAGTGCCCTGTGAACAGAACTTGTCCAAACAGTGTCCACTGTCTCTACTGAACCTACTCTGTCCCTATTCTGTCCTTCCGTAACCTACCCCATATGTCAGGCCATCAGGACTGAAGGCATCTGAGATTTGAAGTATGGAGGCACCCTGGGTCTTTGGAGGCAGCAGGTAACCAGCAGCAGGATCAAGGATCCAAGTGTGGGGATACAACTAGAAGCCCCTGTAAGAGGGCCCTCAAGTTCCTCTTACACTGAACCTCTTGGGGGTCTGAATGTCCTAGAAGCTCCCACCACAAGATCTTGGTTTCTGGTCTGACAAGCACTGGCCATCCCTGGCAGAGAAAGGTAGAAGGGTGGCTGAGGCCTCAGGCTTCCCAGCCTCAACCCCCACTTAAGGGGGGTTTGCAGCAACAATTGCTGAAAGGCAGAAGCTGTTGTTTCCTTGTTGGGTAAATATTTGTGGAAGCCCCAGGCTGTGGCTGACTGTAGCCAGGGCCCTCAGCTTTGCCCAGGCAGGCTACAACCCATGAGGAGCTCAGAGCCGCCCATCTGGGCAGGACCCAGTCCCTGCACCCTGCTGGCCTCAGTGCTGTCCTATGGACTGTGTAGAGTGGCCAAGTGCTGTTCTCCCACAAGGACCATTGCAGCCCTCTCGGGTGTGAAATGCAATTTACCTGAAATAAAGGCCAATTATGGAATTACCTAATTAAAGCCGGGAAGAAGGCTGGGCCTGGCAGGATGGACGCTCAATGCCCGCCCGATGCCCACGGTCTGAGGGAACAGATGGTGCCCCGGCCTGCCGGGCTGGCCACATTCCTTCACTCTGTCCCCCTATAAGTGACCTAGACAGCACACGACCATCTGGTGTGTGACACGTCCTGCGGGCCCCGGACAATGGCCCAGCAGACCTCTCCATGAGAGGGCCGTCGCCCGGGCAACGGTGGCATGTGCGGGAAGGCCCATTTGCAGCCCCTCCCGCGGCCCTTTCTTCGGGGCCCTTTGTGGGCCTCGCCTCAGCTCTCTAGTGGCTGGGCTGACAATACCCATGAGTATTTGTCCCCAGAGCTGTGCCTTTGTCCCCTTATCGAGGCCCTGGTGTCCAGTGGGTGCTAGGAGCATTTGCTAGAGGACCAGCAAGGCTCCTGTTTCATGGGATTGCCTCTCCCGCTGCCCTTGCTCTTCTGGCCCAGCTGTGGTTCTTGAGCTTGACTAGGCTTGGCCCTGCCCAAACCTGAGCTGCTCTCATTTTTGAGCCAGCATACAGGGAGAAGAGACCCCTGCCACCCGAGGCTGTTGTGGCCTTTTACCAGTTACCTGCCTCTGCCTTGGCATAGGACAGTAAAAGTGTCCCTTAACAAAAGGCTGGTGGAGATGAGACACCTAAGCCAGACAGAGGCACAGGCACAACCATATGCTTAAGGCACCCGAAGAAATCCCCTGGGTGGGTGAGGCTGGCTCTTCCTCCCTTCTGCACTCCTGCCTGGCCTTCTAGCTCTAGACTCCTTCCCCATCAGCCAGTATCAAGCCACACCCCTTTCTAGCCACACCCCTCAGCATCAAGTCCCGCCTCTTCCTAGTCCCGCCTTCTCAGAACAGAGAAAGCCTCCCAAAGGCTGGAAGGCAGCTGGCTGATCCTCCCCCCAAACCACCCTGGCTAAATACATAGTCAATCCACTGTCCCTCGAATCTCAGCAGCCATGTTTATTTGAATCCCCCGCCACCCCCCCCCCGCACCCAGCACCCCAGACACACACACACACACACACACACACACACACACACACACACACACACATACACGTACTCAGGACTTCCATCATCATGATAGGTAGGTGCCAGAAAGACAGTGAAACAGAGGGAGCAGCTGGTCCAGGAATGTCCCAACTTCAACTGGGCTCAAGCAAAACCAGTTAAATTACTGGATAAAATAAAGGCCACAGAGGTGTCTGGACCCAATGAAGAAGCCACACCTGTACCCTTTGGACCTGCAGCAGTATCCCATCCCAGCAGAATGAAGATGAAGGGCCAGGGACAATGCTCCTGGGACCCTCCCCACTCCTCCCTCAGCCCCCAGCAGGCATATCCTCAACAGAGGTGGAACAATCCTCCACGAAGTTCTGGGCCCTCGATTCTGAGAGTCTTCTTGGTTTAGCAAAAGCCACCTTCCCAGCACGGTGGGCGCCCTTCTAAGATCTCCCTCTGGATGATCAAGGGTATATCCCTCACCATACTCAGCCCCAGGCATCCTTTTCCTCTTCCTGTGGCTGTATACTTGAGGTCTGGATAGAGCCAGGCCTAGGCCCTGAGATTTGGAGGCCACATCCTGTCCCTCAGGTCCTCCCACCTGGGACAACAGGTGTCCAGAACTACAAGACCTAGGCTATGCATACTTAGAGCAGCCAGATCTGAGCGGACAACCTCAGTTCTCATTGACCTCAGCATGCTGGACTCTTTCTTCCCAGCACAAGGCAAGCAGAGCAGGGCTGTTTGGGCAGCATAGGAGCTCACCAGCCAACCACCTCTCACTCCCTGGTTAGTGGCTACCTTCTCTCCTGCTCTAGGACAATGCTGCCCCTGCTTTGCTCACTGGACCTCCTGAGTGTGGGTTGGGTAAGAGTTCTTGGTGTTGACCAGAGATGCTTCCCTAAGAATGGAAGCATCTTGTCTTCTCTAATGGAGGATCTAGGAAAGTTGAAGGATGGATCCTACTACCCCATCCCTAAGCTCTGGGACCAGGTCCCCTTCCACCAAGCCTCAGACACTGGTTGAGTGTAGAAGATGGAATCCACTAGAGCACAAGATCCTTTTCTCTCCTGGCCAGTCCCTATATGGCCTGAGCTTGCATCCCCAACCCCTTCTGCAGTTCCCATGACACATAGGGAGCCATCTCCACCCCTCTTCAGACTCTCTCCAATCCCTCAGGGCCCACTCCTGAGGTCCCAGAGAAAACAAGTCCTCCTTATCTCCTAGAGCCCAACACAGCCCCCAGCCACCTGCTTCCAGGCCTGGCTTCACACAGGCCCAGGCAGCTTATCAACCCAAGAGAACCCAGGCCACCAGGCCGATGCTCTCACTGTTTCTCAGATGTGGACCGAAGTATAGGGAGGGAGAGGGACATCGAGACATACTGAGGACCATAGTGACCCTCGAACCTACTCACCCTCCTAGCCCCTCCACCCTACTCCAGTCAAACACACAGCCTCATCTTCCTGCCAAGCCATAGCAGTGAGTAGCATCCAAAGGGGCTTCAGGGGCAAGAAGGGCGCATCAAAGAGAACAGAGGCCTAAAACAGAAGGGCCTTCAAGCAGCGAAACCTCTCCACCTGGGCAATAAGGAAACCAAGCAAGGCCAAACAACTCAGGATCTGTATGTGTAAAGAGCCATGGCATTCACCAGAAACTGTGTTGACATCCATGATCCATGCTGCCACCAGCTGCTATGGGCAGGGAGGCATTTTGTGCGGTGATATCGATGACTGCAGACTCAGAACTGAGAATGAAAGACATTTAAGGCTTCTGTGACAACCCCTCCTCCTTACTCCCCCCCCCCCCAAAAAAAAAACAATCCAGACATGAAGTTATTGAAGAGAGTCCTTAAAAATTGTGATAAAGATGCTGAACTGTAGCTCTTCACAGTTGATGGCTTCTGGTTGGGGGTGGGGGTGGGGAAGGACTCAATTTTCTTTAAGGGGCTGGACACTGGAAGTTTGATCAGGCTCCAGTGAGTATACAGGCAACTCAAATTGGACTCTGTGGGTTTTTTGTATTTTTTGTTTGGTTGTTTTCTTATTTGGGTGGGGGGAGCTCAAGGGTGGGAGGGTGGACCTGAGGGGAATGGGAAGCAAGTGTGATAAGGTGAATTGTATGAAATTCCCAAATAATTAATAAAAACAGTATGTTGGGGGACAAAAAGAGTAATGACAGAGAAGTTAGATGCTTCACCTAGGAGCCTCAGGACTTGGACATTTACCTGGCTGAGACAGAGCTGCCTTCCAGAGGCTTGGGATGGGGCCAGGCCAAAGAGAAAATGAAGAAGAGCTCTCAGATGGCCAGAGCACAGCTCTTCTGCCAGCCAAAACAAGCTGGAAGTCACTAAGCACCATGCCTACCTGAGGCAGCCACGGGCCAGACAGCCCTTCAGGACACACCCACTGATTTCAGGAAGGTTACTATAGCCCCTGCCACACAGAGGGCCACTTGGGTCCTCAAAAATGCTGCTTATGTACTGACAACTAATGAGACTTCCCAAGCCCCTTTCTGGTTGTTTCTTAAGATTTTATTACCCTTCACTACTACCATCCCTCCATACACGAGGGACGGAGCAGGCAGAGCAGGGAGAAGCAGCAGGCTTTGAGTTCCACATGGGATGGAGTACTTTTTGGTAGAATAGCCAGATAGAGCCTCATCCAGTGGCAGCTCAGGATTCCAGGTTAAGGGGGGCACCCATGGCTATGCTAAGACATGTCACAGACTAGGCACCCTGAGGGTTCAGAAGACCTGCCAGTGAGGCCTGGTGCAAGCACATGGGGAACCAACATCCCCCACAGTCCACAGGCCCCGAGACTCAACTGAAGCTAGAAGTTATCATCCAGGCTTGGGAGAAGGAGGTTCATGCCAGGGAGGGTTCTCCAAGGCATGGGGATGCTGTGGGCCCCAGCAGAGGCCAAGAAGAGAGAGACCCCAGCCTCATTTGGGAGCCAGGCCTGTCCCAAGGGTGTATGGAGCCCCCCCCCCAATAGAATCTTCCTTGAAAGGGGACTATCGGGACAGTGACCAATTGTTAAGGGCCAAAGGAGTTTGGAGTCCAGAGCAAGGACAGTCAGGGAACCCAGGTCTGCTCCAAGCCAGCCTGGCTCTCCAGGGAGGGCCTAAGCTTCTGTGCTATGGCACCCAAAGCTAGACTTACTCTTCTCCAGCTTGTCCCCATATGGCCCAGGCAGACCTGCATGGTCTGCTCTATTTGAGAAGCTGGAGAATAGAGGTTTACCACCCTCCAAACCTTCAACAACTGAGAAACAGTTCTTATGGGCTTATATGAAGAGAAAGTGAGGCACGTGTGAGCTTTGCCTAGGGGTGGGTAAGTGACTGTCACAGCCTCTGGATGGTAAATGTCTTTCCATTGTTTTCAGGAACAAGATCTCACTCTGTAACCCTAGGAAGACCTAGAACTTGTTACTTCCTGCCTCAGCCTCCCCAGTGCTAGAACCACAGGCCTGTGCCTTTTAGGAACTTGAATTTCTGACCTATGAACTTGGCCAGGTACCTAAGTGTTATGTTCCTCCTCCATCCTATAGAGTGAAATTAAGTAAGGCTATGCCAGAACATTCTAGAATGTTCTAGAATCTGCCTATTTGCATGGAACTACTGAGCATAGTTGGGGCCCAGTTGCCTGGGAAACAGCTCCAGAGCCTTTGGAACCCCCTGCCTACCCTGAGACTCACCTAAGCCTCAGTTCTACAATGTACTAGGTGACTCCTGAGTCCCCTCCAGAGGCTTGTTTCTTCCTTTAATATTTTTCAAGGTATAAACAAAACTTTGCTGTGTATCTCTCAACACCTTGAATCCGAAGACAAAGAGGGAGGCCTTTCTGTTCTCCAGTCTACCACCTCTTGTGGGTATGCCTGCAACAGCAACACTCAGGGCTGAGATGGCCCTGTGCATCCCATCTCTGTGTATTTTCCCTTTCTCACAGTGTGGGACTTCCTAGACAACTGTGCTCAGCTGTCCCACAGAGGGCTAGTCATTCATTCCTTAGGCATGGCTCTAATGGGTAGGTATGGTGACTACATCCATTTCTAACCCCAAGGCAACGACCTCTATGTCCCTGAGCTGTGCGTGAGTGGAGCAGAAAGAGCCACCAGGTATGTGGGTAGAGGAAGCTCATCGTCTTGTCTGGCCTGTCCTGATCCTCTGGAGCCACTTAAGAGAGCTGGACAGGAGATTCAAACAAGTGAGTGATTCAACCCAAAACACTCAGAAAACAGAGGCTACATCCTTGAGTGGAAGAGTAGGGAGAGGTGCAGACCAGAGAGTGAGGAGGAGGGCAGTTACAGGGAAGGGCTTTGAGCTTAGAAAGCATTACCCACGCATTCCCCCATTCCCAGCCTTCACAACTCTCATTGGATGCTGTCGTGTTCATTCTTCATTCAATAGCCAGCCCATGTCCAAGGATAGGATGCAAATGGAGTACCTGGCAGAGCACCCTCAGGTCCCTGTAGCCCATCCAAGAAGCTCTGTCCTTTACCAGGTCAGAAGATAACTGGTAAAGCAGGTGGCTTTCATACGCTGATGGCCTCAAGGCTACAGGACACAGGAGGCTGCCTCCACAGGCAGGCAGTGTCCCTCACTGCTCTGAAGGCTGGCAGGCTACCTCTGCTACCTGAAGTCAGCTCTTGCATATCAAGATAGCTTGCCAACCCACACAACACCCCTCACCTCAGGGGCTCCACCTCCAGCTCTAACCCAAAGTCAATTGATTCTTCGGGGGTGTGCATACATATTTGTGTAATAAAAATGAGGGTTCCTTTGGTTAATCTACTTGGCTCGTTTAGCACAGAGTTCAGGAAAAGGTCCTAGGAGACGGGGAAGGCATGTCTCCCTCTCCTATACCACCCAGGACACCAGTAGCTCCCCCAAAGTACACAGAGAGGGCAGCCCTCAAGAGCTGGAGCTGTAGAAGGGCCAACAGAAACCAGGCCCATCCCCTTCTCCCCAAACAAAAATCCCTCTACCCTCTTCTCAGCCACCAGCCTGGGAACTGTCCTCAAATCACTCTACCAGTCCTGTGTCCCGAAAGCATCCAAGGGCTTCAGTTATGAGGCACCCAGCTGGCCTGGCTTCCAGAGAGCCCTGCCAAGGCCTGGCACCCTTGCCCTCAGCAATCACTCTCACTGCCAGGAGCAGAGAGGCCTCAGATCACCAGTAGATTTCTTTCTCGAAGCACTCTGGGCCCTGTTCCCCAAGGAGCCAGCCTTGTGAGCTATTGAGTCCCAGGGCCTCCAGAATCCACGGGCAGCTATACTGCTCTAGGAAACTGAATCCCAGCAGCAGATGACAGCCGAGGGTGGCAAGGCAGAATGCCCATTCAGCCTCCACAGCAGCCAGCCTGCCCATGTGGCAGCTGCCTCCCCACCTAGGCCCTCCCATCAGAGCCTAATGAAATCCTGGGGGCCCATACCAGGAATGGAGGGGTAGGATGTACCCCCACCTTGAAGCCCAGGACAACAGGAAGACAACTACCTCTAGAATCTCACAGACATGGCAGCCCAGAGCAGGATTAGGGACTTTTCTGCCCTCCCCTTGCCCCTGTCCCATGTATGATCTGGAACTAAGGCTGGGCCTTTATCCACCTGCCCATTCCCATGGAACAGAGCTGGAGAGAACCATTCTTCCCAGTGCTCATTTCACAACCCCCCCTAAAGGAGAAGATGGAATGGAGACTGTTTTAGTTAGGGCTTCTATTGTTGTGGTGGGACACCATGACCATGGCAACTCTTATAAAGGAAAACATTTAATTGGGGTTGGCTTACAGTTTCAGAGGTTTACTCATTGTCGTGGTGGAAAGAACAGCAGTACACAGACAGACATGGTGCTAGAGAGGTAGCTGAGAGTTCTACATACAGATCAACAGACAGCAGGAAAAGACTGTAAGCCACACTGGGCCTGGCTTGAGCATCTAAGATTTCAAAGCCTGCCCCTTAGTGACACACTTCCTCCAACGAGGCCACACCTCCTAATAGAGCCACTCCTTATGGTCCTATGGGGGACATTTTCCTTCAAACCACCACACAGACCTAGCCTAGAGGTCACTTACAAGTTGGGCAAGAAGACATCACAAAAGGTGAACATAGGCTGAAGTCACTGAGTCATTGCCCACCAGCTGAGGCAGACCTGGAGCTGCACCCAGACCCCATGGCCAGTGCCCTTTCCCTTATTACCTGCTAGGCTGCCCTTCTAGCCAGGACTCCTCCCCCAAGTTCCAGACTCCATGGTAGCCTCTCCTGAGGATAGGGACACTGGACTGGCTGCCTTTCCTCCTCAGCTGTGAGGCAGGTCATCCTGAAAAGAGAGCCCTATGGGTAAGAGGTAGGAAGCAGGGACGAGAAACCCTCACAAGAGCCCAGTCAAGGCCCAGTCCCCTGTTCTTTAACTGTTACAGCCCCAACGTCCCCAGCACCACCACCTCAGACCAAATTGGCCTTTGCTCCCCCTCTTATACACACACACACACACACACACACACACACACCGCCATCTCTGTTTGCCAAACTCCTGATCATCCTACAAAACCAAACACAAAGCCTTCCCAAGTGGATCCAGGATCTCTGGCTTTCAGGACCTATTATCCCCCAGATGAGGTAATGTCCTCAGAGTAGATCACAGAGAGGACACTTGAGAAAGAGAACCCATGGAAATTAAGAAATGCTGACCTGCAAGGAGGCCAGCTCAGGCTGGACCCAAGAACTCCTGAGGACAACTGCCAGGGGGGCTGTGGTCCCTCACAGCCTTGAGCACATGGGACTTGCTATTTACTGGGGACCTGGGGCCTAGCCCCGCAGAGTGGGAGGTGCCTGGTGTGGAAAAAGAGGCTGGCGTTCCCTGTTCTCTACCACCCCTACTGTCAGCTCCACGGTTCTACACACAGCAAAGCCCCTGTGCCCCACCAATACGGGATCACTGTGTGCTCATGCCCTAGGCTCATACCTGGTCCCCAGGGTCCCAGACACCAAATGCACCCTGGACTACATACATACATACATACATACATACATACATACATACATACATACATACACGTCACACCCAGCAGGCAGCAGGTTCATTGTAATTATTTTGTGTGTTATTATTCAAACATAAGTGCACACACACGTGTTCTGGGTGTGCAATACGTGTACATGTGTGTGGAGGCCAGAGGTCAACCTTGAATGCCATTCCTTAGTCTCTGTCCACCTTTTTTTTTTGAGACAGGGTTTCACATGGACCTGGAGCTTGCCAAGTAGGCAAGGCTAGGGACTAAAGTTGGGTGTTCATGCTGTCAAGGCAAGCACTTCAACAACAGAGCTCCCTCCCAGATCTTTATCATCTTTATTAATCACTGCTATTACAAGGCCATGTCCATGCAAGTAGAAAATACACCCCGTTACTCCCCTTTCCCCCACCCATGTTCCGCTGTCCTCCTTCTCGCCTCCCTCCCGTTAGTGTCATCTGTTCCCCCAGTTTCTGATTCTATTTTCCTATCATCAGTACATAGATGACTTTTTGTTATCTCTGAAGTCTAGGACCCACAAAGGACATTTGCAGTGTTTGTCTTTCTGGGACTGACATACTCACTTAACGTGATTATCTCCTGTTTTATCCATTTTCTTTCCAACCACCTCACTTCGTTCTTTTCTGTGACTGAAAAAGAAAATGCCATTGTGTGTATAAACTGCATTTTCTTTACCTAGTCGTCTTTTCTTGCATACCTAGGCTCAGCCATTGTGCGTAATGCCGTGATGAGTGGCAACGTGCAGGGTATCTTTGTGATGTGTTGACTTAGAGGCCTTTGGGTAAATACCCAGGAGTGTGTAGCTGGGTCATATGGGAGATGCATTGTTATGTTTTTGACAAAACTTCATACTGATTTTCATAGTGGCTGGACTAGTTTCGTTCCTTCCAGCAATGTAGTACACACACGGGCACTCTTCTCCACAGTGTTTGTTGTTCTTGGTGACTGCCATTCAGACCGAGTGAGATGAAATCCCAGCGTAGCTGGTGAATGTACACATGCAGGACACCCCAGAATGTTATTCTTCATGTGCGTGTCCACCTTATCTCTCATTGACCTGAAACTGGCGGGGCCCAGGCATCTACCTGCCTTCACCTCTCCACAAGCCTAACCTAGCTGTAAAAAAAAAGGAGGGGGGGGGGTAAGGGGATTCTGGAGATTGAACTCATATCTTTATGCAAATGGAATCATTGCCCCAACCCTTCAACGTGGCTTTTGTTTGCATTTCTGGTGACTGATGAAACCGAACAATGCTTTGTGTGTTTCTTAGCCATTTGTACCTCATCTCTCAAGCACTAGACCGCATTCTGCTGGTCTGTTTATTGAGTAGTTTGATGCTTCAGTGTTTAGCTTCTTGAGTTCTTTATACACTCTAGATATCAATCCCCACAAACAGGAGATTATTTTAAACCTTGGTGGTCATGTTGTGCCAGGGACTGCCCCACAAGGCACGTGACCGCTGTCCCCATTGCTATCAGTGCCTGCTGACCGTACCTATCCTAGCCACCTCACCCATGTTGAGCACGCCTGAAGGTGCTCGTCCCTTCTGGAGAACATCTTAGTGTTCTTAGAGTACCACTTCTCTCACCTCCGACTCCAGGCTGCTCTCTCAGCTCCTGGGGGCCTACCCAGAGGTGGCAGGGCCTCCTCTGGTGTGTGCACAGGCTGAAATGCAAGGCTTGAGTGGAGACAGCCTTCTCCAAGGTCCCATAAGCTCCAGGTCCAGCTTCTTTCCTCCACCTCACAGCCAGCGAACCCCAGGAATCCACCTGTCCCCCTCCATCTCTGCAATGCTGAGATTACAAATGTATGCCACTATGCTAGCTTGTACCCCCCTAAACATGGGTTCCAGAGATAGAATTCACATCTTTATACAAACTAAGCCATCTCCCCAGCTCCACAAACTGGTTTTTATTTGCATTTCTCTGATGGCTGATAAAACTGAACAATTCTTCATGTTTATTGACCCACAGGCAGGGATGAGCACATAAATATAAGGTCCCAGCCACTCAGTCACATCACTGATGGAGGGACCATGCCCCTTGGTATACCTGTGGTTTAATGCCAGGCTGTGCCAGGAACTGCCCCATGTCCATACCCTCACTTCTCTGAACACCCTTGTCTAATATCTGAGGAAATAAGTTGGTCTTACTACAGTGTCAATGAAATCTTCAACTTCCACCTTGGCTAGGTTAGCCCTTCTAACCCTACTAACCCTTACTCACAGCTTCTTCTTAGTGGTCACCCTACCTGCATCTCTCTAGCATCATCACCATCTCAGGATGGAATCTGAGGTTTGAGAGGCCTGCTCTGCTCATCCAGGATGGACCATGAGCCTTCTTTCTCTTGTTGGTCCCTTGCTTGAGAAACCTTATCACCTCTAGACAGGGTTACACATGGTCCTCACCCAGAAACAGCATTCCCAAACACTCCCATTTGTCCACCTTGTGAAACTGAGGTCCACAGGCAGCCTCACACTGCTCCCCAGTCCAATGGAGGTCATGAGATCTGCTCTGCGGACCCCATTTGAGGATCTCCAGCGTCTAAGCCACACTGTAGAAAGTCAATGGCCTGGAGAGGCCTATAAGAGACACAGGCCACTGACATAGATCCAGAGTCGTGAGGGCTTGCAGTCCTGGCCTGCATTCTGAGGCATCATAGAGTACCTGGCTACTCCAGCTCTCTGGGCCTTCTTGGTACTGACAGCAGAAGACTCCTGCCCTTATGGATTCAGAGACTGATCCATCCATGCAGGTGGCTACCTAAGGTGTCTCCAGCACCTAAACTTCCTGGCCAGCCCCAACAGGGCTTGGGCAGGTATTGGAACACCTGCCACCTGAGGAACCCATGAGGCCAGACTGGGCCAAGGAGCCAGCCGGCTAGCCTCTGCTGGAGGCCACGGTGCATGCCCGGGCACAGGCGCCCTCATGGGGGTCATGGGCCTCGGGGTGCTGGGTCCGGCCTGGGCCGCCGGGGGCCACGGTGGGGGCGCAGGCCGGGGTCGGGGGTCCGGCGAGCTTTAATACGCAGACAAAGCCTCATTTGCAGGTCAATGCCGCGGCACACTCGCCTCTCCCCTCGCCCGGCGCCCTTTGTCCGGCCGCGCCCGCTCCTCGCGCCAGATGGCCGCGGAAATGCTAATTTCGGGCGCCCCCCCCCGCCCCCCGCGTTTAATTGCGCCTCCGCAGATGGGCCGCGAGTGTGCCGGCCATGTAGATGAGCGCGGCCGGGCCGGGACGCGGGGCTAAGGAGCTGCGGGACTGCAGGAGTGGGGGAGGGAATGCGGGGGATGGGGAGGGGAGGGAAAGGAGAAGGGTGGGGAAGTGAAGGGCAGAGGAGGGAGAGAGGAGAGTGGAGGAAGGTGGGAAGGGGTAGTGGGGGAGGGGAGGGAATGAGAGCGAGGGTGGGGGAGGGGCGCCGCCCCACCCCCCAGCGCGCCGCCGGGCACGGGCGAGCACCCAGCGGGCCGGGCGCGGGAAGCGGGCTTTTCTCTTTTCATTTCTCCAAAATGGGATCTTAAGTGACTCTGAATGAAAACAAATTGGCCCGCTTTCTTCTCCAAACAGACTGCGCGCGGGGCGGTGGGGGAGGCGGGCGGTGGGGACACGGGACCCCCTGCCGGGCAAGCCCTCGGCCTGCGCCCTTTTGCCCAGGCCTGGCTGCTTTGGCTGCAGATGTGGGTCTCCCATAACTGGGACCTCTGAGGCTTCACCTTGCAATTGAGCAGAAATTCGCTGCTGCTGCCCCTGCCCCTGCACGCCCAAACTGGTTTTCAAGCTGGTTGGGTAAAGAGGGGAAAGGGGAAGGAGATGTCAGCCTCACCTCCTGCAGCCTTACCAGGGGGACAGCAGGACTGTTGTTGGTTGGACTGTCTGGACAGAATACACTTATGGATGGGTAGGTAGGTAAAGGGATGGATAGTGAGTGAGAGGGTGGATAGATGACTGGAGAGATAGATGAGTGGGTTGATGGATAGGTGATAGGTGGATGGATACATGGATGAATGTATGGAAGGATAGATTAATATTGAGTGAAATGGATGGATGGATGACAGGTGAAAGGATGAATAGAGGAATGATGGATGGATAGTGGGTGGGATGGATGATGGATGGATGGATGATGGATGGATGTATGGATGATGATGGATGGATGGATGGGTAAGTGAAAGGGACTAGCAAGTCCTCCTGTGGTGTGCCCATTTGCTAGCATGATGTCAAACTAGCCTCAGAGCACCATACAACCATGGTCTTCCATGGGTGAGACAGCACCATGCCCTTTCTCTGGGACACGTCACTTAGTCCTTCAGTGGGCTGTGTTTTTGTCATCTGTTCAAGATGGATCCTAATTTATAATACTGGCCCACTCTGAAGTCAGCTGACAAGGAAGATCTGGCCCAACTGCTCCCAGCATTCAGTTTGTCTTCCAAGGCCTTACTCTTCTGGCCTGGCACCAAGCTGCAGCTCCTGTCCTCCAGTCCATCCTACTGCAGCCTAGGCTTGCTAAATCCCACCCTGGCCCAACACACCTAGCCTGTAAAGCTCCTCTCCTCCTGCACCTCCTCCCTGGTGTCCTTTGAGCATCCTGAACTTGATGCTCTTCCCTGGACTGGGGTCAGGGACCTCGTTCTTTGTCATATCTACCTTCCTTTGCTCCTGCCTTGAGGAGAATCCTGCCTACACCCCAAGGACTCTGCTGACCCTCAGTATTCACCCTGACAGTTCCTGCCAACAGTAATACTAGGTGGGTGAGGGATGGCTCATAGGAAATGCACATCCAGGAAACATCATGGAAATTGCCAAGGCCAGGGATGGAACTGGTCTCCTGTTAATGTGGAATTCACAGACCTCCTTTGGCTTGCTTTCCAGCCCCTACAGTCCCTCCATCAGCGAGAGGTCCCATCTTCCTTTGGGGGGCCTACTCAGTAAAGCCAGTCCCCATCTCTGCTGCAAGTCTTCAGTGAGTTTTAGATGGACAGCCTGGCCTGGACCTTGATGGACACTCTGCTGTAGCTGCAATGTATATGGCCTGGTGTGGCTTCTGGGGAACGTTACCTTCTTCATCATACTTTCACTTCTCCACAGAAGCTTCTAAAGTCTGCCATCCAGAAGCTGACCTTTCCTAACACACTTCCAAGTGGTGGGCATCTTCTTCAATTTTAGTCATTATTTAGGTGTGCAATGTTAGGTGTGAGTGGATATGAGTACACTTGTGTATGAAGGCTTATGGGGACCAGAGGTTGTTGTGGGGCACGTCCCTCTATCACACTCCATCTGCCTTTTAAATATATTTACTTAAAAGAAAAAAAAAAAAGGAAAAATTCAAAACTAGGGTACTGCCTTCTTAAGAATTTCAGAGTATTAGGAATCCGGCTTTTTTTTTTTTTTTTTTTTTTTTAACTACATAGCAGTGTTACTACCACAAGGGACTTGACATCTCCAATATAAACTCATGAGATGAACTACTGGAAACCAGAGAGGAGGAGGAACAAAGGTGGAGACACAGAACAGTGAGCAGATGCTTTGGCTATAAGTCTCCAATAAGGGATGCTGAACTGGACTGGAGGCAGATATCTGGTCAACCATCTTGGCTTCAAGGGAAGAGAAGAAAACCTATAAGACTGAGGGATACTACTGCAGCCTCCATAGCAAGTCTCTACTTCTCATTTCCAGAAGGATGTGTTCCCAGACTTCAACATGGTCTTTTCAGGAGGGTTTGCTGTCTGTGGTGAGGTGACAATCCAGGAAAGTTTAGTGTCTATGATGGAGACAATCCAATACTCCCAGCAACTATTGTGGGCATTGTTTTTTGAAGGATCCTTGCTAGCACCTCTTAGGATTCAGGTCACTCAAATGGACAACACTAATTGTAGTACAGCTTTGGTATTTCCCTGATATCAGGGCAGTGGTTGTACCATCTTCAAGGCTTCCAGTTGCATCAGCACAAGCTTGTTCCAGCAGAACCTCTTCCACACCAAGATGGCATAGTCTTATCCCTGTTTCCTTGGCAGTTAGACTTTACCACCTCCTCCAAGTGAAAGTAGGTAACAGGGGTGTTGGGGCTAGCCTCTGGATCTACCTTTGGGTCTGAAACCCACCTGACTTTTAGAGGCCAAGGCCTCACAGAATTTGGAGCTCACTGATTGGCTAGACTATCTTACCAATGAGCTCCATGTATCTGTCTGTCTCCACAGGTCCCAGGGCGGCAGGCACATCCCAGCAGCTCTGCTGAATCTTGGATTCTAGCAGACCACTGTATTACTAATACAGCACACTGTATCACTAAGCTGCATTTCATATGTTCTGTTTGTAACATTCTTGTGTTCTAAGCCTCTTAAAAATCTCACTATGGTTAAATATTTCCAATTTGAACAATTGCACAGACCATGGGGATACACACCTGGAATCCCAGCCTTTGGGAGGCTGAGGCAAGATGGTCTCAAGCTAGAGACTACCCTGGTCTACACAGTGAGTTCCAGGTCAGTTGCACAATATAACAAGACCTTTCCTCAAAGAGAAAAAAGAACCCAGCATTGGAGAGGCAGCAGTAGGAAGATCAGGTGCTCCAAGCCAGCTTGGTCTTCCTGAGATCCTGTCTCACAGAAGACAAAAAAGGGAAGTAAGTATGCAGGTAACTCACACCTCCCACAGCATAGCTCACCCTCCAGTAGAAAGCACACTTTAAACTTTGAACCTATATGATTCCGCTTTTATTTTCAGTACAGTGTTGAAGAAGTTGCATGAGGTACCCCACACATTATTATTTATACAAGAGAAGGCTTTTGTAGGGGAGGTGCACTCCTGGAATCCAACACTCAGAAGGTAAAGGCAGGAAGATCAAGGAGTTAGGCTAGCCTTGAGCACATGGCAAATTTGAGGTCAGCCTGTGCTACATTAGACCCTGTCTCAAGAAAGCACACAAATGGGGCTTTGTCAATTATTTTGCTGGACTGCAGGCTATCTTGTGTAGATCAGGTGAGCTAAGATGGACTGGGATGTTCTTGGGTCCAGACTTAGTCACTCCATTTTTGGCTTATGCTATTTTTCAACTTACTTAAAATGTGAGTTTATTGGGACATGACCTAGTCAAAAATCAATGAGCCATCTCTGTGCGTACATGCATGTTTATTCTAATGCTTAACTAAATACAGGATTTTTACTTCAAAAGTGAATATAGTTTTTCTCAATATGAGTGTACAGATCCCCAGATTTGATTTTTTTTTTTAAGCAGGCACACAGTTCTACAGTCAGAGAAATATATTTTTATTTGGGGTATTTTAAATATATATAAGAAACATCATTGACTCACCAGCTGCATGACCTGGAATTGTAGCAACAATACTCTAAGCTGGCCCCTGGAGGATGGGGATGCTTGGGCCCCAGCACATGGGAGAGTCCAGTGGCAGGACCACCTTACAAGAGGGCCTCCTCAGAATGCCTTCCTGGGGTGCAGCAGTAACTAGACCCCATTGGACAGAGGCCAGAGCAGACCACTTCATGCCAAATTCCACTCAAGCTTGCTCTCAGTTCCAGCAAAATTCCAAAGTATATTGTTGTTATTGTTATTATTTTGCAATTACGTGACATTTTTTAAATGCCTGGAGTGTTTTTTCAGCCATTTTCATTAGCTCCTTCTCACTTGTGCTGAAGAGGCAGTTCAGCATTTGGCTTGCTACCAACTAATCCGGCCAAAGTTCAGAGAGGTCAACCTACCCACCTGGGTCACACAGCAACAGTGTGGCTGGTGAAAGAACAGAAGGTATCAGACCCAGCCAGGCCATCCTGTTGGACTGAGAGGTTATCTGACTTCTCAGCCCCTGCTGGGCTCTCCTTTGGATTTAAGAAAGTGTTCAAGGCCAGAGCAGAAGGAGAAAGAAAGGAAGGGGGAGGGAGGGAGGGAGAGAGGGAAAGGAAAGGAGCCAGAGGCAGATACAAGAGACTAAAGCAAAAGAAACGGACATCTGGGGGAGCACAGGACCCGGCAGAATGGCATTTTCGGACCCCAGTGGAGAGCCAGCCTGCTCTGTCAGCTCTTCCTCCCTCACCTCTGGGTCAGAGCCAGTTTCCAAGGAGCTTCAGTCCTCAGTGAGGGTGGGTACCCCATACACAGCCTGCTTCTAGATTCATCCTCTGGGGAGGGGAAGGCTGAGGAAACACCAGGGTCTCCAAATACCTCTCAGAGCAGCAGGAAGCCCTGAGACCTGTTAATCAGGAACCTCAGCCCCCAGCCTAAGTGAAACAGCACAGCTCCCACTGTTCTGCAGAGGGACACAAGTTGGGAATCCAAACTGAAAGCCTAAAGTCACATGCTGAGTCAAGTCCCCTCCTCAAAAAACAAACAACACACTTCTGTTGAGCCCTAATCTCAAAAGGTGACTATATCTGAAAATGGGGTCTTTTTTTTTTTTTTTTTAATGAGGTCTGTAGTGGCCCTGCTTCACTCTGACTGGGATCCTTGTGGGGAAGGGAGATGGGGCATAGCTGTACAGAGGAAAATCACACAACGAAGGAAGATGCAGTCTACAAGCTAAGGACAGAGGCCTTGGGAGGGGCCAGCTCCTCAGCTTCTTGCTCTTCCTCTCTGACTTCCCCCCTCCGGACATGGAGCAGGGGACTGGACTGTTGAAGCCCCTGGCTGTAGTGTTTCCTGTAAAGACCCAGCCTCCATCCCATCAGCCCACAAAGGAGAAGCCCGCCTGCACAAAGAGACACCAGCCTTGGCCTCCAGACCTAAGACAACAGCCACCACTGCCTGCCCCTGGTCCAGAGACTTTTTGTGTAATTTTGCTAACGAGGCTCTAGCCAATGCCCTTTAGAAGTCTCATACTTATACCTAGGGAGACATCATGAGCATGCCCTCCCCCATGCCATCCTCACAGATCAAGGCAGTCCATGTACAGTCACTGTGTCTCTTAATCTCTAAATGCTAACGGAGTCTAGTCTGAGGGTTAGAGATCTGTCATCCTAAAGCACCAGGGTAAGAGCTGAAAAACTAAGTCCTGCCTAGGCTGTGAGGTTTTCCAGCTGTGAGCACAGGCCAGTCCTCCCCACCTGGAGTCAGTTGATCAGCTGCTCATGTCCTAGTGACATGGGGCCTCCCCCACAATCTGGTTTTTCACTCACACATGTTCTATTACGTTTTGCTTTATGTCAGAGTGGTCTCTGATGTGAACTGTTTGGGGAGCCTCTGCATGTTTCTTCATGTCCTCTGGCCCAAAGTCAGTCCCCAAGTTTCAGAAAACACCCTCCTCTATTGGGTGAGGTGGAGGAAAATGAGGAAAGAAAACTACAACACAAAACAAAAGCACAAGAGACAAAAGGGAGAGAGCCGGCTGCCCCTTCTGCAGAATCTTCCTGCAGGAGACAATTCATTTGGAGTGCACTGTTTCCTTTGTGCGGGGATTCGGGGAACATGCTGGTCGGGTTGGTCATAGATGTAAAGCCTGGTCTTTTCCTTTGATTCAAATATTTAAATTCTCAAATATATATTCTGTGACAATTGAATGGCAGCTGACCTCACTTATTTTCATAGAAAAAATTCAGAAGGCATAGGCCGCAGTTAATCTAGGCCCCCGCCTGCTCACAGGGGCACAGTCGGTCCCGGGTGGGGGGACATAATCCTTTTATTCAGACATTTGGCTTAAAAGAATAACAAGGGGGGAAAGCTGGGATGTAATTACATTGCATGGAAAGCAGAAAGATCTCTCTCTGTGTGTTTCTGTGTGTCTGTCTCTTTCTGTCTCTCTGTCTCTGTCTCAGTCTCTCTGTCATCTCTCCCCCTTCCTCTCTCCCCCTTCCTCTCTCCCCCTTCCTCTCTCCCCCTTCCTCTCTCCCCTCTCTCTCTTCGCTCACTTGTTCACTTCTCCTTTTCCATCCTCACAGAATTGGAGGCTCAGGGCCAGAGGCTATTTTCTTGGGAAAGGAATCATGACTGGTCTCCTTGCTATTGTATGCACTCTGCCACCCCCACCCCCCAGGATTTTCGTACTTGGGTAGGCTGTCACTCATTCCCCAAATCACTCATTCCCTCCACTCCAGGCAAAGACTTACTGTGTGCCAGGCTAGCCAAGCCCAGGCTAGACGAGTTTAACCAGACCCTACCAACGCAGATCCCTACTGAAAGCCCCCTTAGGCATAAAAGAAAAGGACTCTAAGCTCGCAATAGGATAGCCCCAAGCCCTCATAGATGCCATAAATCTTAAGAGGCCTCTGGAACACCTGAGTCTACAGTGAAGGGGGGCCCTCCCCTGGGCCAGCCAAGCAAGATTCTGGCACAGCCGGTGGCCAAATCCTACTCCCAGGGCCCGGGTCCCAGAGGACCCTGGCCCAGTCCATCAGCAGTCTGGGCCTTTAATGTTTAAAGATCTCTCCCCTCGCTTCAAAAACTCCCTGACACAGTTTTCTGTGATGCGTGGGCTGTCGGGACATCTGTCTTCTATACCTAATAAAGTCGCCGAGACTCAGAATGAACTCCGCGTGGCTTTGAATCCGGGCTCACATATGGTTGGTAATTAGCTGGCTATCTCTTGGCGTTAAATGATTTTTTTTTTTTCTCGCCCGGTTCGCATCCATAATAGACATGAACAGAGTTGCGATTGTTCGCTGTTGCGGGACGTTCTGCGCCTGAATGAGCGGGGGGCTGCTGCGTCGACGCGGATTTGACATATGGTTGCGCGGAGCCCAGAAGAATGGGCCCCTGTGTGTTCGACCCGGACGCGGCGGCGCTGGCCGTGCCAGCCCGGCGGAGACCGGGGTGCCCGACGGCGCAGGAGGAGCGGGGCGCCGCAGCCGCAGGCGCACCGTCGGGGCGCGGGGTCCTCGAAGTCCAGTGGGGCCAGGCGGCATACGGGGTGGGATGCTGGGAGTGCAGCAGGGCCGCTGGGGGGGGGGGGGGCGAAGAGCAGCAGTTTGAGGGGAGGGGAATATGCATGCGAGCATGGGTGCCTGGGTGGAGGTGGGTGGATGCATGGAGGCACTGGATGGATGGGTGGTGGGTAGGTAGAAGGATAGAAGGACAGATGAGTGGATGGGTGGAAGGACGGGTGGTCCGCTGCAAGAATGGAAGGGTGGATGGACGGATCCCCGGCTCCTGCACCGCCCCGGGCTGGCCGTGGCGCCCGTGCAGGCCTCGAGGCGCGGCAGGGGAGGCTCTACGGCTGCCGCAGCCCCATTGTGAGACGCGCGAGACAATGAGCGGCCCGAAGAGGCACCTGCTCGCCTGAAAGGCCCATAAATCGCCGCCGGGTCCAGCTGCCTTCCCGCCCCTCCCCGAGGACCGGCGGGCTGAGCGCGGCCGCGGCCGGGAGGGGGAGGCTCGGTCGTCGGTCCCGGCACAGAGACCCGGGCCACCGCCACTGTGGCGCGCGCCTGCCCTTGTGCCTCAGCGCAGCTGCCTGCACCCCCAACTGAGCCGCCGCGGCCTACCCTGGCTCTGCCCAGGGGTGGCCTTGGGCAGCAGCCGCCCCTCCTGCAGAGAGATTTCTGACCTACCGGAATTGGGGTGTAACTAGGCAGCTCAGAAACGAATCCTTGAGTTTTTGAATCCCAAGTTGATACAGATTCTAACTTCCACATTGTTGGGAGCTTGAAAAAGTATGGGTTCCCTTGTTTCGCCCCCAGTCCCCCAGAGCCTGGGAAAAACAAGCCTCTCTGCCTTCCAGATTTCTGCCCACTTCATTTGGCTAAACTAGGACCCAATCCCACTTATGTTAGTTCTAACGCTACTTATTCGGGCAGGAAACGGGCTGAAGCCTTGCCCTGCTGGTTTGGGTCCACTTCCAACAAACTTCCCGGTTGAGTGGGGAAGTGGAGCAGGCTCAGAATGAGTTCAAAGCTTCCGGGAAGTTTTCTGTGCAAACAACACCAACTTCCCCTCACAGTAAGGAAAGCTGTGGTCCCCTCCAGGGATCCTGCTCAGGGGAGGGAGTTAGTCTTTTTTAACGCACACACCCCTCAGAGAATCCTTGGGAGGGGTGAGGGCTTTGACCAGTAAATCGCCCAGAACTGAGGTGGTCAGGAAGAGGCAAATGTCACGTGGAAAGCCCTGGCATTCTAAGGCTTCCCCAGGGATCACCCCGGTTCATGGGAGAGGCTTCTGAGCATGACAGCCCCAGAAAGGGCAGGAGTGAGGATAGAAACCCCTTTTTACTGTTTGGTTGGTTTGGGTTTGGGTTGGTTTTGCCTTTTTGAAGCAGGGTCTCACTCTGTAGCCTAGACTGACCTGGAGCTCAGGGAAATCCTCCTGCCTCCGCCTCTGGATACTGAGATTATCAGCATAAGCCCCCCCCCCACCTGCCCCAACCCCACCCGTGAAACTGGATTTCACGCTATTCCAGGTTGACCTGGAACTCATTGTGTAGCCCAGGATGGCCTCCAACTCGACCATCTTCCTGCCTCCTAAGTTCTGGGATTACAAGCATTAGCCACCATGCCTGCCTAGAAGAGCCACATTTAAATGGCACAAAGGACAAGAGGGACCAGACTTAGCGGAGGGAGGCTGTGGCCCCTGCTGTATCCAAGGCCAGCCACCATCCTCCCTCAACAGAAGCACCCTTTCTGTTGGACACTCCATCTCTGTTCAACAAGAGCGGGACTTGGCAGCCCACTCCCTCTGGACTCTTCAGGCTCTGGCACATACCTACCAGGACTTCCTTCCAGGAAAAGGCATGTGTTCAGTCCCCAGGTCCTTGCCAGCACCAGCCCTAAGCTGGCTGCCTGTGTGCACCCCACTGAATGGCACACAGGACACATTCTGGAGCCTAGAGGAGTTGGCATAGCTGAGCAGGGCCAAAGCAGGCCTCTTGATGGGACGAGGGGTATGTGTAACAACTCCCTCACAGGTGTCTAAGATTGCAGGTGTGACTGTTTCTGACACCCTGGTGCTATCTCTACCCTTTCCTCATGCCCTAATAAAAGGCCAGCATTCCTCCCCCATGCTTGCCTCCCCCACATATTAGAAGAATTGTTTCCATTTCCTTTGATGTTTTTTATAAGTTGCATCTCATTTCCTGCTTGGGCATTTCTAACCTCCTGTGACTCCAACTCAGGACACTTGCTGTGGCTGGCTGCCTGGTAGTTGTGTCTCCTTGACACCCCACCCAGTGGCTAGTTTAAGAGGGTTCAGTCTTCTGTGGGCAGGGTTTATCCACATTCCCCTCCTTTCTTCCAGTGGCTCCCTGAGAGGGATGGTCCTGTCCATGACGAAGGCAGCCTGCTCACTGCAAGACCCAATGCCTCCCCTCGGGTCTCCAACCATGTGAATATCCATTTTCTCAATGCTATTCCGTTCAGATGGCCACTTCTGTTCATGTTGCTGTCTCTCACAGGCTGATCTGGGCAGAGGGGGCTGACATCCTCAGCATCCTAAGAGCCCAGCTTGGGTGGTGCTCAAAGCCTTCGAGGGGGAGAGCCAGGCAGGGTGGTGGGGAGATTCATGCTCAAGCCTGGCTCCACCAACCCTAGAACACAACTAGAAAAGTGCAGGAAACCCCTGAATTAAGCAACTGAGAGAGAACAAGACAAATCAGCCATGTGAGACGATTCAACTTCCTCCCCTTTCTTTCCTGTTTCCTTCTTCTCTTCCTTTAAAAAAAAAAAAAAGCTTTTTATTATATTTCTATTTAGTGGGGAGGGGTGCACCAAGGCCTGCATGCATGGAAGCCAGAAGACAGCTTGCTGAAATCAGTTTTCTGCTTTTATTATGTGGGGCCCCAGGGGACTCAGGTGGTCAAGCTTGGCACAAGTGCCTATATCCACAGAGTTCTCACTTCTTCCCCTCCCCCAGCCTCCTCCTTGTCTTCTTTTTCTGTTGGCGCCAGGGATAGAACCCAGGAACTTGCCTAGCATGTGCTAGGCAAGCACTCTACCCCTGAGCATATCTCTGCTTCCTTTATCTTCCTCCACCCCAAATTATCCTCTTCACCCCTCCTCCTCCCTCATTTATGCACAGGGCTCTGGCTTGAAGCAAAGCACCATCAAAATCAATCTGAGTATCTAAGAGTAGCTCCTGAACTGAGTGATATAACCCAAGAATTTGATAGAGCAAAGCCCAAATTCTCTGACCCTTTGGGGTACCATAAACCAAAACCAAACAAAAACAAGAAAAAAAAAAAAAAAACAGTCTGTGAGAGCAATAACCATGAATAGGAAGACAGGATACAGACCTCTAGCCAGAGACCACAAAATGGGCACTGCCCATTGTAACCTCTAGCCAAGGCCCTGCCCACCTCACCAGGTATCACAGCTCCCCACACATAGGTACCTAATGGCCTCTGGAACACCAGGAGCATCCAGTTCCTGTGAACTGTGACTTTCTTTTCTTTTTAAATGGTTCTGGGGTTTGAACCTAGGGCCTTGCACATGCTAGGTGAGTGCTCTGCCACTGGGCTATTTCCCCAGCCACCCTGTGCACTGTGACCAAACACCAGACACTATGCTGTTCATGCAAAGCTAAAAGGTATTTTTTGACACCTTAGAGGCTGCAAGTCCAGTACAAACACCTATAGTTTAGCAACTGTCATGGGCTGTTCTCTGCTTCCAAGATGGTGGCTGACACAAGGGATATGAGGGTGTCTGGAGCTTCATGATGGAATCACCTCTCCTAAGCCTTGACACTCAACATTATTACGAAGGCCTCCTGGACCCTGAGGCACCTTCACACCCAGCCCTGGGTGTCAGCAGCTTCACCTGGGCCTCTCAGGTCTACATTCACTATGTCTTTAAGGTTAAGGCCTTGTCATCCAAACCTTGGACTTCAAGACTGAAGGTGAAATACTAGGTCAAAAGATAAATCCCCATGATGGCCATGAGGCCATCAACATGAAAGACTCCCAAAGCCTAGGAAACAGGGTTGGGACTCCCTTCTACTTCGACAGACCAAGGAGTATCTCCCAGGCTTCACACCAGACAAGGCTTGGTATGGGTTTGACATCATAGGAGCCTTGGCGTCTGGACAGATGGGAGCCTTTTAAAAGACTAAGTGAAGACCAGAGAAGGTTTACTACATCTTGAGGTCACTGATGGACTCTCGATCAAATGCTCTTCATCAGAAAGGGAGAACTGAGGCCCACAAAAGGAAACAGGCTTCTTGTCTGCCTTCTTCATGATCACAAAGCCAGAGCTGATAGAAAGGCAAGGAGAGTCAGACCTTGGCAAGAAGAGGAGGTATAGAACAAGAAGAGGCCAGCATGGCCACAGCCTCCTGCTGCCCAAAGCCAGGCTAGATCCACCATACCCAGGGTGAGCTGGACAATTGCAAGCCCAATTCACAGAGATACTGACTAAGGAGCTTAGCAAGCCCTAAACATCCAGACACAAACCAACCACCACTGATGTGGCTCTGGGGCAGCTCCCTGGGACAATAAAATGGGTAGTTTCAAGGGAAAGAATAAAATGTTATTTTTTTCAAAAATATTTATTTGCTTTTTTATGTATGTATGTATGTATGTATGTAGAGACAAAGCATTGTGTAGCCCAACCTAGCCTTGAACTCACTATGTAATAGAAGATGACCTCAAATTCCTGATCCTTCTGCCTCCATCCCTCGGCCTTTGCCATCGTGCTGAGCTCAGAAAAGATGATTTCTAACTACATACAAACCCTTATGGTCCCAAAGGACAGCTCATGGTGGCTGAGGACCCCAGTCTGGTTTTCAGCTGATGAGTTCCTCAGCTTGCCAGAGTCCTTCAACCATTGGTGTCCCCATGTGTCACTCTCTTTTTAGTTTCTATTGGTCACCAAAAATAGATCAGTGACTCAGAAGCTCAACAGAGCAGCAGCATAGAGACCAGTCAGGGCTCGAGGGCGAGTATACATGGATGCCCTCCTCCAGTGGGGAACCACCCATCAGGGAAGTGGGTCACTGGACACACAGTGGTACGAGTACAAAATTACCCAGCATCTCCTAAGACTTGGCCAGAGAGTAGCCAACCACAGGGCCTTACAGAGAACAAACAGTGCTAGACAGGCAGCACCAATGACGGCTCCTGGATTGGCATCGATAAGGAAGGCTCCCCAAAGTGGAGAAGAGGATTCGCCTACGGGACAAGGCCAGTTGGGTGCGCAAACCCGGTGGGCATCTGCAGGAAGCAGGGCCTGGGATTAGTTTACTGCGCTGCAGAGAAAACAAAAAGAAACTGGAAACAGAAACTTAAGAAGAGTAAAATGTAACCTCTGTTGAAAAGCGGAGGGGGAGCTCTCTGTTAGTTTGTTGTTAGATTACTTATTACCTGCCCTGTTTGCACAAGTTCCCTAAGAATCTTTCAGGAAGCGTAAGCAACACTATTACAAGTTGCTGAGTAAATTCAGCATCAGATACAAAGTTAACAAAAAAGACACATTAGTGCCCACATGGTTTTGCAGCCTATCATGACAACCTGAGTTCCATGCCTGCGACCCACATCATGGAAGGAGCGGCCTGACTCTCTCAAGTTGTCCTCTGACCTCCACACATACACTGTTGCATGTGTGTTCCTACACACACACACACACACACACACACACACACACACACACACACACACACACACACACACTAAATAAATGCAAGGCCCAAGAGATTCAAGGCTCATTAGGTAAAGGCAACTGCCACTAAGCATGATGACCTGAATCCACATGATGGAAGAAAAGGACCAACTCTCATAAGTTGCCTTTGACTTCCACATGTGTGTGCACACACATACATACACAAAAATTAAATTAAATAAAATAAGTAAATGCAAAAATCAAATTTAAAAACAGAAATTAGATATGTGTTTATAAATATATACAAGGGCTATATGATAGGGCACATGCACACACCCATATGTATTATGGATACACATGTACACACAACACAGGAACAAAGGCAGAGAGGGCTGCTAATGGGTGTTGTGGCTAAGTGTTTTGGTGGTACAGTCTCAGTGGCTCCAGGATACAGTGTCCTTGCTCCTGCCTACATGCACATTTTCCTGATGTGGCATGCAGCAAGCCATTTGGGCATTTCAAACAAAAGAAGATTTTTTTTTCTTTTATGACAAAGGATCTCATGTAACCCAAGCTTCCCTTAAACTTTCTATGCAGCAAAGATAACTTTCAATGTCTGATCCTCCTGTCTCCCCCTCTGAGAGCTGGGATCCCAGCATGAATCATCACAGCCCGTTATGTGGTGCTAGGGATGGAATCCAGGGCTTCCTGTATGCCAGGCAAGCATACAACCGAGTGAGCAGCATCCCCAGCCCCAGGAAGTTTGTTTTCATAATCACATCATACTTCTTGGATTTCTCTAAGGAGCCATTGTTGGTATTCATTAAAGGCTGTGCGTATTTAACATACTACATGAGTTCTCTATTTACTCATTGCTGACTCTTACTGCTTTCTAAATTTGTTCCATTTTTTTTCTTTTTTAGGTGTGGTATACGTGTGTGTATATATATGTGATATGCATGTATTTGCATACACATGTATGGTGTACATGAGTGTCTTCTCATGTGTGTGGCATGCATATATTTCAAATGTGTGGATACACACATGTACGCATATGTATATAAATACCTGAAGTTGACTTTGAGAGGTTTTGATTTCTCTCCATCTTATTCTCTTAGGCAAAGTCTCTGAGCTGAACCCAGAGCTCACTGATGTGGCTAGTCTGACTAGCCGGCTTGCTCCATGGATTTCCTGTCTCTGTATTCTAAGTGCTGGCACTAGAAGCAGGCCATCATGCCCACCTGGCACTTAACATCAGCTCTGGGAATCTGAAGTCCTCCTGTCCATGCTTATGTGACAAACACATTAACCACTGAACCATTCCTAGCTCTAATTTATGTTTCTGAAAATTTCATACATGTATATATTTTGATCATATCCACCCCCATTACCTTCCATTGCCCCCTGCCAAGCTGAACTCAAAAAGTTTTCTATAATTTTTTTTGTTTACTGCTGAGTATTTTTTCTCAGGTGGAAAAAAATATTTGCTTTTGTTTGAAAGGTAGATGGCAATTATGCCCTGAAGTCAACCCCACACGAAGGGCTATTCTAGCCATGATGGCTGCAGATTCTTTGTCCCTCTTGCCACTGAGGAACAGAGGAGTAGACCCTGCCTCCTGCTTCTTGAATCTGGAGGTCTCTGTGCTAAGAATCATATGCAGCAGAGGTGACAAGGTGCCACTTCTAGGGCCAGGACTGAGAAGTTGCTCAAGTTCTGCCTGGGTTCCCCAAGTACTAGCACATGGCCTTTGACATGCATATGGAGGGAAGCACAGATAGGTCTGAAGATGAGACTAAGTGCAAGGAACGGGGAACCTGCTGACCTGCTGGCAGTTCCTTCCTGGATGAGGTAGGGGGTGAGCTGTCTTGGATGTTGATCTCAACCTCTGGTACATCACCCTCACTGCTGCCCCACAAAGTACAGCCCTCCCCAGACTGCCAACTCATAATCACATAGCACTGGATGGTTCTTGACTTGGCAAAAACCTTGGGACAAGTATTAGCTAGGGAAGAGAAAATGCTAGTTGTGATCCGTACCTGACTCCATGCCCATTAGTAGTGTATGGTGGGGATACAGCCATGCGGGGAGCTGGATAGCATAGAAATTGAGCTAATGCTGAAGCCACATGGACAGAGGAAAAAGATCATCCCCAGAGCTTCTAAGGACAGTAAAGATCAAAGCATAAGGCTTGTTGTTCGAAGCCACTTCCCCTTTGTACTCCATGGCTTATCTAAATCACATATCCCAAGATACTCAGTATCTCTACAGCTGGATTTGGTAATGTCAGGAACTGCCTATGACTCTTAGGAGTCTGTGAATCATTTCTGGACACATTCCCATGTGTATTAGTTCATATTCTATTACTATAACAAATTATATGAAACTGGTTACTCTATAAAAAGGAAAAGATCTTGCTTAGCTCACAGTTCTGTAGGTTTGAGGAGACAATACCAAGATCTGCAAGCTTCTGGTGAGAGCTTCATGGCTGGTACATAGGAGAGGACAAATTACATCACAAAATGGGAAGCCAGAGAAAGACTGAGGATCCCACCATCCTTTCCAAAGGTATGCCCCAAGTCTACTAAGGACCTTCAACTATCTCCTCTATCAATTCACACCAACATTTTGGGGACAGAGCTTCCCTCTCATGAGCCATTGGGAAATACACTCAAACACTGTACAAAACATAGCACCAAGCCTCCAGAATGACAATACAGTGTCACCAGACTCCTGGTGTTTTCCTCAAGATGGTGAGCTGGGAAGTGTATTGCCAACTTGGTTTTCACTATGCTGCATAACAAACACACCCCACACCCTTAGTGGCTGACAGAAAGCAAGGAGCTTTCTCACTCTCTATGACAACCAGACTTGTGGGCTCTGGCTGAACTCTGCTCTAACTTCTGGGAAAGAGCAGCCAGATTCAGATCTTGCCAGTCCCAAGGTAGAGACAAAATTGCAGAACCTTGGCCCAGGCAAGCTCATTTCAGAAGCAACACAGGACAGTCATACTTCACTAGGCAGCAGCAGTCACCTGTGCATGTCTGATAGAACACAAGAGAGGCAGACTGGCCTGCAAGGAAGGGCAGCAGATATCTTGGCAAGAACACAAGGAGCCCACAGCCAGTCATAGCATGGGCCACAGCTCTGGTTCTTCATCCTAGGCCATGTCAAAGAAGATGATGAACTGAGACAAAGTGGAGACCATCAGTATCAATTTTTAATTGTTCTCTGTCATGGTTGTGCACAGCTAAAAGGGTTTCTGTCATTCCCCCCTTTTTTGAGTAGGGTTCCCACTAGCAACTCAGACTGACCTGGAACTCTCCAGCTACCAGACATGAGCCACATACAACTGATTCTAGGTTTGATTTTTTTTTGTTTACTTTTGGTACTAAAGATTAAATATAGGAATTTTGTTTTGTTTTGTTTTGGGGGGATTGTTTTGGGGCATCATGTTTGGCCCAACTCATGACAATCCTCCTACCTCAGCCTCCCAAGTGTAGAGTGACAGGTGTGGACCATATCCTCAACTTACTTTTTTTGTTTTTTGCATTTATTTATTTATTGAGACAGATTTCATGTAGCTCAGGCTACCTTCTATCCTCAAACTCAATATATAACTGAGGATGACCTTGAACTTCTGATCCTCCTGCCAGTACTGGGATTACAGCTGTGCACAACTGCACCCAGTTTGTGCAGTGTTGGGGATCAAACCCAGGGCTTCGTAAATGATAAGCAAGCTCTCTAACAGCTAAGTCACATCCCCATTCCAGATTTTCTTTCTTTTCTTCATTATAATACTTTATGTGTGTATGTATATATGTATGTATATATGTATGTATGTAGTGTGTGTGTGTGCACACGCGCGCGCGCTCATAGTACACACAGTACAACTTGTAGGAGCTGGTTTTTGCTTTCCACCATGTGGATCCCAGGGATCAAACTCGGGCCATCAGCCGTGACATCGGGTGCCTTCACTTGCTGAGTCATTTTCAAAGTCTGGTTTCTGTTCTGATTCACCTGAATTGGTTGGTGGTAGATGTGGTGCAGAGGAGAAGCTCTGGAAACCAGTCCTCAACAGGAACTGCTGTTGGGATCAGAACACTGCAGCCCCTCCGGGAGGTTTGGTAGCTTCTATCAAAACCAAATAGGCTCCTCCCACAGGATGCACTAACTGAACTGGTGTTTGCCCTAGTGAACTGAAAACTTGGATTGACACAGATGTTTTCATGGACTTGAGTCAAATTTGCCCAAATTGAAAGCAGCCATGATGCCCTTCAGTGGATGGTGGGATAAACTAGTGTAGAGCACCCTAAGCTACTATAATTGTGTGCTAAAAAGAAAGAGACGCCGTGGGAAGGCCATGGAAGCCTTTTTGCCTAGTTTTAAAAGGCTGCACACAGTCATTCTGAAAAGGCAAAACTATGGCAGCTGAAAAGACCAGGGTTGCTGGGGGTGGAGGCAACTCTTTGACACTTCGATAGTGAACACAGGACATCAGACATTTGTCTAAACCCACAGATAGGACAACCCACCAAAAGTGAGCCCCCATGTAAATTGTGAACTTTTGTTTAAAAAAAAATGTGTCAAAAACAAACACAAAAAGCAGGAGATCAAATCAGTGCTGTTGACCCTGAGGACCAGTCAGGCTATGCACTGGCCAGTTCTCTCCTATGCTGAACCAGCAGTGGTACTGGGCAAGCTAGCTTGCCTCTCAAAACCTCACTCCATACATACAGCTGCGACAGGGGTGCTCATACCTCACCACAGGGCTGTTGAGATAATGAACATGCTCCAAGGTTCTCATGGCCTATCCAAAAAGGGAAATCAGGGTGGTGATGGCCTGGATTGCAACTTATATCTCAAAGCAGGGAGCTTGGCCCTTTCCCTTACCTCGTTCTGACAGTCTGCTCCCACCCCACACTTCACATCAACCCTAGAAACCTCAGGCCTTCCAGCAAAATACAGCTCATAGCAGTCCCTAACCCTGCCCCCAGCTACTCTAACCCCCTATTCCGGGAGTACCCCAGGGCCTCAGGGCCTAGATGCAGCAAGTTTCCTCTGCCGATCCCACTGATCATGTGTAGTCAGCATGCGCTGGCCGCTAGAAACCCTACTGCGCCCTGTTTTAAGTAAAGATTGGGTGGTGCTCAGCAGTCTCCAACACTGGTCTCAGTGTGCTGTGGTTCACTGGGTTTATCTTTGCCTCCCACACAGAGGGTCTTAGGGAGCCTGGAAGTGCCAGCTTTCTTCTTCCCGAGTTCTCTGACGTCTCTCATTCCTTTGGAATATGGGCCACCCAGCCTTTATAGCACAGCACCGTCCTGTCGTACCTGCCTTCTTGCTGGCTCTCCTGCCCTCTGCTAGCAGTGGCTCCCTTTACTTCCATTCCTCACTGCCTTGCCCCAAATCCAACCTGCACCCTGTCGATCAGGCTCAAGAGACCAGGGCAGAAGGAGGCCCACCAGTCACACCCCAAAGCGCACACTCACCCTCAATAACATAAGGCATATGGTGGTAGCCAAGTCCCACCAAGGCCCCAGGCAGCCCCTGAGAGCCTGACAGCCCCAGGGTCTCCTCTTTCTCCTTCTCCTCTTCTGCTCCAGCACACCCTTCTTCCCTTTCCTCCCTCATGGTCCAGTCTATTCTGCTGAGGGGTCCTGGATCACCCCTATTTAGAGACTCACCCACCCTTCCCAGGGTGACACCCCCCCACACCGTTATGTGCCAGGACAGGACAGTACCAGCCGACATCTTGCATGCCCAGGGCAGCAGCCATAAGACATCAGACATTTCCCAGCTCAAATAGAGAAACTCACTCCCAAGGTCAGGAAGGCCTGGCTGGGACCACATGGGCTCCGAGTCACATGTGTGATGTTATTTCCTAGGCCAGGCATCTTCCGGCTTCTGTTGCAGACCCTGCTGCACCCAAGAAATGGTGGTGGCGTTGGCCTCTGTGTTCTCACACAGCCCTGGATGCTTTTGAGGAAGCCCCCCACCAAGCATCATAGAATGTGAGGTTGCAGGTGGGCCCTAGGGTTAGTGTTTGTAAGAATCATAGCAGGGAACCGAGGCCTCTCTGCACTGTGTGCATGCCACATAGTCATGCAGGTCCTTAAGGCCCCATGGCTACCTGCCAGGCTTCTGGACCAGTGCTCTCCTAATGGTGAGGACTAACCCACACCTCTGCTGCCCAGCATCCCAAGTACCACGACCACCCTCAAGTCATGGAGAAAAGGGCTGCTCTAGTGCACAGGTAAATTCTGGGAGTTTCCCCTCCACCCATAGGAGCACCTGGGAGCCCACAAGTGGCTTTCCTTGCTGGGATCTAATTCCTGAATCGCCAGCAAGCCAAGGGGCTGCTGCAGTCAGTGGGGCCTACCCTCTCACTGAGGTCTGCCCTCTCATTGGGGTGGGCACATTTCTCAGAATCTGACCACAGCTGGACCTCTAAGTTATTCAGGAGAGGTTCTATTGATGATACACCCCCACACATCTCTAAAATCTTGGTCAGGTCTTTACAGTCTGATACTGTCCACGAGGTCTCTCTTGGCCCAAGGAACTTTGCAAGGATTTCATGGGCTAATCTGTTTAAAGTCACCTTTGCTTTTGAAAGCCACCACTTTCATAGTTTATAGACCAGGTATATAGGACCCTTCCCATTTTTTTTTTTAACTAAAAGGGGGCTCTTTGGAACCAGTGGGCTTTTGGGAAACGGCATAGGACAGAGGAGGCATAGCTCTGAATTCTTCCACAGAAGCTGGGTCAAGGCCCATGCCCACCCCACCCCACCTGCTCACAGGCACCCCACCCTGTGTTCTCCTCTAGTGTTTGTTCCTCACCCCCCCCCACTCCCTACCAAGCCATCACACTGCCCACTCTTGGAGATGCTCAACTTTATGGACCTAGGGACCATGGAGCTTTCAGGGCTCCACTATGTTCAGCATGTGGAGAACTCCTACAGATACATGTGAGCTGTGTGTTGAATTAAGTTCTGCAAGTCCCCACCAGGGCCTGGCTGGAGTTAGGAGAAAAGGTGAGAGTCTGTTGTGGACAGACATTTGTTTCCCAAACCTCTGAGTAGCAGCAGGTCAGTATGCCCGGTGAAAGCCGCCCCCACCACCTTGTAAGCAGCCCACACCCTGTCAAGTGGTGAGTATGCTCGGTTGACTCCCCTCTTTGCCCCAGCCCCCACCCACCATGTTCAGTTGCTCCAGCTCTGGGACTACAATGGTGTAAAAAGACAAACAGAGGAAGTATAATTTTTGTTGGGCCTCTTTATTTAGAACCTGGTGGACAAGGAGCCCTGGGCAGTTGGTATGGGCATCACAGGAACCATTTCGACAGTCTGGTCACCAAGTTTAAGAACAATCTAATAAAGCAGGGGGGAGACTGTAAGCTAACTGGAGATGAACGTGTGGGGGCTTTTAAACATCAACCATTTCCCTAGAGTCTAATATAAAAGTAGATTTACATTTGTGGGGTAATCTGAAGCTGGTGATTTCTAGTGCCTTTGGTAATAATCAATAACCCAGCAGTTGCGTGGCAGAGAGATCCACGCATGGATAAATACAAATATTAAGTTAGCATAATTTTTTTAACTTTTTGTACAAATATACATTTTTCCTTTTTCTCATCTTTTTCCTTCGTTCTACATTTTCTAGTTTCTCTTTTTTTGCACTGAGAGCGAGTAGAGATTAGACATTTTACATAAATGATTTAAAGCTTTACACCTTGGGACCAGCGTACTCCTTGCACATGGTACAGAGTGTTCTCAATACATTGCACAGTTTTCAGATTTCCACAAAACCGTGGGCTGCTTTGCGCAGCCATCTCCGGTTCCTGCTACATGAAGGAAAGGTCCCAGCGAAGCCCAGAGTTCTTCCACCGTCCGCTGCCCAGATGCCCAGCAAGTTCTCTCTGGCCGTTAGGCTCTAAACTGCGAGGAAAAGGACTCAGGTGAGCAGGCACGGCGGGAAGCCCCCGGGGGCGGCCCCTCCGCGACCCCCGGGGGACACCAGACTCACCTAACTCATCGCAGACGCTTGCGCGGGGTCTGCTCCACCGCGCCCACCCCAGGAGCCACGTTAGGAGAGGGACACCCCGCAGGGACGTCGTTCGACGCCTTGTTCTCCTGCGCAGTTCTCTTGCGCTTGGCGAAGAAGTCTGCGGGCGACAGCGCACGCCGGTCAGGGCGGGGCCGGCCCGGAGACCCGCGAGGGGGCCCGCGGAGTGCGCAGGGCGCGGGGCCGGGGTGGGGGCGCCATCCCCGCCCGCGCCGAGGTCCGCGGCGGGTCAGCTTTGTTTACGTCGCCGCGCAATGTGCTGTGTAAGCATTTCCCCTTGTCCCGCGGCCAAGCCCCCCGGGGCTGCCGCCGCACTTAACCCCCTCCTCGCCGCACACACGGCGCCCTAAGGGCTCCCGCGGCCCCAGCCAAAGACCGCGATCCAAGTGGGTCGCGGCCAGGCTCACCCTCCCATTGCACGCTCGGGAGCCTTTGGGATGCACCCCCACCAGTAGGAGAGGGGTGCGGGCGCAACCGCGCCCTAAGCGCCGCGGGCCCTTTAATGCCACGGGAGGAGGCGGGGACCGGGCGAGGCCCCCGAGGGCGAGGGAGAGCCCGGCCGGCCGGACAAAGCGAGGCCGGGCCGGGGCGGGGCCGTGCGGGGCTCACCGGAGATGAGAGGCCCCGACAGCTTCTTGATCGCACCGTTCGCAGTGGCCGCAGCAGTCCCGGCCGCGGGACGTCCTGGAATCCCCGAGAGAGGCTGCTCCTTCAGCTCCCGGCCGCGCGGCTCCTGGTTCGCGCCCTGCTCCTCGACCGGCTCAGCGCCCTGCTCCTCGACCGGCTCCTCCTCGTCCTGCTCCTCGACCGGCTCCGCTCCCTGCTCCTCGACCGGCTCCTCATCCTTCTCCTCGATTGGCTCCGCGACCTGCTCCTCGCCCTGCTCAGAGCCCGACTCAGCACCCGGCTCCTCGCCCTGCTCAGGGACCTGCTCAGCACCCGGCTCCTCTCCCTGCTCAGGGACCTGCTCAGGGACCTGCTCAGGGACCTGTTCCTCGCCGTCCTGGGGCGCCACCTCCGGGTTCGCGTCCGGGATCGGGTCCGGAGTCGGGTCCGAGGTCGCGTCCGGGGTCACGTCCGGAATCTGGTCTGAGGCTGGATCTGCGGCCGGGGCCGGGGTCGCGGGTGGGGTGGGCTCCGCGACCACGGCCGAGGCTGGGGCGCTGGGCGGCTGCTCAGGCTCCTCCTCTAGGCCGTCGGGGGCCTCGCCAGCCGGCGGCCCAGAACGCGGGATGACAGCCACGGCCACCGGGGGAGGCCGGGGCCCCAGCACCAGGCGACAGCGCCCCACCTGCACCGTCTCGCGGTAGAAGGCGGGCACAGACTCGCTGTCCACCTCCATCCACTGCAGACGACCAGGGCCTCGAAGAGGGACATCCTGCTGGAAGTTGAAGTCCCAGCGGTTCTGATCCTCGGCGTTCAGCTCCGCCAGGCGCATCCGCAGCTCGCGGCCCAGCTCCTCGTGGTCCACAGGCCCGAAGAGGCTGCGGCAGGCGCTGCTGCGCGCTATCGCTGGGAAGCTGTCGCTGGAAGCCAAGCGTTCCATCGCTGTTCTGCTGCGAAGGTACACGTCGGACATGCCCATGGTCGAAGGCTGTGCAAACGCGGGCGGCGAGAAAGAAGGGAGCGGGAGGAGAAGGAAGAGGGGAGAGGAGGAGGGCGGAGGCTGGGCTTGGGTGAGACCCCTTGCACAGCCCACGTCCGCCTCTGCTTAGGGACGCGGCGGCTACCTGGCTGATTGGTGGCGGAAGGCTCCTGCGTCTCGATCGCTTGTCCTGTCCAGCTTGGACCGCGCCCCCTCGGAGCTTGACTGCCTGTTCGTTTGCTCTCAGTCGGGCCTATCCGGCACCCCTCGAGCACAGCGCACTCGGCCTGTGAAACGCCCAGCCCGCTGCGCCCCTTTATACGCGCTGGCCCCACCCCCGCGCGCGCGGGCCTCCTCACGATTAGCATAATGTAGTATTTTCAGTTTCAACAACACCGCAGCGATTGGCCGACGCACCCCGCCCCGCCCACAGAGGCTCGGCCCCCTAGAGTCGCTCATTGGCTGCGTGCACACACCCCCGGGGCCGGGCGGGGCCGGCGACGGGCGTGCGCTGATTGGCGGCCGCAAAGCGAGCGGGCTGCGCGGGACAGGGGGCGGGGCTCGAGTTAAAGAGCTCTGCGGGCGGTAACGTGACACCGCGACGCCCCTCCCCCTCGCCCCATTCCCCCCCCACACCTCCCGCCCCCCGCGGGCTCCTTTGTCTGCAGGAGGGGGCTTGTGCAGCCGCGACGCGCGCGCGCCCCCTCGGACCCTGGAGCTGGGCACAGCCCCTAGGCGATTCCGGCTTCGGTGCAGGTCCTTCGATCTCCACGGCCTGTACTCTCACTAGGGCTGCGCCAGCTGATAGGGCTTTAACCCACCACTACCAGCTGGGTCCTGGCCCTAGCAGGACCATGGCTGGAGTCACCCTCTGCACCCAGGCCTGTGTCCCTGCCTTCGAAGCATCTGCACACCTGCTGGCCCTAAGAGCCTCCATCAAGGAGATAGAGACAGGGGTCAGTTCCATTCTCTTCCAGAGGGACAATATTGTGGAGATCTTGAGGGCCTGAACCACGGTCTGTAGCCTGATCCATTGGCCCACCTACCCAGATGAGACACAAACTGGCCCATTCTGGCCTGTACCTACATCATGATACTGACAGATGCCCAGAACCTCCGGTTTGGGTCAGGCCATATCCAGCCCCCAGTTCTGCCTGCCTTGGTTGGCTGGAAGTAGTTGTGCTGGAAAAAGGGAAGGACCCACCCCTCCTCCACAACAGTGCCTCTTGGTAGGGCCTTGGATACTCACACAAACACACCCCGACTGCCCACCCCCCGCCCCAACCTCCGCCGCCAAAAGGAGTTCATTATTTAGGGCACGGAGTCCAGAAGGTGACTCTGGCATGTGCCAGGAGCAGGCCCCCTCCCCCGCCATGGGGAACCAGGACTTCCGGACATACTTGAAAGGCCCTGCAGAGCCCCCAAGCTCTCAGCTCCCAGCAGAGATGCCTCTGAGAATTCGGAGACAGAATTCTATTTGCAGTGGTTAGGTAGTTCGGAACAACCAGGAAGGCACGTGGTTGATAACAGGTCTTCAAACCCTGAAGCCAGGCGCCAGACTGAATAGGTCGTCCTGGAACAGGTTTTGGGAGCTTCTCTGGTGGAGAAACCAGCACCCATGACCTGTGAGGATTTATTTTTCTCAAGTACACCACATTACAAATCTCTCAGGACATTGGTATGTCACGGTATTTTTCTTGAGTAAAGTAAAACTAATGAAGGCTTCTGGGAGGCCCCGTGAACCTCTTACCAAAGCTAAAACCAACTAGTCCAGGGTCAGAAGGAGTCAGGGCTTTGTTCTGTCCCCGTGTCTAGGCCGCAGGGGCCTCCCCAGAGACTCCTGGGTACAGGACCATGCTTGTTAGTGACCACCTGGCCCCTAGGGTCTCCCCAACAGTCCGAATGCCCAGTCTGCAGCTGTCAAGGATGGCAAGGACAGAGAAGGGCCACCCTGCTCACAACCCAGGCCAAAAGCTGCCATGAGACTGGACACACTCCCTGTGGTGTGGAGTTACCATGCCCTATTTGTTGGGAGAAGCAGTATAGAGACCCAGATGAGCTGAGCAGCCTGCCTCACTGGACATCAGCCTGGCTAGGACACCCCTGCCCTAGGTTGCCCTCTTGTTTGCTTTCTACTTTTTTTTTTTTTTTTTTAAGTTTTTTGAGACAGTTTCTCTATGTAACAGTTCTGGCTGTCCGGAAATTCGCTTTGCACAGAGATCCACCGGCCTCTCGAGTGCTCCAGCCAAAGGTGTGCGATACCACTACCTGGCCGCTTTCTATTTTGATATTACTGTTTCATCAGTTTATTTGTCCCACCTCAACACAGGAGAAAACCACCCCTCTGCAAGTCTGAGACAGGTGAAATCACATCAAGGGTAGCATCCACTGACTTAAACACACTGGTTCCAGGAGCAGGGTTGAGTCCTCACCTAGTCCTCCAGCCCAAGGGGTCTGCAGGTAAGTAAACATCTATCTGGCTACAAGAATCACCTATTTTTGTCATTAAAAGTACATCCAAAGGAAAAGGGAACATTTTTTTACTGTGTTGCTGCCGAGAGCTGGGGGGTGGGGTGGTGTGCTGGGGTGTGTGTGTGTGCTGGTCTGGTGTCGGGCTCATGAGGGACATTTTTCCTGGGCTTCTCTCGTGAGATAAAGGAGGTAAAGGAGGTAGGTATAAGCTCTGGGACACGGTGAGTACAGTGATGCTTCTTTCCTGTAGTCTTCACCCATACCCTTGGGCAGTGTGTGTACTTCACCTCTAGCTTCTCCGGAACACCTGGAAAGGCCACACATCTAAATCCAGAGACCAGTTTCTGCCGCAGATCTTTGGCAAAATTTCTATGTGCACCCGTTTATATGACAACCATGGGAGCTGTCTTTTTGTGTACTCACTCGGTGGACCAAATGGAGAAAAGAGGGTCGTGGCAAGGCTCAGGCACAGCCACTCTGCCCGGTGATTGGAGTAGGAGATAAAATTTGGAGAGCTGGGGGTGACTCAGTGGTAAGGCACTCGAGAAGTATGAACACTGGCTCTGGGTTCCATCCCCAGCACCGAAAATAAATGAATGAATAAATAAATAAATTTTGTGTCCTTCATCGCGAAAAGCTTGGATCTGACTCTGCCGTGGCGCTGCTGACTGCAGCTAGAACACACAGCAGGCAAGCCGGCACTTCGGCACTATGTTCCGAGGAGGAAACGGGCTGGCTAGATTAAACCCTTGCTGTGGCTCCTAGGTGATTAAGGCCAGCTTAACCCACACCCTCCAGCTCCTCGAACCAACTCCAAGATTTGATTAGTGAATTGTAACGCAGGAAAAATCTTGGCCCCAGCCCTCCTGCACTTTCATTCTTAGAGGAGATTGGAGCAGCTAAGCCAGCTCAGTTTCCCGGAACGTCCCGGGGTTGCACTCACAACACCGGCATAGTTGCTCAGCTACAGGAACTCAGGCACCCCGAGGAAACCGAGGAAGCCGAGGGTCTTCCAGCCCCTAACTAAAAGGAAGGCAGGGTCCAAGAAGCCTGTCCTTGGCTTCATGCTGCCCCCTGGTGGCCCACTAGGGCAGCACCAGCTTCCTGGCTGCCCCATGCCTCCCTTTCCTGTCTGCGTGGATGGCTCTCTTGGTCGTACACACCGACTGACCCAAAGCCTCAGGTTCTGGGGCCCTCCCGGGGTAACCAAATATAGGACTGAGATTTGTCACCCCACTGGCCCCTAGTCAAACCTGCCTGAAGCCTTCTCAGATTCTAAGACCCTGAGCTGTCTTATCAGATAAATTAAGACCTTGAAGAATTTTCCATGAAGCCATGGGCCACATGTCACCCATCCATCAAGGAAGGTGGAGAATGCAGACCCAGGGTCAGAACTAGAGGGAGAAGGCCGAAAGGCTGGGTGACACTGTTTCTAGGGGCCCCTGGAGGGCCATCGACAGAGCGCAATCTCCTCCCATAGTCCTTCTGGGGTCTCATTATCGGGGAGGGGGGCAGTTTCCAGCTGCCTCCCTAATAATGATGCACTTTCAAGGAGGCCCCAACGCGTCTCCATCTTGTGCCTACTCCGGTCTCTGACCTGCATCTGCTTTGGGCTCCTCTACTTCTTTAATTCAACACCCAAGAGAGAGAGAAGTCAGACCAAAGACAAAGGCTCAAAGAGGTTCGGCATCCGGCCTGAGATCCCGCAGCAATCAGGGGCAACAGCCACTTTACTGGCCTCGATCTTAACGAACACTTGGACCAAGCCCTGGATGGAGTTTGAGCTGGCTCTGTTTGCGATGGCGGGAGCCCCTGGAATGTCCCCCACACGGCCCCCCAAGCCTCCAACTCCTGCCCCATTGGTTGGGCTGGAGGCTCCGAAGGGTTTGCGCGGTTACAGACCAACCCCGCCGCCCCCAAGCAGCGCCCTGTGCTCACTTGGCGGGGCCCCAGGCGGGCTCAGCGCGAACGCCCTCCCGCACCAGTTCCCGCGCTCGGCTCGCCCCGCCCCCAGGACGGGCTGTTCTTGGGGCCGCTGCCAGACACGTCCTCCGCAGGTGCCGGCCTCTCTCCGGTGACGCGGCCACATGCGGCCCAGGCTCCGATTACAGGGCCTGCCTTGTACTCGGGGTCCGGGCCGGGGGTCCTCACTCCCCAGGAATGGGTGGGAGGGGCAGGGCAGGCCCTGCAGAGGGAGACTACGAACAAGGAACAGCCGCAGGCAGGAGCCGCCCCCAGACACGTGCGGGCAGCCGCCTAGCCGCCGCCGCGGTTTGGAGGCGGGGAGCCTGCGCCCAGCTGCATGACTTGACTGGGCCCAGTATCCACTCAAGTTCTAGAAGTTCAGAACCACTGGGCACCCCAGGATCCTGATGCCCCTCTCTCGGGAATGAGGAGGTGAAAGGGGTGGTAGAACTGAAGTCAAACACTAGGCCAGCCCAAAGCCCCCAGCTTTCCCTCTTCTCACAGCCCATGTGCAATGCTGGGTTCCCAGGCCGAGGGGCCCACTTTGCCAAGGAAATGATCTTGTCGATCTCGTGTTCCTGGATTCCCTTCCCCCACATCCCCTTTCTTGTTGGTACTAGCAGGACTCACAATCAAAACTTCCTGCCCACGAGGTGTACCCAGGACCCCTAGGTCCCTCCGAGCCACCTACCTTTGGCCTAGCTTCCAATAGCTACAGTGTCAGAGGAGCCCAGGATCTGCTGGAGAGGTTAGGGGAGAGAGCACCTCCCTACAGAGGAGGGTGAGGATCCTCTCTGCACCCCAAGTATTCCTCCACTGCAGGAAGATGTAGCCCACCCACCACCACAAACACACCCGGATCCCCAGACAGAACCTCAGAGGTGAAAGGAGTTGCCAAAAGATCCTTTAGTTTATTATATTTTGAGACACAGTCTTCCAGTGGGCCGGGCTGGCTTCAGACTCGGTATGTAGTCAAGGATGACCTTGTAGTTCTGATGCTCCTGCCTCCACCTCCTAAGTGCTAGGATTTCAAGTACACACCGTAGTGCTGGGGATGTGTGTGCTAGGCAAGAACTCTAACAACTGAGCTGTGTCCTCAGACCACAGGACTTGTAGACATGGTTTTGTGTGCCCTCACTTACTCCCGTAACATCCCTGTGAAGAACCAAGGCCAGAGAGGTAGAGTCACTGCTCAGGATCCCGTTGTAAATGGAGTTTGAAAGAATAAGACTCATCTGGGCCCTGGATGGTCAGGCAGGGCAGTGGGGTGGGGGGTGGGGGGGCTTCCTCACTTCCTTCATTAACCCTCTCTGGCCTGTGTTTTAAAGAGAGAAGTTAGCCAGGCTAGAAGTTGGAACATCAGGGCCTGGGATCGCTCCCAAGGTAGCAGTCCATCTTTACAGTGTCCCCTCCAGGACCTCATGCTGAGGTGAGCAGGTTCTTGCCCCGCTGGGGGACTCAACACTGAGGCAAAAGTGGCAAAGACAAGCTGCAGCTGAGAGGTCTTCTGCAGCCTCAAGGCCAAGGCTGGACTCCTGCTGCCCCCTGGTGTTCAGTGGCCACATTACAGCAGGAGTGTGTCACCTAGGACGTGAAAGCTGGTCCTGCCCATAACTGCCTCACACCTGAAAGTGACCTGGTAGGGATCTTGCTGTTCTGGGGCCACATGCCCTCAAGATTTTGGTTTTGCCCAATGTGTCCAGTGAGAACTGTTAAAAGACAAAGCCCAGGTACTTGGGGAACCAAGGCCATGACTCACGCCTTAGACAAACTGGCCATTAGCCTGTGGGTCTGTCCTGTCCCCCGAGGCTGGTCAGTAGAAGGACAAAGGGAAGGGAGGCCAGAGGTAGGGACAAAGTGCCTGCTCTAAAGACTGAAGGTGCCCTGTTTGGGGACACAAGTCTTTAAGCCCACCGCTTGGGAGGCAGACGCAGGCAGATTTCTGTGAGTTCTGGTCTGTATAGTGAGTTCTAGGGCTACCTAGTGAGACCCTGTCTCCAAAAACAAAAACAAGACAAACAAAAAAAGCTAAGACTGAAAGAAGCACAAACCAAAAAAGAGGGAGAGAGCAAGCCCCAAGGGGAGTGAGGTGTCTCTTCCACCATTCCTAACCGCCTCCCCGCCTCCCCGCCTCCCCTCAGCCCTCCTCCCTAGCGCCCACCTGCTCTCTCACTATCCCCCACAGGCCTGGCCTGCCTCCAGTGCCTTCTGCCTTGGTTCCCTCCCCTGACACTGCTGCACAAAGCCCCAGGCCTCAGAGCCAGCTGTGCTGGCCGGGAGACATGTCCTCTGGCCCTCCTCGGGCCTAGGTGACCACGTGAATGGATATATGCATTTTTTAAGGTACAAGGCACAACAGTGATGGGTCAGCAGCTCTCAGGCCTTACAGTCAGTAGTTCTTCACAGAAGGGAGGCTACGGGCAGAACCCGAGGTAGGTCAGCGAGCACCCCAGCCTTCTCAGATAGATAGATGGTTGTAGCAGGGAATGACAGACAGAAGGTGCTAAAGAGACCATTGGAACTGGGGGGTGGGGTGAGGTTCCATCCCTGAAGGCTGGTCCACCCTACTCACTCCGTGGATGGGGGCAAGTGCAGAAGGACCAGGCAGAGGCCCACCTTCTTACTGGCTGTGTCCTTGGGCAAGTGTATGACCCTCTCTGTGCATTGGCCTTCTCACCTTGTAAATGGCATGTGAACTGTCCAAACAGGACTTCCTTGGAGGTGCCTTACTACCTTCTTTCCTTGGTTGCCCCTAACAACACTAGGAGGAAGGCTCAGACCCTTCCGGGTGACCCCCTCCCACTGTGTTGCAAAGAAAACTGGACATTTCCTTTGATCCCAGGGGTGGGGGGTGGTGCTAAGGGAGACTCGGACCACAACAAAAGCACTTGCACCAACAGTCACGTGGGGTCCCCTAATCCGCAGCCTAATTACCAGCTCTGACAGCACCGCCCCTCCCCCAGCAAGTCAGCAGAGGCCCATTCCTCCAGTCTCTGCACACACATGCAGACTCGGTAGTGTCTCTCACCTTCTGGATACCAATCCACTGTATCCAGCAGTCCCAAAGTGCCCAGGTTATAGTCTCTATATGCCAATGACTGCTTTTGATCTTCAGCAGAGTCAATGGGGTAGAGAGCAGGGCTCACCACCACATCCCAGATGGGAAAACAGAGGCTGGATTGGGGGGGGGGGGGCAAGAGCCTTATCTAAGCCTGGTCAACCATGACTGTTGACCACAGAGCCCCATGTGAATGCTCCCATGCACACCAGCAGCCCCTCTGCCGAGTTCCAGCTTCCTCTGCTATCTCCTTGTACTACCCTAGACTTTTATTGTGAATTAGAGTTTTTTTAAGACAGGATCTCCTGTGTAGCCTAGGCTGGTCTCAAACTCACAACTGTCCCGTCTCAGCTTCCTGAGTCCTGAATACAAGCAGCACACCATGCTCAGCTTCCACCAGGCTTTGGTTGGCAGCAGACAGCAAACCAGGCCAGGGCTGAGCCTTAGATACACCTGGATTTCAGCCTTGGTGCCCCGGGCACGGAAGAGGACATGGAGTGTCTGGGCCTGGGCCTGATTAGCCCAAGCCAATACTCTCCCTCCATGTTTAACCAGCACACAGAATAGGAGCGTCTGCTTTGGAGTAAGTATGCCTAGAAGCTGAGCCCTCCAGAGCTTCCAAGCAGGAGGGTAGGGAGAGAAGGCCCAGGCCCAGCAAGACTGGAAACGGAAGGGATTTCAAGATGTTCACCTGTGCCACACTCACAGATGGAAGGGATCTGCCAGCAGCTGGACAAGGGATAGACCCACCCAGAGATGCCATGTATGATCATGGCAGGCAGAACCCAGGGGATAACCCAGGGCAGGCTCTGATAGGTGGCCTTAGTTTGGCATATTTGTTTCAGAACCAGTGGGGATAGAGAGACTTGGGTCTTCACTGGCCACTACCTGGGTTGAATGGTTGTACCTGAGGCCCTAGGGTGGGGACCCTAGGGGTCTCAGAAACTTACCCAGCTAGCCAAGTGTGGTGATGCACATCTTTAATCTCAGTACTCCAGAGACAGCAAACACATCTCTGGGAGTCCAAGGCCAGCCTGATCTACAGAGTGAGTTTCAGACCAGTCAGGGCTTCACAGTGAGACCCTATCTCAAAAGAGCAAGGGAGAGGGTGCAGTGAAAACTTCTCCTCACACCTGTAATCCTAAACTCAGGAGGCAGGGAGGATTGCCTTGACTAGTCTACAGAGTGAGCCCCTGGCCCAAAAAAATAAAATACAAGGACTGGAGACATGGATCAGTGGTTAAGGGCACATACCGCTCTTCCAAAGGACTACAGGTTGATTCCCAGAACCTACCTTATGCAGCTCACACCTACATAAAACCCAGAAGCCTCCACAGGCACCTGCACATGTGAATATGCACTCACGTGTACACACATGCACATACACACACACACACACACACACACACACACACACACAAACCCATTTAAAAAATAAAATAAATATTTAAAAAATACAAAAAAACAAACCCTGATCCTTTAACTGGGGTGCAGGGGCAACCACTGCAAGGGTAGCTACAGGGCCCCCCAACACTGTTGTCTGATCTGATCAGGAGGCCAGCTGGGATACCACAATGGTCTGTGTGGCTTCCAAAGATCAGAGAGAGGAGGGCCCTCCATCCCAATCAAGCCAAGTATTCCCGAGGCAACTATGGGCTTCACCAGATCCTAGCCTAATCTCTGATCATCTGCCCTGGGTTGGAGAGACAGGGCCAGGCTCTGCACATTGCAAATTATCCCTCAGAAGCTCAGTGGACACTTTTATAGACTTCTGGGAAAACCTTCATCAGTCTCCATTATCACTATCAGCCTGGACTGTGTAAATTCCCAGGGAACAGACCCACAGTGGAGCTTAGTGGATGATGGGAAGCTGTCTGCCCAGCCTGGATCCCACGTTCTGATGCCTCAAGACAGTTCACAGGCTGTTTCCTGGCATGGACACCAATAGAGGCTACCTGAGACGTTGCCGCTTTCTGGGAACGGGGGGAGAGAGCTGTAGACCTGGGCGCCGCCTGCTGGCCAAGGTCTGAAACTTCACCGGCTTCGGCAGGGAAGGAACCTGGGACAGGCTGAGACCTGAGTGGAGCTGTTACCGCATTGAATCCTGAAGCCTGCTCTGTCCCCAACCCCAGTCAAAGCCCTGTTATTCCCGAAGTACCACAGAAGTGATTCTAAAGCTTCTCGAATGTATTGTTTGGACTGAACTGTTGGCTACACTGGAAAATGCTCATGTCAGGCCACAGGAGATAGAGCACACACCTAGCTGCACACAAGGACCTGAGTTCTAGCCCAACAGTCATAAGCAGACGCAGGCACAACCCCACACTGCCCACTCCCTTGCTGCCTGCTCACAGTCCCCTCTGCTGTCAAGCCTGGAGCCCTCATCCTTCTGTAAAACTCCTATTCTGCTCAGCTCAGGGCAGCTCCATGCAGCAGAACTGGCGATGGGGTTAGCTCTCCAGATTGCTACCCAAGGTCTCAGGTCAGCTCTTCTCTCCATGGATGTGTAGGTTCCACTGTCCACAGCTCCTATCAGACCTAAGACCCACAGCCTTATCCCCTGCCTGTGCTGGCTGTCTCTCAGCTCCTCAGTGGCTCCTCAGCCAGGCTATTCCTCTGCAAGCCTACAGCAGGTCAGATCAGAAGCCCAATGCTACCAGTCAGAGCATGGCTTCCATGCTGTGGTAGTTTGAAGGAGATGTTCCCACAGTCTCAGGCATGTGGATACTTGGTCCCCAGCTGGAGATGCTGTTTGGGGGAGGCTTAGAGGTCTTAGAGGAGCTGTGTCACTGAAGGCAAGCTTTGAGAGTTTAAAGGTTCACACCATTTTAAATTCACTCTCTCTGCTTCCCGTTTGCAATCCTAGATGTGATTTCTCAGTTTCCAGCTCCAGGCGTCATACCTCTGTTCTGTCGTCATGGACTTATATCCATGGAAACATAAACCCAGATGACCTCTTCTTTATATAAGTTGTCTTCCTTGTGGTGTTTTATCACAGCTTAGAAAAGTAACTGATGGGCTGGAGAGATGGCTCAGAGGTTAAACGCACTGGCTGCTCTTCGAGAGGGGTCCTGAGTTCAACCTAGCAACCACATGGTGCCCTCTTCTGGTGTGCAGGCATACATGCAGGCAAAACACTGTATACATAATAAATAAATCTTTTTTTAAAAAAAAAGTAACTGATATAGAAGTTGGTACCAGGAGTAGGCCTATTCATTCTGGGTTTTTGGAAGAATGCAGAAGACATTGGGATCAAGAACAACAACAACAACAGTTAAATGTGATACGCAGAATCACAGCTTAATGAACCATCTTAGCAGCCTGGAAGCCATTAGTGCCAAGAGGAATGCAGACTGTGGAGGTTCAACTCAAGAGATTTCAGAAGGAAATAATATTAGCAACTAGGCTAGAGACTGTTCCTGGGGTATTCTGGCCAAAAGAATGCATTTGCTTTCTACCTTTGACCTAAGAGCTTGCCTGGTGCTGTTTAAGAGTGACAGACGAATTTCATTGACAGAGGCAATCTCAAGACAGCCCAATATTGACTCTGTGGAGTGTTTGCTGGTAATCACTCTTTTTTTTTCTTTTTTTGGAGCTGAGGACCGAACCTAGGGCCTTGCGCTTGCTAGGCAAGCACTGAGCTAAATCCCCACCCCCGGAAATCACCCTTATTCAGGTCTAGAGTGAAAAAAAGCAAGTGGGGCAGAAAGAAACACAAATGTGCAGTTTAGAGAGCTGAAGGACACTGACTCTCTCATGATGAGCGCGGCAGGCGAGGCCAGTGCTGAAAGGAGGCTGCCTCGGAGATCAGCACCATTACAGAGAGGCCTGGCATGCACTGGGATAAAGCTACGCTTCCAATCTGTGAGAGAGAGCATAAGGCACTTTCTGTTCCCGGAATGACTGCAGTCAAAGCTGCCACTGATATGTTTTCAAGGGGTGAAGGTCTGCCCAAGCTGGCAGCCAAACTTTGCAGGGCTATCTGTGTGGTGCTGGCTTTAAAGTCATGAAAGAGAAGGGGTCATGGACTCTCTCTCCACAGTTTCAGAAAGCCACCAAGGCTAGGCAATATGTGACACGGGAGTCCCTACTTGAAAGCCCTGTGAGGGGAAGAGGCCTTGAGAGGCCATTTCTTGAGATGGAAGGGAAGCTTCAATTATACTGAAGACCACAAGATGCTGGGAGTGCCAGTGCCACAGTATATCAGTCAGGGAGAGCTGCATACAGGGAGTGGAACCAGCCCAAGAGAGAAAAGTATGCTGCAGGCAGCAAATCTAGAAAAGTGGGGCCCTCTAGCATGAGACGTGGAGTTACACATTTTGGAGTTCACCTTGCTGGGTTTTGATCTTGCTTTGGCCCCAAACTCACACTATTTCCTCACTGTGCCCCCATTCCTCCTTTTTTGGAATGGTAAGGTATATTCTGCATCACTGAGTGTTGACAGTATGTAACTTGCTTTTTTATTTTGCAGGGGGTTACAGTTAGGAGATGGACTTGAGTCTCAGAAGACACTTTGGACTTCAGAACAGTGTTGAGACTGAGAGACTGTGGGAGCTTTTGTAGCTAGACTAAATGCATTTTGCATTATGATATGACCACAAAGCCTATGGGGGTGTCACAGAGTGGTGGTTTGAATGAGATGTCCCCCATAGTCTTGGGCATTTGAATATTTGGTTCCCAGTTGGTGATACTGTTTTAGGAAAGTTTAGGAGATGTGACCTTGTTGGAGAAGTTTGTCGTGGGGCAGGCTTGGGGAGTTTAAAGTTTAAAAAGAAAACAAATTTTCCCTTGTACTTAAGGCTGGAGAGATGGCTCAGAGGTTAAGAGCACTGACTGTTCTTCCAGAGGTCCTGAGTTCAATTCCCAGCAACCACATGGTGGCTCACAACCATCTGTAATGAGATCTGGCGCCCTCTTCTGGTACACAGGCAGAACACTGTGTACATAATAAATAAATCTTTAAAAAAAAAAAAAACACCATTTCAAGTTTGTTCTCTCTGCTTTTCCTACTTACAGTTCAAAATATACACTCTCAGTTTCCAGCTCCAGCTGCCAGGCCTCTGCTCCACCATCATGGACTCTTATCCCTCTGGAAACATAAACCCAAAGAACCTCTTTCTTCTGTAAATTGCCTTGTTCATGGTGCTTTAATGAAGCAACAGAAAAGTAAATAATACACGTCTTGTCACAGCTGAGATTTGTCTGTCCCCCTCAATGTGTGTACTATCAGCATTCCAGTAAAGGATGCAGAGGGATGAGGAGAGTGCTTTCCCAGAGCGGCTCATATCCCAGTGCTGTGGAGATAGGCAGAGGCTGATAAGCCCTGGGGTCCCGGTGACAGTGGATGGCTGCTGTGGAATAAGTAACACCTGACATTGACCTCTGGCCTTTACGGGAACTTACACACATGACTATACATTAAAAAGAAAGAATGCAGACCCATTGCTGAACATACTTAGATTACAGGTCTTAGAGAAATCCAGCTGGAACTGAACTGAAAGCTTCTTCCCTGCTGGCTAGCTTTCCTAGTCTTGAAAGTCACTTTGCAGGCCACAGGAAGAGAGAAGCCATGCCTGGTCTTACCCGGCAGCACACCCTGCATGCTACAATACTAACCCACCAAGCAAAATGTGTCCGCTGGTACAACAGTGGCTTGAAGCTGTGGGGTAACTAACCACTCTTGGCTAGGACCTGCTCCACTGGAGGGAACTCAGCCCTGGAATTGTAAGCTCAGTCAAAAGCACAGGCCCTAGGAAGGAATCTGCTACTGTTGCCTGGCTAAATGGATGTTCTCAAACTACCTTCTACATGTTTGTTTATACACATACATTAACACTGTTCTTAATCTTAGCCCAAGAGTCTTCCCTTGGAGTGAGCAGCAGTCAATAAGGATAAGCGATTGTTGAGAATAAGCAATTGATTGAAGATAAACTGAGCCCTGAATGAGACATCTGTGTCAACCTGACCTCCAAGGCTCAGGGGACATCGAGGAATAGGAAACAAGTGTAAGCCAGAGGATGGAGAGGACTGCTGGGAAATGCTGTCTCCTGGACATGACATGGTCCTTGTACCCACAAACTCACTGCAGCCATAGTTACCTGCACACAATCAAGACAACAGGCTCAGTCAACAGGTGGTACTAACTGGACTCAGGAAGGAGAGAGAGAATATGAAAAGGGGAGAGATGTGTTGGAGGTTATGAGAGGGAGAACGGGAAGAGAGAGTTAGGTGTGCATATGATCAAAATATGCTGTATCCTTGTATGAAATTGCCAAAAGAATAAATAAATGATATTCCCTTCCTTTAAACAGGTACAGCCTGCACACAGTAGGTGCTCAATAGTTAATGGGAAGTTCCTGCTTCACAGTCATGTCATTAAGCCCAGGAAATCATATAGGTAGTATATTTCTCTCTCCTCAGGGAAGCTCTGGTGTGTCCTGAGCACACAGCAGTCATAGTGACTTTCTCTGCACATGTGACCATGTTCCTGCCCCTCTATGTCTGCCCCTAACCCCCCTGGACCCCTTAAGTCCAAGCCCCATCAGATGTTCTCAGTTGCCTGCACTGTCTCTGAGCCCTACCAAACTCTTCCCACTGCCTGACATATCCTTCCTACAACTGCTACATCTGTGTTCCTCAGGACCCTGACGAATAGTCACCTCTCCTGAAACGCTGCCTCCCAGCCCTGCCCCAGAAAGGAATCAGCCCCTTCCTGCAGCTGTCTGGATTAATCTCCTTGGCAGAACAGTGACCATGTGAGTAGTATTGGCCACCAGAGAAAGCTGCTTCCTCTTCAGAAGGAGATCCCTGTTCCTCTCTAGCTAGAAGGGCAATTTTCCCACACTCCCTCACAACCAGGAAGTGCCCCGCCCCTCCAGAGCCTGTTTAGAAACTTGTACAAAAGCTAGGATCATTCCACCCGCCTGTTCCCCCAAACTGCAAGCTCTGTTTGTGGGTGAGTAGCCTGTCCCTTCTTGCTTATCATGAATGCCAGAGGATCCTTAGCCTCCCCCAGCTGTCCCAAGGCAGTCTTACTCAACCCCTAAACTCTGCCCCAAGGACCCTGGAATCAGTAAAGATGTCGCGTATCCACTGGGAAAGAATTAACCCAATCAGGGGACTGTCCTGACAGGAACTATTCCTCACTTCTACCTGACGGAGCTCAGAAGAACCTGGACTCCAGTCTTTCCCTGAGATCTGACATTCCTGACCCCCAAGTCCTCTCCTTTCCATATCAGGCTTGGTCTCATCCTTCCTGGAAGCTCTGGCTGACTGGTCTCCTCCAACCCTCAGACATGGGTGGTGGGTTCCTACAGCCTCTTAGCAGAGGACCTGGGATCCACACTTACACACATCTTCCATCCCAGTTCTCGAACTAGAATCTACCCCAAACACACTGCACACACCTGGAAACAGAGCCCTGGGCCCGATCTAACCGTTCGAACTCCCACGGCCCTGCCCCTGACTGCCTGCTTTGAGGCATGTTCTCACTGGGCCTGGGTCAAGCTAGATTAGAACCGTGTCTTCCCAGGGTTCCCTCGGCACCATCAGGACCAAAGTGCTGTGTACCAGGCATCTCTGCCCCTCCAGGAGTGTGGAAGCAGGGCAGGCAGGGGGACTTGGGGGAAAGGAGGCATTTCTGTAGGTTCCAGAAACCTCCTGGTCTGTGGAGAGAGATCTAGTGCTCGAGAGTTGCCCAGACAAGTGTGTTTGTGGGTCTCCCCAGGTTTCTGCTTTCCCCTTTTCTCCTTAATCTGGACCCCAGGGCCAGCCTCTCTCCTTCTTCCTCTCCTCTTCCCCCTCCTTCTCCTCGTCTTCCCTCCCCAACCGGAAATGGACACCCTGTGTCTCTTGAGCCGTCGGGGCCCCAGCCTTCTCCCGACCAGGGTAGGGTCCAAGGCAGGACAGAAGGACAACCTTGGAACCTCTCAAGCCCTGCTGGGGCAGACAGTGGGAAGGCGTCTCGGGAGGCATGTCTGGTTTGGCCAATGAATACTCAGAGGCTCGCCCTGATCCCAGGGTGGAGCGAGCTGCCAGGCAGGCGGGCCAGCCCTGGAGAAGTGGGAGGACCCAGGCTATTGTAGGGCGGGACCTTCCCGGGTCACTGCGGAAGGACAGGTGTCAGAAAACACCTGGGAGGGTTCACCCACCAGGAACGCAGCCTGCGCTCTCCCGGCGAAGACAGGTATCCGAGGTCACCTGTTGAGCTTCCAGAACCCAGGATGCCCACCTGGTATCAGGACCCTTGACGGAATCTCGGGTGAAGGCTGTCCTGGGGCCCTAATGGTGGAGTCAGGCAAAACTTTGAAAGGGGCTTGGCCTGGCCGTAAAATCAGATTTCCACCCGTGGAAGAAAGAGGTTGCGGGGGAGGAAAGCCCCGTTGTAAGTGAGGCTGAGCTGCCCTGAAAGGGTGGGACCTGAAGAGCTGAGCGGTCCCCCAGTCTCTACACCATTGCAACTCCAGAAGACCCTGGAGCTGCAGACAGGTCCAGAAGAAGGAAGGTTCTCAGTGGGGCTAAGAAGGCCCCTGCGCAGTGACTTGTATCCACTCCATCCATACCCACCAAAAGCAACCGCCAGAAACCATGCCTACCTGCATTTCCCTCTAGAAATAAGGCATGGGGTCTTCCTGTGGAGGACACCTGGGGGCTCAGCCAGATGTCCCTTTCAGTTGGGGGTGCCCCATGAAGTATGGAATGCCCCTGTCTCCTCCTCTATGGAGGCTATGCCCTAGACCAGGAGCTGGCAGATGGGGAGGGTACCTGACCAGTTCTTGAAGGTCGAAGTAGCTGGGGAGCCCTGGGAGCTCTACAGTCCACCACTCTCTTGTCCCTCTCCTGTAGGCACAGGCCACCCCTTCCAACCTCGTGAGTCAGCACCCAGCCAGAATCAACAGGACTTTTGCCCCTTGCCTGTTGCAAGGCTTGCTCTGCTCTGGCTCAGGTCCCTGCAGGGCTCCAGATACTGCCTGCCCATGATGTCTGGCCAGCTCCCTGGCAGCATGGGTGCTCTGCGACGGCAAGGGATCATCATACTCACCTATGTGCTGGCTGCCATGGAGCTAACTTGTCTCTTCATGCAGTTCTCCATCATACCAGTGAGTAACACCCACACCCCACACCAGAGGCCCCGCACTGCCTTCCTGGTGGACAATGGCCAGGAGCAAAGTGAGGCTTGATGCTGTTGGACCCCTCCTGCTGGATAAGTTAAGGATCCTAGGAACTAGACCCACTGAAACCACCCCCACCCCCATCCCCCGCAACCTGTGAGCTTCCTTCTCTGCCCTTCTTGAGGCAGTACCCTCCTCCTGTAACCACCCTTATTTGCTGCCCTCTTCCCTTGTTCCTCCCCCTGGGTGCCTGTACTGGACACCTACTCATCTCCTGTCCCAAAGGGCTGTATGAAATCCTAGTCTTTTCTGACCTTGGTGTCTGTTCATCCCTTTGTCCCCTCTGTTTCCTTGTGTCCACACTTCAACCCTATTCCATGTTACCCATGCCATTGGTTTCTCTCCTTACCCACCCAAACATGAGGACAACCTGGCTGACTCTGCCTGAATCCGGGTGGGGTGGGGCAGAACAGTCACTATTGGCTACAGGGTACCTACCTACAACCTTTACTTCATCCCTACTTTTCACTGTCCAGTCACCCAACAAATCTGGAAGGAGCCGGCCCATGGGCTTCCATGGTGTATGCGCAGTGGCATGTGGGAGAACTCAGGGGTCAACTATCCATCTCCCTTTTCTGTCCATCCTTGCACACACCTTGGAGAGTCTCAAGGCCAGGCTGGCTGGAGTTGGGTTGAGAGGTTGGCTCTGTGTTAGGCTTGGGCCCCACTCAGTATATGGTCAGCAGGCCAGGCTAGGCAGAAGTGAGATGCCTAGGCACTCGGGAATTTTGATTGAAGCCAGAACCCTCCTCACATTGTATCCAAAAGTCCAAGGTTCAGGAACACAAAGGACAGAGTCAGAAATGACCAAGATGTGAAGTCGGAGTCTTGGCTGCCCTGGCCCTGCCTGCAGCTGGGGATCTGGGTTAGAGGCAGCCCCGGCCTTTGTGGCCATTCTGGGAGTGGCAGACACTTCCAGCTCAGGACCCCACCCTCTATCAGCCTTTCTAAGTTGAGCTCTGCTTGTTCACACCAAGACCCCACCCCAAGCCTCCTTCCTGAAATGTAGGAGCCTGGACAGGAGCCTTACCTTCCTCCTCATAGAAGGAGGGTGGGCACGGGGAGGAGAATATATTTCAGCCTCAGAACAGCCTGCAGCGATCTGCAGTGGCTCCCAGACAGAGGCTCCGGTTGGCCAGCCTACCCCCACCAAGTCCTGTGACACAGCAGAGTCAAAGGACCAGAGAGCTACCCCGCCCCCAGCTGGCGGCTGACAGTGTTTCAGAGGTGATGGTATAATAATTACACCGTAGTGAAAGAAAAAGAAGGGGTCAGGAGTCAGAAAGGGTGAGGCCACCAGCAGTCTAAGGGCACATGGCAGATTTGGGGTCAGGAAACTTTGGCTGAGAAGGCAACCTAAGAGCAAAGGGGTGAAGGCAGCCAGAGAAGCATTGCCAGTGCAAAGCCCTGGGGTGGTGCTGAGCCTGCCGCTAGAGGAGGCATTGAGGTCCCAGGACCACACCCATCAGGTGCTAAAGAGATTCCAGGACGGTTCGGGAGAACTGTGGAGAGGTGAGAGGGGCAGATCTACGGCTAGTGGATTGGTTGTAGTGAGAGAAAGGAGTTCAGGGATGTGACACTGGGACTTTGGACCCAGTCCTGGGACCCGATGCTGCCTGCGGCGAAGAAGCAATATTAGGGGGCTCTGCGGCTAAGAGCACTGACTGCCCTGCCAAAGGACGTGGGTTTGATTCCCAGCACCCACGTGGAGGCTCACACCCACCTGTAACTGTAGTCCCAGGGGATCTGCTGCCCTCTGCAGGCTCTACACATACATAGTGCACAGACTATATGCAGGCAAAACAGCCATACACATAAATAAAATGAAAAAATAAAATCAAAGCAACAATAGTCAAGGACTCAGTGGGTATCAAGGAGGACAAGTGCTCAGTTCCTGCCATGCTGTGCTGGAGATGATTTCAGACACGTTACAGAGTGGAGGAGGAACATGCCGGCAGGGGGACAGAGGCGTGGGGCTCTACATGGTAGAGATGGCCACAGCAGGCTTTCTAAGTGTGAAAGACTACTGATGAGGTAGGAGACCCAGCACGGTCTAGAGCACAGGGTCACAGAGGAGGAAGCAAGCCGATGGGGCAGGTGCCAATCAGACCTGCTGGAACTTCCCTGAGCTAACTGCTGGAGGGTGGGGGTGGGGGAGAGAAGCAACTGCTTCAGGTGAGGCAGGAGACACCTGGAACACCTGGACTAGGACCCAAGGCTGTAGGGAGTGGAGGAGAAGGCACTAGGAAGAGTCCTAATAGAGGGCCACTGTAGGAATGGAGGCCCCCAGGAAGGCCTCAAGAGAAGAGAGGGGAGTTTATGGAGTTTTCTCCTTAGGACAAGATGCCTTTAGGGTTGTAGATTCAATTAAGACAGGTGGGCCAGGAAAGGAGGAAGGAGGAAGCAGAGGTCTGGAGGGAGACGGCGGCTCAAGTGGGGTGTAGCTCGGGTGGAGAGGATGAGATCGTGGGGTCCCAGGACTTCTTGGGCCCTCTATTGGGATACTGCCACCTCCCTTCTCCTATCAGATGGTGGGGCTGAGTCCTAAGGAACTCACGGAGCAGACTGTCTTGCTGGCCAGCGGCCACATCTCAGAGGTTATTAAGGAGTTTGGAGGCAGTTGCTTGCTGGCCAGGACAATGCTATAAAGTTTTGAAGACTAAATATTGAGGATGGATGTCTTTCTGTGGCCCACTTGAAGTGTGTTCTGCAGAGGGGGTGGGCCAGAAGTCTTTGGCTTGGGACCCCTACAGGGTCCACCTGAGGGAGGAGGAAGAGGGTCCTCAGGGAAGGCTTCCTCTCCCAGGACACTGCCCTCTGCTCCCTCCCACCCTTACCTATCTGAGGTGGTCTGACTACAGACCCTTCTTGTGTTTCAGTATCTGTCTCGGACACTGGGCCTAGATACTGTCGCCTTTGGCTACCTGCAGACAACCTTTGGTGTGCTTTCACTGCTGGGTGGGCCTGTGTTTGGCAGGTATGGTGTATGAGAGATGCAGAACCCACAAGACCCATGTCGACCCCTCAGAGGCTGGTCCCTGGCATGCCTGTTCAATGGGAGCAGGAGAGGTCCAGCCCCTGGCCGGCTTCCAAGCTTCCCTGGTGCCACATTAGTGACACCCTGAACTCCAGCTGGAGGCCTACAGATGATATCCTTGGTAGAAGCCCCTATACCCACACATGCCCTGGGTGGTCCTTCACCAGCTTCCCAGCAGCCCCAAGTGGGGAGGGAGGGGAAGGGCCCTGCCTGCTGGGGACTGACTGGCCCTGCTGCCCCAGGTTCGCAGACCAGTGCGGGGCTCGGGCAGCCCTCTCACTCTCCTTCCTGGCGGCCTCGGCTCTGTACCTGCTCCTGGCGGCCTCCTGTAGCCCAGGCCTGCCTGGTGTCTTCCTGCTCTTCGCCTCACGCTTACCCGCAGCACTCATGCACACTCTTCCAGGTAGAGACTGGTAGGCCCAGCTGAAAGGGGGTAGAGGGGAGAGATGAAGGCGTGGCTTCAGGTGGGGGGGGCAGGTGGCAGACGAGTGGGATGGCAAGAGTGATGGCCTCCAAATGGTACGTGGTCTGGGACAGGCCAGATAGAGTGGAGAGGGTTGTAGAGGCATGGCCTGGGTGGAGGGCGCTGTGGAGGGGCTGTGGGGAATACAATTTGGGTGGAGGGGCTGCAAGGTGTGGCCTAGTTGGAGGAGCCTGGACCCCTGGGGTGGGGGGGGCGCTCCAAGGTGAGGGATCGGGTCCAGCTCAGCCCCCTCCCACCCACAGCTGCCCAGATGGTCATCACAGATCTGACGGCGCCCGCAGAACGGCCCGCAGCCCTGGGCCGACTGGGTCTCTGCTTCGGCATTGGACTCATCTTCGGCTTTCTGCTTGGCGGGACCCTTAGCACCAAGTATGGGTAAGTGGCCTGGCGAGGACCCAGGTGGGGAGCCGGGGAGCCACTGAGCAGCCTGCTCACCCTCAGACCATCGACCCAGAAGCACCACCTCTCTGAGACTTGGTTTCTCCACCTAAATACCAAGCATTTGGGGACCAACCTGCAAGATGGGCGGGGGCCTTGGGGTGGCGTCGCCACCAGGGGGCGCTATGATAACGTCCAAGATCGTAAAAGTACCGCGTTGGGAACACCTGTCCTGTCCAGAAGGAAGGGCTGGAAAAGTACCTTAGGCATTCGTGTGTAAACTGGGAGTCCTGACATTCTTTCTTACTGCAGTCAATCCCATTCAAGCTATTTCTAGAAGTGCCTGTACTCTCGGGAGGGGCTGTGGCCGGGGTCCCTTTGAAGAAGAGGGAGGAAGGGGTACCCAGATGTGCTGCCCGCCTGATGTGCCTGACTTCTCATCCCTAAAAGTTAATTCTGACAGTAGCTTGCAGACTTGAGGAGATCCACTGAGTTAGGCTTCTACCAAGTTCCCAGCTCTCTGCCCTGGAGCTCTTCACCTGGTCCTATCCTGGGGCCTCAGTTCCTTTCCCCCTCAGAAAGATCCCCCAATACATGGTTCTAGGATGGTAGGCTCTCTTGTCTGTTCCCTAATGGGCCCAGCTATTTTTAAGCAAGTGAGGGTCTCTTGGGAGAAAAGCCTCACCTGGGACTTAGCATGTTCCCTAGCTCCTTGCCCCAAACCCCCTGCACCCGTTCCAGTGAGATCCTAAGAGTCAGCCTGCACCGGAAGTCATTCAGACCAAAAGCTCTCCTGAAGTCAGCTGTGGTACTGGGACAGGTGCCTCATCTGGCCCAGGTGTGTGCTCCTTCTCAGATGAGCCTGTGTCCTCAAGATCCACACAATTCTCTGTAGGCTGTCTCCTGGACAGAACCTTCCTAGTGCCGGAATCCTTGTGCTTTAGAGGTGTTATCTGAGGGACACTTCGGTCACAACCAGGCTCTCTCATCTTGGATAAACAACACCAGTCCCGGGTTCTCGGGGCTTGACTTCCTCCTCGAGCCAGGCCCTCTTCAGGGCCTGTAGCCTAGGCTCCCCAAATTTCTTCAGACCAACCCAATGACAATAGAGATATCTGGGCAATGGCTGAGCTTAGAGTTCCAGGTATGGGCTGACACCATGGGCCCCATTACAGGATGGTCTGTGGTGGGCTTTCATGTCCCCTGCAGTGAAGACAGACCCAGCTTGGAAGGAAGGTCTCTAGGGAAACATGGCGAGGCTCATTGTTCCGGCCCTGAATGTCCTCTCAGCATGTGAATGGCGGCCTGAGCTTGTCTGCTCACTAGTGTTAATTGAGTATCTAATAAGTTCTTCCAGGGCTCTAGATTCTGGGGAGCAATGGGGAATAAGACAGTCCAAGTCTCTAGGGTGTGTTAGAAATGGGTCTGGGGTCCCAGGAAAATGACCACCAAGGCAAAGAAAATGACCACCAAGGCCAAAGGTTTCACTTCTGCAAAAGGGGACAAGCATACCAGTAGGGGGTAGCTAGGTATTTACTCCTGAGGCAAAGGGTCCTATGCCTCACTCTGAGTGGTCAGAGGTTGGTCTGGTGTTTACGTGCACCTCTGTGTTCTTACAAGATCTGCTGATTTCAAACCGATAAGCAGAATGCAGTTCTGAGCAAAGTTCCCGACCTTGAGCAGCTTTTGATTCTAAGAACTGATGACCCTAGAGGAATTTGAGTTTCGGCCAAGCAGCTTCATTTTCTTTCTTTCTTTTTTTTTAAATCTTTTCCTTCTTTCTTTCTTTTTTTTTTTTTTTTAAACAAAAAACAGGGTCTCATTATGTAGAGCCCTGGCTGGCCTGGAACTTGCTAGAACTTGCTTTGTAAACCAGGCTGACTTCAACCTCACAGAAATCTGTCTGTTTCTGCTTCCCAAGTGCTGGTATTAAAGGCATGCACTGCCATATCCAGCTCTTTTATATTTTTTAATGAAGTTTTGTCTTATTTAACTGGTTGATAGAAAAGACAGTACCTTTCCCACAGATGTTATAAAGTTGGATTAGAGTCGGACAGTGGTAGTGAATGCCTTTAATCACAGCACTCAGGAGGCAGAGGCAGGTGGATCTCTGTGGGTCTGAGGCCAGCCTGGTCACAAAGGGTGTTCCAGAGACAGCCAGGGCCACACAGAAAAACTCTGTCTCAAAAAAAAAACTGCTGCCGCTGCTGCTGATGATATGATGATGACGTTGGATTGAACTATGTAAGACATGGAAAGGAGAAACTAGGATGGGGATGGATGGGTGATCATCAGGATTTATGAGCAGGTGAATTTTTTTTTTTTTTTTTTTGAGCTGAGAATCGAACCCAGGGCCTTGCGCTTGCCTAGCAAGCGCTCTACCACTGAGCTAAATCCCCAACCCGAGCAGGTGAATTTTAAGTAGAGACCCAATGCTGGATAGGAAGGAGGCAAATAACCAGAATGTTCACAAACCCTGGGGTCCAGGGAAGTAAGGAGGCCAAGTGGCTGCAGGGGCCAAGGAATGGGAAGAGCCAAGCCTTGGAGCTGAGAAGTGGGGGATGGATACACAGCAGGGAGATGAGGGTGGGGGCTCTGCACCATTCAAGTGGGTAAGGACAGTGACTAGACCAGAGATGGCCATTGGGATCTGGACAGAGAATAGATTCTTGGCTCTTTCTTCCCATGGGTGGGAGCGGAATACAAACTCAAGCCACACCAATATGCAGTCCAAAGTCCAAACCAGGCTCTCCCTAGAGGGTCTGAGCAGCATGAAGATCTCCAGGGGACAGTTGAGCTAAAGGACCGTGGAGCAGATGTACAGCTGAGCACCCCTGCCAGCGGAGGACAGTCATTGCTACATCCTCCAGAGTGCCCTAGATGCTCCTGGCCTTTCAAGTTTAGAATGCAGAGGAGCTGTGTGGCTTGCAGAGGGCAGGGACCTGAGCTGCAACAGCAAGGTGACTCAGACCCAGCAAGGGTTTTTCCCTGTAGCCTCTGCTTTTCAGTCCCTGGATGGACCACAGGAAAGAAGGAGAGAAAAAAGGGGTCAGCATAAGCAGACTGTGGCTGTGCAGGGGAGAAGAGGCAGTCTAGGGGAGCTTTTTTTGGGATACAGGCACCCAAGGAAAGGCAACTTTCAGGGGAAACACCCAAGGCCACCCTCCTGCTGCCGGGGACAGGGGTACATCCCCTTACCTCTACAGGTTTTCTCACCTGTGATGTAGGTCCATGGGTTCAACGAGCTCCCCGGTGCTGTGGGGTGACCTAACCCTCAGGTACTGAGCTACCCAGATGGTCCACACAGTTTCCACCAGCAGTGTGCCCCAGCCAGCCCCTCCCACAGCCCCTTTGTCCTCACCTGCATTGTCTGCATCCCAACTGCGGACTCAGAAGACACCACTCACTCCCTTTTCCTTCCCAGCAGCCCCCCAAAATGATGTTCTCCTCTGCCACACCTTCCAGAATGTTCTATCAGCTTCACTACCTCCTTTTATCCCAAGATCTGAGACCCTTTATAACCATGACATTTATATTATGTATAAAGAGGCCAACCTCAACATCTCATTTAATGAATGGGGGACCTGAGATCCAGATGAGGAGGCAGTCCAGTGCCCAGACTTGGGTCAGTGTGCAGTGAGAATGGGAACTTCTTCAAGTTGTCACTATAAGACATCCGAACGAACCTTCATGCACAAAACTGGCCTCGCGCTGTCCGAATTTATGGGAGGTACATGGGAAGTTCTTTCTTGATGGCTTATAGCTGAGGGGTCTGTCTTTGTCCCACCAGATGTGACTAGCCAGATCCATAGCCAGGCAACCCTCTGGGATTCACACAGGTGTGAGTGTGGTTGTCTCCCACATAATTGTGAGGGCACGGAGGCCTGAGTATTTAAGCCATTTGAAGTCACTTCTCATTCCCAAAGAGCCACAGGACCCAGGTGTCCTACAGTGAGGGCTTCTATCCCCACAGGCAACCTGAACACTCTCCCCACCCCCCAACTCCCACTCTGCACCTATGAATCCACTCTGCACCCGACCCCAGGCAAGAACCACCCATACTTTACCCTCCCCCTCCTTAATGCAAATCAAGGACACGTAGGGGTCTCTCTGTCCCCTGTCTCTCTAGCCACCCCTGGGAGCTTGTCCCCCTAGAAGGCCCCAGCCATGCCCATCTCTGAAGCCTGGGGCAGCAAGTAGGAGGAGGAAGTGGACTTGGCACTGGAGCCTGCAGGGGTGGGCACTGGTGTAACTGGTTTGGGCCAGCCAAGTGCTCAGACCAAGGAGGCTGAGCTGCCCAAAGAGGGCCCTGAGCCCAGAGCCACTATGCACACATCAGCAGGTAGGGGTGGTCTTGTAACTTATCACCCTGAACCCCAGCATCTCACAACCTGGTGTTGGATTTGGGAAGGGTCCTGAGCCATTGGCCCTCGGGTCCTGGTTCAAGTATTAAGAGTCAGTCTCTAGTCTGAGAACAGCCAGGGTCATGGCATGGGACCAGAGAGGAGCCCTGCCTATGGGTGGGCAGCGGCATTTGTGAGTGTAGGTACCTGTCAAGGGAGGCACAGTCCCATAGACAAGATACCCTGGTTATTTGAAAATATCCAAGGGGGGAGAGTGACCAGAGACAGGAAGATGGGGGCAAGGTCCAAAAGGGCATTTGGGGTGATGAGGACACCACCTTCACATTGTCTCAGGGACCACCATTGCTACCTATGGAGTCCCTAGTGGCCATGTAGTAAGTCCCTGCTGTTGGGATACTGGCCCTTTGGAGGCAGACATGCAGTGAGTGGCCTAAGTGGTTGAGGCCCAGGGAGGGGGGAGGGGTGCCCAAGAGGTCAGGTCTTCATTCTTTTGAAGGTGGAGCCCTCAGGTTTACTGATGGGTATTAGGAGACCCTAGGAGACCGAGACCTGTGGGGTTTAAGACAACATAGGACATCCAAGTTCAATCCTGGGAGCTGTGGAAGTGACCCCAGTGGTCAAGAGCTGGGGTATGAAACAGTGACTGGCAAACTAGGCAGGCTGCCCTGTAAGCCTTCCTAAGGCTGCGACCCTTTAATACAGTTCCTAATGTTGTGGTGACCCCAACCATAAAATTATTTTGCTGCTACTTTGTAACTAATTTTACTACTATTATGAGTCATAATGTAAATATCTGATAGACAGAATATCTGATGTGTGACCTTGTGAAAGGCTCCTTCAGCCCCCAGAGGGGTTGAGAACCCCTGCTGTAAGTAAAGCTGAGGTGACAACCAGCCTCACCTGTACCACTCTTCAGATTCAAGCTCACAGGGCTCAGACCAGGATGTCCAGGGAAGACAGAGCTACTGAGGAATCATGCAAACCCGGAACAAGTGACCCAGGGCCACAGCAAACTGGGACTTCTTTCTCTCATCCCAGTGAGGGCCAGCTCAACTACAGCCATCCAGCATGTTGTTGGCCCAGCTTGACCTGTAGCCTAGGAGTCTGGACTGTCACCCACAAAGAGCAGGAATTTGAACAGACGCCACCAAGTCTGGTGGGACGTTAAGAACTGAGCTAGGGCGTATCTAGCCACAGACCCTGAGGGTCAGGTTCCCCGAGATAACAGTGGCCACCTGCAAACCCTCCTGGATACCAAGTGGCCCTTATGACCCCTGCTCAGAGTCATACCCAGGACTATGCATTGATTGCAAATCTTATCTGGTCCCTGAAGCCTTAAAGAATGGGCCTCTCAAAGCCAGGGAGGCGGAGGGGTGGTGGCGTTCCTCACCCCTCAAGTCTTCAAAGGCTCCAGGCAAGAAGAAACTGTTCATTTGGTGAGAGTCCTGTGTCACAATGAAGAGGCGGGAAGAGGAGCTTGGAGGGAGCTCCAGGCTAGTAAGCACTAGGTAAAGGGGATTCAAAACTTGTTTGGGGGTTATAGGATCACTCCACCTGCAGGACCTTTGTTTTCAGATTCATCTTAACCATGGGGCTTGCTAGGTTGGGCACATACAAGACAGGTGGTGCAGGTGGTTTGTGACTAAAGTCCCAGGCTGGGTGTTCAATGGTGCTCTGGAGTCCTCTCCCCCACCTCTTGTGAAAGGCATCATATGCACCCTGTCTTCCAAATTATGGGAGAGAATATGTAACCAGAGGCTTTAAGCCACATCTGCATGTTAGCTCCTGGCATCAAGGACCTTGGCTCTACAGTCCTTCTCAGGGCTTTGGAGACATTGGGCAGGGGTCCAGAGTGCTAAGGAAGGAATTGTCATCCTGGAACACAGCAGGCACCCAGATAGGGTTGGGCAGAGTCTAGATCAGGCAGAGGGCCACCGTCAGCATTACAATCAGGCCCTGGACACAAGGGGAAAAGAGCAGTGACCGTTTGTTGAGCTATGGCTGCAGTGTCAGAAGCCTCCTTGCAGCTGGCAGATAGGACATAGGTAGCCAGGCTCCAGGACCACCAGACAGACGCACAGTAGTGAGGAGACAGATGGCTATAGTCTAGCCCTCATTTGCAACTGGGGAAATGCAGTCGGGTAGCCAGGGGAGGGCGGGAACAATGTCTATGGAGGACCCCTCATCTCTGACAGCTCTCCATGTGCCCACCTATCCAGTTTCTACTCACCAGTGGATGGGAAGAAGGTGATGATGAGGGTCAGTGAGAGGCTGAACTGATCTCCTTGAAGTCTTGGCTCAACTTATTTAAAAAAAAAAAAAAAGTATAAATAAAATGTACCAGGTGTGGTGGCGCATGCTTTTTGTTGTTGTTGAGGTTTGTTTGTTTGTTTTTGAGACAGTCTATGTAGCCTTGGCTGTTTTTGAACTCACTATGTAGACTGGGCTGTCCTTGAACTCACAGAGATCTGCCTGTCTCTGCCTCTACACCACTATGCCAGGCTAGCGAATGCCTTTAATCCCAACTCTTGGGAAGCAGAAGCAGGTGGATGTCTGTGAGTTCTAGGCCAGCCAGGGCTACATAGTGAGACTGTGTCTCAAAAGAAAAGAAAAAGAAAGCAAGTGAGAGGAGGGGGGAGGAAGAGAAAGAAAGGAAGGAAGAAAGGAAGGAAGGAAGGAAGGAAGGAAGGAAGGAAGGAAGGAAGGAAGGAAGGAAGGAAGGAAAGACAGCCAGGGGAGGGTGGGAACAATGTCTATGGAGGATCCCTCATCTCTGACAGCTCTCCATGTGCCCACCTATCCAGTTTCCACTCATCAGTGGATGGGAAGAAGGTGATGGGGAGATTCAATTCCCAGCACCCACATGGCAGCTCACAACTGTCTGTAACTCTCGTTCCCGGGGATCTGACACCCTACACAGACATGTAGGCAGGCAAAACACCAATGCACTGAAATAAGAATGAAGTAATCGTTTTGAAAAAGAAAGAAAAGAAAAAGTATAAAATGAGGCACAAGGTGTGCGGTGTTTTGAGAACCTGTCCAGCATGGTCTTGCACCTGTACAAGTCACAGAGGCGGGACCCTGAGGGGGAGCTTGTTGACTAACTTGCTGGGGTGCGATAACCCAGAGGCCCTGGAGCTGTGTCATACTATCTCACAAGCTCGAAAGCCCTAGGGTAGTTATCTGCCCTATAATCTTACTTTTTTTCTAAAGAAAAAAATTTTAAAGATGTAATTTTCACCAGGCAAGGCAGTGCACATCTTAAAGTCTTAAAGCAGGTGAAAGGCAGAAGCAGGTGATCCTCTGAGAGTCTGAGGCCAGCTGGCTTTACGTAACAAGCATCACACCAGCCAAGGCTACAGAGTGAGACCCTTACTAAAAAGACAAAAATATATTATTTTTTTAGGGTTTTTTGTTTGTTTTGTGGTTTGTCTGTCAGTTTGTTTGTGTGCTTTTTTGAGGCAGTGTTTCTCTGTATAGCCCTGGCTGTCCTAAAACTTGCTCTGTAGACCAGGCTGGCCTGGAACCTAAAGATCTGCCTGCCTCTGCCTACTGAGTGCTGGAATTAAAGGTGTGTGCCACCACTGCCTGGCAATTATTTATTTTTATTTGTGTATAGGTGCCATGTGTTAGTGTGAGGCCCAAGAAGTCTGAGAAACGTGTCATGTTCCTTGGAGCTGGAGTTTCAGGCAATTGTGAGCTACCTGATATGGGTGCTCAGAATTAACCTTGGGTCTTCTGAAAGTGAGGGCTCTTACTGATGAGCCATCTCTCCAGGCCCCTATTTTTTGTGTTGCATCGTGTGTGTGTGTGTGTGTGTGTGTGTGTGTGTGTGTGTGTGTGTGTGTGTGTGTGTGTGTGTGTGTTAGCAGGAGGGAGCATGAGCCATGGTGTGGTTGTAGAGGTCATAGGACAATGTGCAAGTCAGTTCTCTCCTACTTTGTGAATTCTAGGGCTTAAGCTCAGGTCAGCAGGCTTGACGACAGGCACCTTTCTTTCTGAACCACCTCACTGACCCAGAGTTTCACTTCCCATCCCCCAGTACTGGGAAAATTGAACGCAGGGCCTCGCATACACTAGACAAGACTATTAGCACTGAGCCACACATCCCCACCCCCACCACTGACTTTCCTTCCTGCCTGCTTTCCTTTCAGTGTTTGGTTTTTGAGGAGTTCTGAGTTTGAAGTGAGTGGCAACCCAGTTTTCACAGGCAGCAGCCACTTGTGGGCTCAGGTTCTCCTGGGAGCCTGCATTCCCAGGGCATACTGGCCTTTGATTTGCTGGTCACCACTCAGAAGACAGACAGGATCCAAGAAGGGACCTAGGGCCCTACCACCTACCCTCACTTGTCACCAGTTTGCTAAAATAGCATCATAGGTGCCCACCTCTGCTCCTGAGTGCTTCTGGAGCTTCTAATGAAAACAGCAGATTTTGTCCCCACCTGGCCAGGCCTCATGCAGTGATGTTGGGGCTCCAGAGACCAGTAACCAAAAGAAAGGCCTCTGAGGCCAGCCACTGGAAAGGGTATCCCTCCCTATGTCACCCATCATTTCCTGCCAGTCCCTTGGGGCCTGAAGAGGTCCCATTCTGGGGTCCAGTATTATGTTTCCTGATATTGGCCAAGGAAGGAGCCATAGCAGTCAGAACTAGATGCCCAATTGCTCTGGAGGGTAGGGAAATAGCAAGAATGATGTGCCAGCCCCCACACTGGGGAGAGATGTTGAGGTCTGGTCTCTCAGTGGTCCTGCTGGTTTCCTTGATACCCCCTGCCTGCAGGTGTATGTCAGAGTTCTAGCAAAGGTACCTGTATATGCATATGTGGTTGTATCTGTTGTCCCTCTGTATGAGAGAGATACGCTGTATTGGTGAGCATGTCTGTGCATGCATGTACATGATGGGGAGGGGCACAGGCAGTTTAAACTGGTTTTGTTTGGCAGCTTGGGGGTTCTCCCAAGACCCTGACTCTCATTCATGTCTGTCCAGGAGCCAGAACAGAGCAAGTGTGGGATGCTGCTGAGGTCTGGGGCAGTATATTAACAGTCCATGTGAACAGCTGGTCACATTTACCTGCTGAACTGTCAATGCAATGGCCAGCTTAGGTCTGTCTGTTCGTAGGGTCCAGATTCTAAGCCTATGGTAAAAAGTACCCTGTTGAGACCAGGGCCTGGCTTGGGGGATGGGCAGCATACTGAGTATGTAGGAGTTCTCAAATCTGAGGAGGGAAGGGTGTACCAGCCTGGGGTCCTCGGCTAACTCAGAGAAATTCCCTACTCAGAGGAAGTGCTGGGCTTGGCACTGAAGAAGACTATGAGATCTAAAGACCAGTCCCCAGGTGTCTGGTTTTTTCCTAGAGGGACAGGCTGTACTGAAAGTATTGGGTTGTTCCATGATTCATAGCAAGGCACCCAGGGGACAGGGAGTCTCTGGCAAGCAGGAGGGTTCCCTACAGAATCATGCATCAAGGGCCTGAGACACAGAACCCAAACTCCCCAGCCCTGGCAGGTCCTGCCCCCTAGGGAGTGGAGAAGGGTCTTTTGGAGGAAGAAAGGTGATTTCTTAGAGACCACTTAGTGCCCAGCCTGCCCTCACTGGCGAGAGGACCCTGCACCTGATCTTAGGTCTCTAAAGCTGTCCTCAGGGACACCCACAAACCTGTCAGTCCCTGAGGAACCTGGGAACCAACTGTACCCTGAGCAAGGCCACTCTACCTCAGTACTGCAACCCTCTAGAGTCACATACTGTCCCAGCCTCCACCCCACCCCCTCACCCCACCACCCACCCACCCCCCTACCTCCCAGAGGCTGCAAAGCCTGCATGTTGGGGCAACTGTTATCTGATAACATACTTTAAGGGACCGAGTGTCTGGAACTGTGCACCTTTAGCAGGGGAGGTCTTAATGGGGCCAAAGGACAAGGCAGGGTGGGGGTTGCTTCAGAATGTATCCCTGCAGTAGCACGCTGTATAACCCAGGCTGTGCCCCCAGGATCCAGTGTCCTGCCATCGTGGCACTTGTGGTCACACTCCTAGGAGCTGTCCTCAGCTTTACCTGTGTCCCTGTCACCACCAAGGAGGCCAGCGTCCAGTCAGCCCATCAGGGTAAGCCCCACCTGCCCACAACTGGGCCAATGCATACCACTTTGTCCCAGAAGCCTCTACTGGGAACAGGAAGACCTTCTAGCCAAGAGGTTTAGAGGGCACATAGAGGAGGTGAAGTCTCCTCTCCACTTCTTGCTGCTGATTCCTTGTAGGTCAAGCTGGACACAGTTATAGGAGTCAGGCAAGCCAAGGCCCTGAGCAGGGAGGCTCTAAAGGCAAGTCTAGAAAAGCCAGGGAATACCCAGGGGACACAGCGGGTGTGAGGGTGGCTGCTAGTCTCTGAATGCTGAGTGTCCAGAGCTATGTCAAGTTACTGGCTCGGTGGGTGATTCCACTGAGGTGGAGGCAAATATGGGCCAGGCCAGCTCTTCAGAAGGGTACCTCTGTGCCTCTGCCCAGCAACTGAGATGGAGACTAACCTGGGAGACTCCTGGGGACTGGAGGCTGATACAAGAATCAGGAGCAGGGCCCCGGGGAAAACTTAGGCATAGCTGGGAGACGGGTGACTGAGAGTGTCCAGGGTGTGAAGGCATGTCTCTCTGGCTGTTCTTGCCTTCTGGCTGGACTGGGAGCAGCTGCCCTTGTCAAGAAGGTCGACTATCGAGAAATGTTCTAGCAGAGCTAACTGACGCCAGGTGCATCTTCTCCTGAACACCTTTCCCCTATTCACCTGGGAGGCAGGGGTCCTGAGTTGGTCAAAGTGTGATGAGTGGCCCAACCCCCACACCAGAGGCTGTGGGAGGAGGCGGCCAAGACAATTGTCAGCTCTAAGCCTGGGGGACAAGGCTGGCAGCCAGAGCCCCACCACCAGTGGTTTTGACTGATGTCCCTGGTGACCAGGTGGAACCAAAGCCAGTGTGTTTGACCTGAAGGCCATCACCCGCCTGCTGCTGCTGCCTAGTGTGTTGCCAGTATTCCTGGTCAAAGTGATCTCTGGCTTCCCTTCAGGTGAGTTTCACTGCCCATCTCCACTCATGTCCAGGGGCTGGGGTGGCTGAGAACCCAAGCCCTGGAGATTCAGGTCTAGGTGATGCTTTGTTCTGCCTCTGAGTCCTTATTGTCCAGTTATCTGTGGGGGCTTCCAGTACACACTGTAAGTGCAGATTCAAGTTGTGTGCCAGCACACAGAGAGGAGAAGGAGGTCAGTGTCCTCCCATGCTCTGGATCCTCTTATGGGTTGCCACCTCAGGGCCTGGTCCACAGCCCACAGATTCTTGCTAACCTTTCTGTTTCACCCCCAGACCTGGCTTCCAGAAGGCCTGAGAGGTGGCCAGACTCTGGAGCCTCTTGCTCTAGCTCTTGCACAGGACTCTTTACCCAGTGTCCCCTGCTTTGAACGTACCATAGTGAGCCTATCATTCAGACACCGCCACAGTCTGAAGATTTTGTTTTTGATTCTGGGAATAGAACCCAGAGCCTCACAAAAGCCAGGCAGGGATCCTACCACTGATCCCACTCTGGGCTCAGAGGTATTAGAACCCCAAAGGTTCAACTCTTTCCAAACCCAAAAGGCTGTACAACACCAAACTGAAGCCCTTGGCAGGGATGGTAGTGAACACCATGAAGCTGTCCCACCTGCCAGCTGGGACCAGACCCATCCATCTAGGCTGGATGTTTCAGCTACAGTGATTGGGACCTGAACCCCGCCCCAAACACACACACCTAAGTGGCAGGGGCCTCTGAGGATTCCCATGACACCCTGGGTTCCCATCCTGGTACCTTGTAGCTCACTGGGACTACTTAACAACAATCCCCCAGGGAGTCAACTTCTACAGAATCCCAGATGGTGTTAAATGCCCTCCCTGGCCAGGTAAGTCTCCTGCCTAGGACACAGGAGGGTGGTGTGTGCTGCAGTGGGGCCTGATACCATGGCTGACCTGCTCTTCTACCCAGGACTCTTCATGGTGATGTTCTCCATCATCTCCATGGACTTCTTCCAGCTAGAGGCTGCACAGGCTGGCTACCTCATGTCCTTCTTTGGAGTCCTCCAGATGGTGAGTGGGGCATGTGCAGAGAATGTTGCAGAGCCTAGAGGACTCAGTTTCCCAGCATTAGCCTCCGGGAGACCTGCTATGGCCATCCTGGCTCCCTCCTTTCCCACCTGGGGGTCCTGTCTTAGGGAGTGTCTGGGGAGGTGCATGCGCGCGTGTGCGCGCGCGCACACACACACACACACACAGAGAGAGAGAGAGAGAGAGAGATCTGGGGGATGGAAGACACCAGAGATGGGCATGCTGTGGTGGGCTCTGACTGGAGTCAAGGTCTGTTCTTCCTAACTGTGTAATGTAGCAAATTTTCAGACTCCATTTCCTTTCTTAGTTGAGTGATGCTAACCGTGATACATGTCCCGTGGGGTAGCTGGGGATGAAAAAGTCATGAGAAAGATCCTAGGCACTCCAGGACCTCCTTAAGAGCAGGGCATAGGCATCTAGTATGCTGCCCTTATAGGGAGTCAAGGGTACCCTTGGAGGTCAGGGGTGCCATTGGGCATGTTTGAGGTACAAGTAGAGCATCCTCTCAGCTAGCCCCTCAGAGTCCATGGCTCCAAGCCCAAGGCCAGCATTGTTAAAGCCAGTTATCCCCTCTCTGGTTCCTACTGGCATTTGACCAGACCCTGGGTGGCAGACAGGTGGTGACATGCTACCGTGGCCCAGTATGACTGCCTGTTGGTCAGTGCACATGAGTGGCTATTCTGAGACTAGCAGTGGAGGGGTCCAGATCATTCTGGAAGCTTGGTGGCATTGCTGTACCTCTGAGCCATCTGCTGTCTGAGTTTCCAGGCTCAGAGTTGGCCTACTCCCTGGTCAGCCCCACTCCCAAGGACAAGGAAAGCCTCTAATCTGACCAGAAGGGACACCCTGATGGGAATAAAAGAAACAAACAAATCACCAATACTGCCCCATGGGTAAGCAGAGCTTCATTCCAAATGGATTGCTTGCTGAGAATGTAGCTCAGTTAGTAGAGTACTTGCCTAGCACACACTGGGGTCCATTCCCAGAACCACATAAAGCAGGTCTGATGGTGCTCGCCTGTAATCCCAACATTCAGGAGGTGGAGGTAGGAAGATCAGATGTTCAAGGTCATCCTTAACTACATAGTGATTTTTAGTCTAGACTGATACCCTTTCTCAAAAATGAATGAATGAATGAATGAATGAATGAGCTGCTTGCCATTTGCTTGCTGCCAGGCCACACCAGCCTATACTCAGCTGAAGTCCAGGCCCTTGGAGACAGATACTTCTGGGGTCTATAGTTATGGTCACCTGGAGCTGTAGTGTGGCAAGTTAGAGCAGTAATTTGGGATTATTGGAGAGGCTTAGGGATCTGGCATAGGGACCTAGCACAGGGGAGAGTGGGAAAGGGAGGCCAAGAGAGTGGGTGTGATAGAGCTCTGGGCCCCAAGACCAGCCAAGAGTGGGTAGACTTGTGCCCGTGGATAGAGGGTAAGGCTGAGGGCCTGGCATGTCCCAAACACATCAGGGTGGGAGTGATCACCAAAAGTCCCAAGAAGAAAGTTCCCATGCAAGCCATATCCTGCCTACTCCTATGCTCCCGCAGGTTCCCGGGGAATGGTGACACTGGGGAACTGGGGAGCAGTACGCAGGGAGTCCTGAAGTGTAGGTTCGGGGTCATGGCTCCATCAGGCTTGCAGACCATCTCATCTATCTATCTGTCTATCTATCTATCTATCTATCTATCTATCTATCTATCTATCTATCTATCTATCTATCTTGTTTTGTTGTTGTGGTTTGGTTGTTTTGTTTTTGTTTTTTGAGACAGACAGAGTTTCTCTGTGTAGCCCTGGCTATCCTAGAACTCACTCTGTAGACCAGCTAGCCTCGAACTTAGAGCTCTGCCTACCTCTGCCTCCTGAGTGCTAGGATTAAAAGCATGAGGTACCACCATCCGGCTAGCAGACCATGTCTCTTAAGGACCCCTCAAGAAAGACTCCTATGGTAGCCCTGATACCTGACTATCACCCAGAGCTGTTCTAGGATGCTAGCCATTTAGCCAGCACTGAGGTAGGGGCCGTATAGAGAGAGCTCCTAGGGTAGCAATTAAGATTCTGAGTAAGAGGGAGAGGCGCTGTAAAAGGAGCGTGATACCAGAAGGGAATAGCAAGGAATGAGGAGGGACTGGGGTTGGACAAAGACCAGGCATTGGTGACATTTACAGGGAATGGTGGCCTGCTGGTTTCTGGGGAGTGATAAGGAGTCTGAGTAAAAGGAGGAGACTTCAGCTTTAGCTGCTGGGTAGAGGCTCAGCAACAGGAACTGCCTTGGTGACTGTGTGAGAAGGCAGAGGGAAAGTGGCCTTCTTGGCTGTTTTGTCAGATAACGGTGAGGCCTGCATGGCGTCTAGAAGCTTAGTTTCAACTTAATGGGGAAGTTGAGGCTGGGGCGGGTAGTCAGGATGGAGGTCCAAGTGGCTGAGGCCAGCATTAAATGCTTCCATAAAACCATGTAGAGAAGGTTTGTTTTTCTAAGACATTGATGGTTCTGTAGGAAGCAACAGGGTTCTGCCAGGCATGGTGGGGGTTGTGGCTGAACCGGTTTGGTTGCAAGCCTGGATCCAACCCCAGGAACCCTGACAACCACAGGCTCCAGCGGTCTGACAGCTCTGACTCTACTCAGTCCTGGCCTTTGGTCTCACACACTTCCTTCCTAGTAGAGACGGGCACTTCCTATCTGATGGTGAGATAGGGAGCCTCACCCTAGGCTGCCTGGCCTGCTGAGTCATGTCTCTGGTGTCCCTGAGTATCCCTGGCATGGATTCTCTTTCCCTTTTTCTTGAGAGGAGCCTATGACCTTGTGACTTTCTAGGAACCACGTGACTCAGGTGTCTGCTCTGGATGCAATCCCTGCTGGAGGTGAAGGTACTGTCAAGGAATGCAAATAATTGAGAGGACCCTAGCCACCAGTCCAGAAGTCCCCTTGCCTTGAAGGTATTTTCAGAATTGTCAGGGTCAGAGCTTAGGTCCTGGAGCCCTAGCAACCTTGGTTCAACCACTTCTCAATAGGTCAACTAAAGAGACAGGTAACAGAGAAAAGCAGGCAGAAGAGTCATTCAGTGCGACCACGTCAGGAAGATGGACAAAGAGGTCCAGAGACTCTCAAGTCTGTCCTCAGGGTCCAGATATGAGGTTCAGGCTTAAACAGAGGGCGGGAGGTGTGCATTCCTCAGCAGTCCTGGTCAAGGTGTGGTCCTGCCTGTCACTGACCCATCACTGTCGGCTCCAGTCTCTCCTACAAGATGGTTTAACAAGTTCTCGGAACTCTGTGAGATCTCTCTGGGAGACAAGCTCCCCCTCTGGCTGGCACCAGGCTTCAGCCTTTCCCTTCCCCAATGTGAGACTCCTAGGAAAATTCCAGTGCCTTAGGGTCTATTGTTTCAAAATTCTGATGGCAGAGAGAGGCTTACAAGTGTCTTTTTAGAATACCTTCTCTTCTGACAAAACCCTTTCAAAAGGGCAGATGTGCAGAACAATAGTTCTCAACCTTCTTAATGCTGAAATCCTTTAATACAGTTCCTTAACCAAAAAAAAAAAAAAAAAAAAAAAAAAAAAAAGCTGGGCAGTGGTGGCCTACACCTTTAATCCTACCACAGACCAGCCTGATCTACAGAGCAAATCCCAGGACAGGACAGTCAGGGCTACACAGAGAAACCCTGTCTCAAAAAACTAAAAAAAAAAAAAAAAAAAAAAAAAAAAAAAATACGGTTCCTCATGTTGTGGTGACCCCCAACCAACCATAAAATTATTTTTGTTGCTACTTGAATCATAATGTAAATATCTGTGTTTTCTGATAGTCTTAGGCAACCCCTCCCTGTGAAGGTCAATTGACCCCCAAAGGGTGAAGACGCACATGTTGAGAACTGCTGGTTTAGACTGTCTTCTCCCCCCATGTCATCCTTCCTAGGTGATCCAGGGCCTTGTCATTGGGAGACTGAGCACCCGTTTCCCAGAGGAAGCCCTGCTGCGATCCAGTGTGCTGGTCTTTGCTGCTGTGGGATTGGGCATGGTAAGAACACTCACACACACACTCACACACACACACACACAGAGCTGCCCTGTGAAGCAGGTCTCAGGCGATCCTCCATCCATCCATGTCTTGAGTGTGCCTAAGTCCCTGACCTGCCTCAGGCCACATTGCACTACCTCTCCTTCCAACCAAGGCATCTTCCGTGCTGGGGCATTATGCATGGGACCTCAGGGTGGGTTGCCATCTGGCTTTGCAACTTCCCTGCTGAGCACGGCCCTGCCCATTGTTCTGCCAGGCGCTGATGTCCAATGTTCTCCACTTCTGCTTTCTGATGCCTGGCTTGGTATTCAGTCTCTGTACCCTCAACGTGGTCACCGACAGCATGCTGACCAAGGCCGTGTCTGCTTCAGACACAGGTGAGTTACACATAGGGGTCCCAAGAGTCAGGGCTCCTCCCAGTGGCCTGGGCCAGAGAAGGTGGGGGTGACAAGAAAGAAGAACCCAGGTAAAGATCCTGTCCTTTCCTAGCCCTGCTGACAGGTAGAGTCAGGCAAGGGCACAGGTGGAGGGCTTCCTGGAAGAGGCATTTGGCTTGGCTCTGATCCATGTCAAAATTTTACTAAAAAGGGGAGAGACCACAGAGTTTGTCTAGGCAGAGGCCAGAGGAGCAAAGAAGTGGGCCTTGAAGGGCTTACAGGGCCACTTAGGGAAACAGCTGGTGGCTGGAGTGGTAATGAGGCCAGAGACGGAAAAGAACATGGGGGACTTCCCAGTCCTTGACAGCAAAGTGCTCAGAGCTTCCTGAATGGAGGGTTTGAATGCACAGAGCAAGGAAAATCTTCCTGGCCTGGCCTCCAAGGCTGTCTAGGGTGGCCACTCCATGCTGGCCACTCTGTAGCTCCCAAGGGCTGGGCCAGAAAGTCTCTCTGAAAGGAGCTAAGGAGGTGTTAAGCCAGGCTAGAGGAGGGTGGGGCTGGCCAGGAGGAGCAGGCCAAGCCACCCAGGCCAAGTCATGCCTGTGGTACCACCCCTTAGCTTGGAAAGAGCAGAGCCTGGTTTGCCTGGGAACAGAAGCCTGCAGAGGAGGCGGTAATTGCCCGATGTCAGTTAGTGTCTGCAGGCCTGTGGGCAGTGAGAGAGGCTGCATCTGAGTTTCCCCAAGGCGGGCTCTGAGTGTAGGTGGGGCCTTACAGGCCCTTGTCTTGGCCCAGTTAAAAGGCTGGTCTCAGAAGATCCTGACCAGTGAGTAGCAAAGCTTGGTGGGTTGGTCGGTCACCTTCTGGAGCAGAATGGGGGCAGTATGTGACTCCCACCTGGGGATGGCAGGTGGGATGGGTACTGTTCTCCACCGACAGTCACTTTAACAAGGTCCTATACAGGCATGTCCACACTGAAACAGCTGACCAAAGACATGGAGATATGAGCTCACGCACTCAGGCAAGGACACTGGTAGCCCCATAGTGCTGAGATCTGTTGAAGTTATAGGAGGGTAGTAGAGGAACAAGAAGAGGAAGGGCCATATGAGAGGCCCATGCCCAACCAGAATGCCAGCCCTAGAACCCTACCGTGGCTCAGGGGACCAGACCCTCCCTAGCCGAATCCACACTGGCCATCCCAGTCACCATTAGGAGACTGTGTGAAAGCCAGCACCCCAGATGTCCTGGGTGGAGCCCAGCCTATGCAAATTATATCTATACTGACAGGTCTGGGAGGGTGTGGCCTAATTCTGACCTTTGACCCCTTTCCCAGACTCCTCCCTTGCTTGGGAAATTTCTGGAGCACACAGGGAAGCTGACCCTGTGAGTGGAGGGTGTTGTGCTTAATTGGGGGGCAGGGGTTGCTGGAGGTGAGGGGTGTATGTGAGGAATATGGACAGGTACTCTGAAAATTGTCTCGAGCCATCCATGAACAATGGGCAGAAGACTGGGCTATGGCCAGAAGGTAGGCAGCCTATCCAGAGACCTGCCCAGGGTCTGACTGCTATTGCTCTTTTCTCCCAGGGACCATGCTGGGACTCTCTTCGTCTGTGCATCCACTGACCCGAACTCTAGGACCCACCCTGGGTGGCCTGCTATACCGCAGCTATGGTGTCTCCATCTTTGGCCATGTGCAGTTCTTGGTGAATTTGCTTGTCCTGTTGGTCCTCTGGAGGAAACCCTTGTCCCAGAAGAGAGACAAAGCCCAGTAACCATAGAGCCCAGTGACCTGGCCCAGTCAGGCAATAAATTTCTGAACCTCTTCCTCCTGAGTTCTTTGGGCTTTGCCTAGATCTGTGGGTAGAAAGCCTAGGTGTCAAGAATGGAGCCAAGCCAGAGGGCTTTCTTGGGGAGGAACCACAGCTGAGCCCAAGGCTCTAGGGTGCACAAACTTGCCTGAGTCGGTTCCAGGTCATTAATCCAGCCCTTGAGTCCACTAACACAACCACTGAGGAATCCTCCAGACATAGCCCAGACAGCTCTAGCAAAGCTCAGACACAGGGTGCTCCCCCTTCCCTGGCTCACAGTGTCACCCTCCTGGGATCTGAAGCAGGTTGGTTTAAAAGACAGGAGCCAGTTGTGGTGATGCACGCCTTTAATCCAGAATTCAGGGAGGCAGAGGTAGACCAATCTCTGAGTTCAAGGTCAGCCTGGTAGCTAGTTCCAAGTCAACTAGGGCTATATCGTGAGACCTTGTCTCTAAAAAGAGGAGGGGGAAGCGAGGAACTGGGCTGGGAGGGGAAAGCTGGCGCCAAGCCCTTAACCCCAGCCACCTCAGCTTTAGAGCTGCACCAAGGACACTGGCCTGTCCCATCTCCTCACAGACCTCACCAGTGGTTCGAACTAGGTTCTTTCTCCTCCTGAGACCAAGCAGCCAACTCCTGTGGACTTCTTTGAAAGAAGCTGCTAAAACTTCAAATCTGGGCCAAGGAGATGGCTCAGCACGTAGGAGCTCTTGCCCTTACAGAGGATCCCGTTCAATTCACAGTCTCCACATGAAGGTGAACAGTCATCTATTACTCTAGTTCCAAGGGATCTGCTGCTCTTTTCTGAGTTCCATGGGCTCCAGGCACACATGTGGTACACATACATACATGCAGGGGAAAAACAAAACACCTTAACCAGGCATGGTGATGCAGGCCTCTAATCCCAGCAGGTGGAGTTCGAGGCTAGCCTGTTTTACAAAGTGAATTCCAACACAGCCAGAGATACACAGAGAAATCCTGTCTCAAAACAAACAAACCCCCCCCCAAAAAAAACAAACAACAAAACAAGCCTTAGCATCCTTGAACCTCAGAATTCTAGTCTGCCCACATGCCACCTACCACCTTAGGACACAGTGTCCTCTTAAACCCTACCAGGAACAAGGGGGCTCATCCCCGGATGTTGGTGGTTTGACTATATAAGGCTCTGTGAGAGGAGGTCTTTGAAATGGGGTAGTAGGGTCCTGGGACCCTGCTGATCACTTCTGCTTTTAGGAAAGCTCCCCCAAACCCTGTTTGCTTTAAGAGAAAACTCCTTGTAAGGAAAAACAACTCTAGCCCTCAAGACTTCCTAAGGAGAAAGGGGAGCCCCTCCTGGTCCTGACTTTTAAGGCCTAGCTGGGAGGCATGTGGCACCTCCATCTTCCCGGCATTCCTATAGCCAGAGAGGCCCAGGAACAATGGTACCTGCTTGGGCCTCTTTTGGTATGTCCTTCAACAAAACCTCTGGGGAAGGGATACATCTCCGGCTCAGGCCCTAGCACCTGGCTGGCTACCTGCCTACCTGACACAGACTTTGAGCCCCTTACAGAGAACACAGGCAGGTGAGGGTCTGAGTTGACACCTGGCAGATGACTCAGGAAGTGGGATAAAAGTAGAACAGGTGTCTGATGAGCCCAGGCTTCATACCAACACCACAGCTCTGGGCCCTGCTGCTCCATCACTGGAGACAGCCAGGCCTGCCTCCCATTTGTGACAAAAGACACACACAATGCGCTAGCCCTGTTGCTAGACACTGGACAGGAGGGCTGGTAGCTGGACTGTCAAGCCTCTTTGGCCCCGTGATGGGGGTTGTGGAGGAGCAAACAGTCAACCATCCCGACAGATGGTATGCGGGTGGGAGGGGACAATGGAGGCAACCACCTCAGTGGACAGAGCAACTGCTCAGGTGTCCAGGAGGTGCCGGTTAGTGAGTGAACTCTGAGCAAGCATGGCCACCAGTCCTATCCTTCCCAAGCCCCACCCAGGAGCAAAAGGTAGCCAAGCCACACCCAGAGTACTTCCTGACCTGCAGAGGCTGTGAACCCCAATGGCAGGTGACAGTTCATTCAAAGGCAGTTTGAATGGTTCCTGGGACGTGGAGAGGGAATGATATTGGATGGGAGACCCTTTCACTCCCGCCCTTCTACACACATACCCCAACAGGAACTATACGGACCACACAAGTTAAAAAAGATAAATGGCAATGTTTATTTGGAATGAAAATACTGTATAAAAAATATTAAAACGGAACGGTGGGTTGACAGTTGAAGACCATCAAGATAAATACAGTCCAATAAGTTAGCGCACCCGCACAGCGGGGCGAGGCTCAGCAAGCACGGGAAAATCTTCGGCGAAGAGCAGTAGCCGCGTCGCCCGGGGCATCTCCTGGGCTCCTGGGATCCTGTTTGACGCGGCCGCGTGGGCTGGTTCCCGGCTCAACTGGTCTCTGTGGGAAGAGGACTGAGTCAGGAGCTGTCCTAGAGCAGGTCGGGGTGCAGCCTAAAAGCCTCCAAGAGGGGCGTCCCAGGTCCCCTCTCCAAAGCGTCTCCAAAGAGCTAGGATCCCCGTACTCCCCCCCCCCCCCGTAGCTTTTGGAATCGAAGTTTTCCCCCAGTGGGCGGCATGGCCGCCATCTGCACACCCCCATACCCTGTACTCACCAGTGCGGACGAAGGCGGCACTCACCACGGACTCGGGGAGCGCGGCTCTTCGGGCTCCTCCTTCTCTTCGGACGCGATGGGCTGGAGACGGTGGCGGCGGAAGCCTTCCAACGCCCGACGGTTCTGGTACTCGATCAACGCCAAGGTGATGAACGCGTTCCAGCAGCTCTCTTCGCTGCAGCGGAAGTCGATCTCCTTATAGTCGATGGTGACGATGGTGAAGTACACATGCTTGCGGGTGTGCTCCACGCAGTCCACCTTGAGGATGGAGTGGAAGCGCAGCTCCTTAGCTCGCTCGCTGCTCCCGGAGAAGAGGCGCAGGCGGTCTTCGGTGAGCACGCCGCGCTTCTTCTTCCAGAGCTGCAACAGGCTGTCGCTTCGCTTCTCCAGCTCCCCTTCGCGAAGAATCTCGCCGGGGGTCTTCGTGAGTTTCGAAGCCATCGGGAAAGGATGGATGTATCGAACGCGCGCTCGTTCTGCTGCCGGCCCGCCGCGGCATGGGCCTTATAAGGACTCCGCCCCGCGTCCCAGACACGCCCCGCAGCTGGGCACTCTCCTACCCAGGCAAGCTCCCTGGGCTGCCCCCCACCGACCGCTCCTGGCTGCCCCTTACCCACTGCCTGGGGCTGCAGCTTATCGGAGGCTGAAGGGGGTGGGGGTGGGGGTCTGCTCGGCGCCTCTCTGACGGGCCCCAGAGCTTTCCCTCCAGCCCCAACGTCCCAGCTGCCTGTTGGAGTGACTCGCGGTCCCCTCCCCTCCCGGGTGCCGGCCCGGCCTGCCTAGGAATGCACGGCGGCCGCCCCTGCTCCATAGGCGGGAAAGACCTAGAGAGCGCCCCGACCCCTAAGCGGGACCACAGTACCGAGAACCCCACTCACTGAGAGACCCAGAGCTCCTGGTTCACGAGAGTCACGGACCCACGGGTTCTTTCCTAGCCCCGGCAGCCGTCTCCTCCCAGCTTGGGCGCGCATCCAAGGGCCACCCACTAGATCGTCTTGGGAAGTGGCCCTGCCCCAACGGGCTTTATTACTCATATTGCTCCCCGGAGTTGTGCCTCGAAGGAGTTCTCTGAGTTTCTTTTCCCTTCTGTAAAATGGGACAATGACCTTTATTAGGTTTTAGGATAGGCAGTGCGGAAGGGAGAAGGGGGAACAGCACCCCGCAAGGCTCAGCCATGTGGACAGAGAGGCCTGCCTCCTTTCTGGGGCCCTTGTGTACCCCAACCTGAGCAACAGACACTTAGGGCTGAGACCCTACAACCCCTACTTGCAGGAAGTTCAGCGGGGTGGCTAACAAAGCTAGCTTGGAGAATATGGGGACCGACCTAGAGGACAGGGGTGGCGGGGGCGGCTGAGTCATGCCTTTCAGTGCACGGTTTTATTTTATCATCTGCTTTTAAAGGTTTAATGGCAGCAGGAAGCGGACGCTGCTCCTCCAAGATTCCCAGGGATGGGGGAGGAGCTGGACAAGGGACCCCAGAGAGTCCCCCACAGGTATGGGATAGGGGGCAGGGGTGCTGGGATGGGATGGGGAGCAGGGGGCGGGTTGTGTGCAAGGAAAAACCCCTGACTATTGGAGAACTAGACAACCTGCGTCTAGGCCAGCTGGCTCCCAGTGAAAACGCAGGCCCCTCCATTTAAACAACTAAAATTAAGACTGACTGACAGCCTAGAACTCCAGTTCCGTGACCTGGTGTGATTCTGAGGCAGGTATATCCCTCAGTGAGGAGGCTGAGGCAAGAACGGCCAATTTAGGTCAGTCTGAGTTTTATAGTGAGTTCAAGACTACCCAGAGCCGCATAGCAAAAGACGAAATGAGGGGCCGAAGAGATGGCTCAGCAGTTAAGAGAGCTTGCTGCTCTTTCAGAGGACCTAAGTTTGTTTCCTGCTTCCAATTGGGTGGCTCCCGACCATCCATCCAGCTCCAGGGAAACACGTTGCCCTCTCCTGCCCCCACCCCCAACACACAAAAACATATACATTAAAATAAAAATAAACCTAAAAATAAAAAGAAACTTGGTAGTGGCCCAGTGGGCTCAGGGGTTAAGAATACTTGTTGCTTTTCCAGAGGACCTGGGTTTGGTTCCCAACAGGGTGGCTTACATCCATAACCCCATGGGATGTCCTCTTCTGACCCACGTCGTGCACATGCATATATGCAGGCAACACACTCAAACACATAAAATGAACGAAATTTAAATTTTTGTTTATTTGTTTGTTTTGTTTTTCGAGACGGGGTTTCTCTGTGTAGCTTTGAGCCTTTCCTGGAACTCACTGGGTAGCCCACGCTGGCCTTGAACACAGAGATCCGATTGGCTCTGCCTCCTGAGTGCTGGGATTAAAGGCGTGCGCCACCACCGCCCGGCAAAAAATTTTAAATATAAATTGGTCGGTGGTGGCCTTTCGTCCCAGCACTCAGGGTGGCAGAGGCAGGTGGATCTCTGTGAGTTCGAAGCCAGCCTGGTCTACAGAGTGAGTTCCAGGACAGACAGAGAGCTACACAAAGAAACCCTGTCTCAAACAACAACAACAAAAAGTTAAAATATTAATATTAAAAAAAAAAAACAAAGAGAGGGCTGGAAAGATGGTTCAGTGGCTAGAGACAGTTGCTCTCAACCTTGACGGCTTGAGTTTACTCCCTGGTGTTAATATGGTGGAAGAAAAGAACCCGAGTCCCGGACTTGTCCCAGGGGCATGACCTGGCTCTTTGTAGCCCACTCCCTGTGGTGGGATACCTTGCTTAGCCTTGATACCATGGGGAGGGGCCAGGCTCTCCTTCAACTTGGTATGCCAGACTTTGTTGACTACCATGGGAGGCCTTACCCACTCTGACAAGTGGATGGGGGCAGAGTGGGAGGGAGGTGAGGAGGCGGGAGAAGGGGAGGGAGGGGGAACTGGGGTTGGTATATAAAATGGAAAAAAATTTTAATAAATTAATATATTTAATAAAAATAAAATAAACAGTGCTCTTTAAAAAATCAAAAAAAAAAAAAAAAAAAAGAACCCGAGTCCCTCAAATTGTCCTGTGACTTTTGTGCACGAATGCGCACCCAGAGAGATCAAAGCAGTGTAAAATAAAATCTTTTTAAATTAAAAAATGACAAAGACATCCTGGAGCCACCCACTGACTCTCACTGTGTGTTCTGCAAGCCCCTTTCCCCAGCGCACACAGACCCCTGCCTTTCAAGGTCCCTGAGGAAAAACAAGCATTACAAGCTCTGCCCAGGGCCCTCAGGGGTGTGTGGAGAGAAGGAGGGTCCAGCATACCTGTGGAAGAAAAGCAACAATACAGAAACAGGTAGCAGCCCTGCCTGCTCAGATAAGAGCAATCCAGAAGGTGGATGGGAGGGTGCTCTTAGGTCCCTTGGGAAAGATAAGTAGTGAGGCCACGCTGAAGGCATCCCAGCTGACTAGCCAAGGTCAGGCTGAAAGCACTCCCAGAGGGTGGCCGCTCTCCCGCTCTCCCGGGTGTCCCCTCTCCCGGGTGTCCCTTCTCCAGGCTGCTTAGGTGCGAGGTGGCCTGAGCTGCCTCTGCTTGTGCTTCCAGTAGGTGAAGCGGAAGCCACCAAAGAGGCCACTCTAGAAAGTGGAAGTTAGGAAAGGAACTAAAAGCGGCCCTGGATCCCCATTCCCACCATGCTCTGTTCTCTATGCTCCACATCGCTCGGTGGAGCTCTTGCTGCAGGCCTCGCAGACATTTGGTGGTGTTCAAGCACCTTGTGCATGCCAGACTGAGTACTGGGGAGGCCGGAGGGAGTGAGCCCCACTTTTCGGCAGAAGCACTGCTGGTAGATGGTAGTGTGAGAATAGGGGCAGGGATCTGGCACTTAAGGGAACCTTGGAAGAGTCCCCCAAAGAACATGGAGGGCCTTTTGCTACCCAAGTACTAGGCACTGTGTGCCCAGCTTCTGCCACCATCCCAGAGATCCAAACAGAATATTCTAACCTGTGTCGCTGGAGAAGAAAGAAGTGCAAGGGACTGAAGACCTGCACGGCCCCAGGGCAGAGGGGGAGGGTGAGCACTTAAAGACCAGGGCAGGGGCAGAGGATCGAATCAAGCCACCCAACTCCTCTCTTTACCCAGAAGCCTTGCTGTTCTCTGGAAGTTAGGGATGACCTAGTGGACAGGGTCCTGCAGTGGAGAAAGAAGTGGGGAAGGGAACTGGGAGGCTTGGCACAGGACACAGAAAACCCTGTCATCCTCTCGAGGGCTTTTTGTCCAAACTGTCCAGGCCCCTCAGACACCCCATGTGACAGCTTCTGGTGAACTGTTATCCAGATGAGTAGAGCCAACAAACAACGTTAGACCCTCTGTCAACAGACAGCCCTTGGCTGGTCACCTGACAGCTGTTAGACATCCTGTGCTCTAGCGCGGCCAAGTCAATAAGAACTGAGTTGGTACCTTGGACTGTGCTCTTGGGTAGGTACAGACTTTCTTAGTGACATCCTAAGGAACACCTGCACAACACAGGTACTCAGAAAGAGCAGTGTTATGTCAGTGTTACACTACCAGGAAGGTTCTGTCCCCAACCCCCAGAGGCCATCTCAGTCCCCTAAGTAAGAGGACTGAGGTACCTGTTTCTGTTTCTCAGGTTGTTGGGGCAGGCATCAGGGGGAAGCAAGCTCTGACTCAAGAGCCCAAATGAGAGGCCTGGGATCCCAGGCTGTCTTGTTGTATGTTGAGACAGGGTCTCATGCAGTTCAGGCGGGCTTTGAACTTGTTGTGTAGCAGAGGACAAGCCTAAACCTTTGATCCTCCTGCCTCCACTTGTCAAGTGCTGGTTGGTATTACAGGTGTTCAGGACCACTCCTGGTTTTATACAGTGCAGATCAAACCCAGGGCTTTGATCATGCTAGGCAAGTGCTCTACTAACTGAACTACAGTTCCCAGCACGCTCTTCTAATTTTTTCTTCATCTATATTTGTCTCTATGTGTGCACAGGTGTGCACATGGAGGTAAAAGGACAAGTTTCAGGAGTTTGTTCTCTCTTTCCACCATGGGTTCTGGGGACCAAACTCAGGTCATCAGACATGCAGACTCTCTTGCAGCCCCCCCTCAGGCCCTTTTATATAATTTCTTTTTGAAAAATTTTTTTAAATTAAGGGCTGGAGAGATGGGTCAGGGTTAAGTGCACAGTCTACTTTTGCAGAGGAGCCAGGTTTGGTTCCCAATATCTACATGGCAGCTCCCAACCATCTTTAACTCCGGTTCTAGGGGATCTGGCACCCTCTTCTGGCCTCTTCAGGTACTGCATAAATGTGGTGCACAGATGTATATGCAAGCACTCGTACCACATAGAATCAAAATAAATATTTTTAAAGAACTTTTAAAATTAATTCAATTAATTAGCTAATTGACTATGTGGTGCTGGACATCAGACCATTGGTTTTGTGTGCCAGGCAAGAGCACTACCTTCTATTGAGATAAACCTCAGGCCCTGCCACCCTTTTTTTAAAAAAACAGGGTCTCATGTAGCCCAGGTTGGCCTCAGGAAGCATAACCTTCAACTGAGCCTCCACCCTTCTTCCACTTGTCAAGTGCTAGGATTACAGCTGCACACCATCACTCCTGTTCTTATGTAGGACTTCAGATTGAACCCAATGTCTCAGGCATGCTGCACAAGCATTCTACCAACTGCATTACATCACTCAGGCTCCTGACAGCCAAGAGCAACCCTAGTGCCAAGACCCACATACCAGTTTCCTGTAAGGATGAGCCTGGGTGAGGATTGGGCTGTGCCCCTGGGTGGGATGTTCCACCTGAGCTCTAGGTCAGCTGACACCCAAGGAGAGTCAAGTGTGGTCCCGCTCCATGCTCAAGCTGGTGTCCTCTCCTTCCCATTATGATTACACTACAAGGTGGCAAGTAGGGATGGGAGAGGCACTCAGAGAGGTGATGTGACTCAACTAGTGTCCCATAGCAGTCTACAGGCATCATACACAAAAAGTCTAGTTAAAGGAGGAAGAGATGGCTCAGCAGCTAAGAGCATTGGCAACTATTCAGAGAACCCAGGGGTTTAGTTCTCAGCACCCTTAGCAGGCTGCTTACAACTGCTTGTAATGCCTGGGGAATCAGATGTCCTCTTCAGGCCTCCATAGGCACTGCATACACATACCATCCATTCACATGAATATACATACACAGAAACACAATTAAATCTTACACATAGCATCCATTCACATGAATATACATACACAGAAATACAATTAAATCTTATTTTGTCTTTATTTTTATTTTATGTGTACAGGTACTTACTTAGCCTGAATGTATGTCTGTGTGCCACATGCATGCAGTACCCACAGAGGCCAGAAGAGGATGCCAGATCCCTTGGAATTGTGATCCACCATATGGGTGCTGGGAATAGAACCTGGGTCCTCTAGAAGAATAATCAGTACTCTTAACCACTGAGCCATCTCTCCTGCCCCCTATTGTTTATTCTTGAAACAGGGTCCCACTATGTAGCCCTAACTGGCCTGGAACTGGCTGTTAGGCCAAGCTAGCCTTGAACTCATAGAGATCCACCCGCCTCTGCCTCTGGTTGCTGAGATTTAAGATGTGTGCCATCATGCCTAGAAAAAGAGTATGTTTTTTAAGGTGGAGAGGGAGCTGGTGAGAAGGCTAAAATAGTCAAAGGACTTGCCATCAAACTCAACAACCTGCAGATTCCCAGGACTCACGTGGTAAAAGGAGAAGACTGATTCCCACAATTGTCCTCTGATTACCACATGTATACACACACACATACACACACAAATCAATCAATCAATAAACAAAGAAATAAGTGATTTAAAAAAAGAAGAAGAAGCCTGGCTCTATTTCATCCCAGTGCCTGGAATCAAGAAACAGCCCCTTAACTTGGTGTGGAGAAGGTGCTGGGTTAGGACTTCTCAGACAAGGCGGTGGGAAGGTGGGCGGCATAGGGGGCTAGGCTTCCCACGTCAGTCAGCGTCACTCCTGACCAAGTTTACTAATATTTATTGGGACAGTATCTGGATTGACACAACTTGAGCCAAAGGAGCTGCCCACTCAGGCAGGACAGAGTGAGTTATGTGTCCCCAAACTTCTGGCCTGAACACTTTCTGTCCTGTCCAGCTGCCTGGCCCTTTGGCACTGGAGCTGGGCTGTGTGAGGCTCTGGCTCAGCCGGGAGGAATGAGGCCCCTCTTTGAAACTCGCCCAATGAAGTCACTTCTCGTGGTGCCGAAGCCAGCCCGATAGGCCCTTGCCCAACCAGCTTGGTGAAGGAGCCAGCCTATGAGGACACTATGTGTCATGGAGCCTGTTGGAGTGCCAGGGACTGGATGCCACCCTCTTTCTGTGGGCTGTGAACTCACTGAGGCTTGGGGATGGCAAGATTCTCCCCTCGCCTCTTCAAGGATTTCTAGGGTGTCTAAGGCTTGCCTCTCATCAAGTGCAGTCATTGGGTGCACAGCAAGAGGTGGGAGTAAGCATCTGATGCCACCTGTGGGGCCCACATAGCCCCTAGTGTAGGACCTATGAGTTAGGGCAGCCCTGGACCCCTCTTCTCCCCAGCTAGTCTAAGCAAAGAAAGAAGCAGGGGGCAGAGGCTGGTCTACATGTCCTACTAGGTTTCAGGTCTTTGCTGTCGTCCTGGCCTCACCCTCTCAAGAGCTGTCCTCTCTGTCCCTAGTCCCCATTTGCTGGAATGTGAAGCTGCAAATACCAGTAATGCAGGCCAGTACTGCCACCTACAGTATCCTTTCTTTTCTTTTTTCTTTCTTTCTTTTTTTTCCCAAGGCAGGGTTTCTTTGGGTAACCTCAGCTGTCCTGGAACTCGCTCTGTAGGCCAGAGGTCATCAGCCCTGCAATGTAGCACATGAAAATGTCTGCCAGAACCAGCCAGGGCACTCAGAAGATGATTCTGAAGACAGTCAAAAGCTCATCTGAGACAGTCCTTAGCCAAAAGCATGGGCCAGGTGCAATGGTTTGCAAGAGCAAAACTCGGCTCCTTGATGTGCTGAGCCACACACCAGCAGGGTGGAACAGACTTGCTGTTCTCAGAGTTCACAGGTGGACATGGTGCTTGAGGGCTGGTAAGATGCGCCCATGCTGGCCAGGTCTGGGGAGCTGCAGGGACCCATGGGCCTGACAGAAGAGGGGGCCAGAATCTAATGAGTTCTGCCCTCCCCAGGCCTCCGGTCAAAGAGCTGAAGGAGCCACTATGAACTCACTATGGAAACAGAACTGAGAGGAATCACTATCACAGCAGACATCATCTCACTTGAACTATTCAAATGTTCCCAAACTGGGGTCTCTGTGGGCACCTCACCTGATATTTATGGGGTGTTCCTTGGCTGAGTGGTGGCCCCCAAAGGCATGTCCACTTCCTAATCTCCAGAACCTGAAATTGGCTAGAGATGTTTCCCAGGTGGCCAGAAATCACTGGTGTTCTCTAAGACACATGGAGAGGAAGAGACCAGGTGAAGACTGAGGGCAGGCATCAGTGACAGGGCCACAAGCTAAGAACACTGGGAGTCCTTAGGGTTGGGAGCAGAAGGAAAGATCCTCTGAAATCTGCAGGGAGCAAAGCCCTGTCATATTTGTGGGACTGTGTGTTTTAAGCTTGCACACTGGGGAGTCATGTGACCAGTAGGTCTAAGGGCAGTCTGGGTGACCACCCCCAGGGGCATGCACAGATAAGTGGCCAGCAGTGTTTTCCAGGGCTGCTGTTTTGGAGGTGTATAATGTCTCTGGCATCAAGCTCATGGTTGCCTCCATCCTGAGATGTGCCTGGGAAGGCAGCTGGAGGGGTAGTCAGCACAGCAGGTCCCTGGGCTTCAGCAAATGTAGGCAGAAAGGCCCACCTGCTGACTCAGGGTCATCCTCTTACCTGATTCCATATGCAAAGACCCTCTTGCCACCTCTGCATACCTGGGGGCCAGCTTGAGAGCACCTGTCCTGTATCCCATTTTACACAGAATGGGCCTGGCTAGGGAGTTTAAGCTCCTTACTGTCTGGAGCTCCAGCCTTGGAGGTGATGCCCAGAGACCAGAACCCTCCCCCACATCACAATAGAGCTGGGAATGGTTGGCCAGTGGGGTGGGACTTGTTCAAGTCTCAGTATGTAATAGCCACAGAAGCCACCTGCTCTCTACTCCCTAGATGAACATGAGGTTTGGGGGTGCCAGTCTAGTCAGAACTTGAGCACGTTGAGACTCTGAAGGCGGCAGCTGTCCTCCAGTGCTGGACTGTAAAGGCTGGAGTGGGCAGCAGCAGACTTTGAGACACTGGGGCCCTGGGAAGTGAGTTAGCTGACACTGGAGATGTTGAGGCACCAGAGAGTATGATCTGCCCCGTGCATCATATATTGGGTTATCATGGACAACATCTAGTCTCTGCCTGTGGGAGATGAATCAGCATGGCCAGGCAATTGGCTGGCACAGAAGCTCCACCCAGGCATATGAAGGTGACTTGGACCTGGCAGGTGTCCCCAGGCCTCATTCTTCAGCCATTGGTGACCAAGAACTGTCTCTAGGTTAGTGGACTGTGCCCTGAGCAGTGACTTCCTGTCGGTACTTCAAGGTCCATGTTTGAACAATGATTCTATGTACATTGGAAAGCAGGTCAGATGAACCCTATGGTTCTGGGACACTTGCCAGGCTAGTGCCAGCTGGTGGGTAGGGTCAGGGCCAGTCTAGGGTGGAAGAATGTGTCGGTTCTGTCTGCAGAGGAAGGCCTGGGCCAAGATCCTCATTCTCATTGTGTAGGAACCTGTAGTAAGCCTGGGGCAATGCTGGAGACTGTTCTGACAGCCTGGCCCTTCTGCAGGCCAAGGTCTCCTCAGCAGGCTGGAACTGGAGGGGCACCCACTAGGAGCTCAGTCCTGAGCCAGGACTCAATAGCCAAACAATTTGGGGACAGTGGTAGCAGGTTGGTCCAACTGGGGGGGCCAGAGCTAGCTCCCCCATGACATTTTCACCTAATCCTTACCACCAGAGGCAAGCGTAAACCCTGGCAGGGTAGCACCATCCAGCAGTTCCACCCAGGGAGGTGCCGGGGATAGACATTTCAGTGCGTTAGTGAGACCAGCCAGGCAACAAGATCCTTTAGCTTGGGATCTCAATGGCCATCTATGGCTGGATGCCATCCACCCTTCCATGGCCAAGTGAACCATGCAGATGCAGCCACTGATCTGGCAGCTGGCAGGGTGCTGGCTCTGCCCCAATCCCAGCACCGTAAGTGGAGTTGAGACTATGCAGAAGGAAGCTAGAAGGTAAATCCCTTGGCCAGAAGCTTAGATGCCTCATTTGGAATACTTCAGTGACAGCCACAGGCCTGCTGCCCCAGGTCTACAGGATGGGTCAGTGATGACAAGTTTCTTGGGGTCTGAACACCTAGCAATGGCCAGTCAGGGATTTGGGTTGAACGCTGAGGGACATTACACATCCTGTGACCCCAGAGGGCAGGCAATAGCATGGAACCTCTGACAACCGGTTGCCCAGCTCCATTACCCAGTCCCAAGTAGGTGGGTCCCTGAACACTTCCATGCCCAGAAAGTAAAAGAATCCTACCGCTTCGTAGTGGTGGTGAATGCCTTTAATCCCAGCACTTGGAAGGCAGAGGCAGGTGGATCTCTTGAGGCCAGCCTGGCCCACAAATCAAGTTCCAGGGCCACTAGGACTGTTACACAGAGACACCTTCTCGAGGAGAAAAAAAAAAAAAAAAAGAAAACCTACCTCTATTATGGGTCTGTGTACTGCCCCCTCCCATCCAGCCATCTTCCTGCTGTGTTCTCTCACACCAAGGGTGGCACTGTCATTGCTCACCTGAGAACTGCCGAAACACTGGGCACCTCTGTACTTCTGATCTGTTGGACACCTGCCAAGGGCACTCACCTCTTCATTTGGGTAGAGGAGCCCTGGTGCAAAGTGCTGCATACACTGTCGGTTGACCCTCACCAACATTCCTTCATTGAGACCAACTGCCCACAGATGGTAAACTAGGAGCCAGAGGCAAGGCCGGCTTGAAAGCAACCCTTATGTGCAGCTGTGACACCAGCTGGATTGCCAGGCTAACATACCTAGAAATTACCCAAGCACATCATTTTGTGTAGTTAACTTATCTTTTAATGGTGTGTGAGATGCACATTTATAAGTGAATTTAAATGGCTCAGGTGGAGATTGTGGCCTTTGCTCAGTGACTCCCATCACACTAGGCTGGGAGTAAGGGGCAGCATGCAGGACTGTCATCACAGGTGAGAGATTCCCCAGGGGAATGCCACAGGATGAAGAAGGGGTACACCACAGTCACAGCACCTAATGTATGTCCACCTCCAAGCCTGAGTCTCCTATTGCCTTCTTCTGTGGCTTTCAAGTGGCAAAGGATGATGGGGCAGTCATACAGGCAGGCCAGGGACACTGGGCTTATAGGGAGAGCAAGTCATTTTTTTTTTCCCTTCAAGACAGGGTTTCTGTGTAACAGCCCTGGCTAACCTGAACTCACTTTGTAGACCAGGTTAGCCTTGAACTCAAAGATCTGCCTGCTTCTGCCTCCAAAGTGTGCCACTATAGCCTGTTATAAGCCACTTCTGTAACTGTAAAGTAGGCATTCCTGGGATAAGCTCTTCCCCCAGAAAAGGCTACCAAACTGACCTTCTAGCACCTGGGGGGGGGGGGGGTAAGGCAGGAGAGGCATTGCAGGTTAGAGGCAAGCCAGGTCTACAGCAACATTATCTCATAGCCACCCTCCCCACTAAACTTAAAAATAAATGAATAAAAGCATCACACAATCCTCTTTGAGGTATGCATCTCTTCTGGATCCTGATCCACAAGGCACAACCCCAGATTCAGTTGTTTCCTTAAAAGTTTTACCTTAGCTGGACAATGGTAGCACACGCCTTTAATCCTAGCACTGGAGAGGCAGAGGCAGGTGGATCTCTGAGTTTCCAGGCCAGCCGGGGCTAGAGAGAGAAACCCTGTCTTGAAAAGCCCCCCCCCCCCACAAAAAAAAGTTTCATCTTACTGTATGAATGTGTGTGGATATGTAGATCTGTGTGCACTACATGTACACGGTGCCCAAAAGCTAGAAAGGGGCATTGGAGTCCCTGGAATTGGAGTTACAGATGGTTGTTAGCCACCACATGGGTTCTGTGAATTGAACTCTGTTCCTCTGGGAGAAGCCAGTGCTCTGCAGAGCCATCTCTCAAGACTCCCACCCCTGGTCATTTCTTAAGCCTTTCCCACAGAACCAAAATACTCCCAGGGCCCCAGGCTGGTTCCACAATCAAACAGCTCCCTTCTAAAATGAGCTCTCACAGTCCCATCCAGCCAAGTGTGAAGTCTGCAGCCATACAGTTCTATCAGGGTGTGGCCAGGGTAGGTGGGTGGTCATGAAAACAGTGCTCACTTCGTGTTTCACAACTTTAATAGAATATTCTAACTATTCTGTACAAATCGAAAACACCGTATTCAGTTACAAATGTGTTATCGGGTAAGGCCGAGCACGCTCTATATGGCTGGTCACTGTGGACATGGCTGTCCTGGCTGCCAAAGACCACAACCACACACTCAGAAATGCCACACACACACACACACACACACACACACACACACACACACACACGAACACACACACACACCAACCACCAACTGGTCACCAAACCCAGGTGTGGCCCTGGTGTGCACAGTGCAAGCTGAAGCTGTGCTCTACAGGCCAGCAATCCCTAGTGAGGGAGGGCTTTGGCCCCCCCCGCTACAGCCTGGCACCCTCCAGAGGCGACAATAACATGTGGTCTGCATGGCACAGAGCAGCTAGTGGCAGGAGGCAGCGGGGCTTCCTCCATAGACCTCACTCCACTTGATATCACATCCTCCTGGTTAAGCCAGCAACATGGTCTCATAAGTGAGAGGAGGAGGAGAATGAAGTTCAAAGCCCGCCCCCCACCCCAAGCACAAGTGAATAAATAAGTACAAGGGTGAACCAGACAGCTCTGGCCTCAGGTGTGTGCCACAACCCACCCAGCCCTGAAACCAAAAATCAAGGGGGGGAGGGGGGAGAAAAAGAAAAAGAAAAGAAAAACTCTAAGGCGAGCACAGCCTCCTCTACAGTGCTTGAGAGATGACTAGGGTACAGCAGCTGGAGCAGCTTCCCACCAAGTTCAGTAGCTGGAAACCATGGAGCTTCTTCGGTAGGGGAGGGCTGCGTGCACAGGTCACCAGGCTCTGCCTATCCCAGGCACAACCCCAGCCTACCCTACGTGGTCTTCAGGCACCAAGGCCGCAGGTGCTACAACTAAATCTATTCTGAATGGCAGCCCAGTCTCCACTGTACAAGTTAAGCAAAGTAAGAAGGGAAAGGGGAGAGGGATCATGCACTTGGAAATGGTTAGATGTCACAGCACTGTCAACAAATTCTGCTTTGGCAGGGACTGGGGGCCCTGCCTGCGGCCTGGGGTCCTGACAGCCGTCCACAAGGCGACCTTAGGGTCGCTGCTTCTCACTGCGGCCCCTCAGGGTCGCTGCTTCTCACTGCTGCTTGCACTCTGCTGGCTGGCTGGGTTCTTTCTGCAAGGAGAATACAGGATTTGAAGAGAATAAAATCAGTATCAGTCAACAAGTCTCCCCATCCCACAAGAACCAAGACTCAAGGAGCTCATTCCTTCTTCTTACCAAAAAGATGGCTCCTGCAAACAGACTTTAAGAGCTGACATGGAAACAAGCCAGCTCCCCAGGGAAAGTCCCAGGAGTTTGCTCTTCTGTTCTAACACAAAGTCTTAACTCAGAATGTGCTAAGATCTGCTGGGGGCCACAGAAATGAACTACGCCACAAGAGGCATTGCTGCTGCTACAGACCACCCTGTAACTCCCTCTCCCAAGAGCAGCTCTGTCCTTGGATATTCATGCAGGGAAGGCTGTCCTTCCCAGTAAGCTAGTTCTCTCCACCGACAGAGAACACCATAACAGATTCAACTCCAGTAGCTCAGGGAGCAGAAGCAAATGGCTAGGGGCCAGCTCCCGTGAAGAGTCATGTCTATCAGTCTCTCAGAGCAGGAGTCCAGGTCACGTCTGAGGAGCAAGGTGACTTCAATCTAACCTAACACACAAATCTGGTGCCATTACACAACATTCAGGATCGGGGAAGCTTTGCATGGAAGCCACTGAAAGCCTGAGGGCAACAGATGAGGACCTCAATGCTACCTCAGAGCTAAGACATGTACTCAACTCATCTGCTACCAAGAATGCCTGGGAGATACAACTAATAATCACTGTGACTGTGGAGCAGGGTGGTAAAGCCTATAATTCCAGGATAAGGCAGGGAAATGCCATGCTCAAGGCCAGCCTGATCCACATACTGAGACTCATCATGTCTCCAAGTAAGAAGAGCTAGTGATGCAGCCCAGTGGTGAAGCATTTGTCTGGCATGACTACGGTCCTGGGCTTTATCCTCAGCATCTACCCTCAGCATCCCATCAAAAATAAATTATTTTTAGACCAGGACTATGTACGTAGCCCTTACTGCCCTCAAACTCACAGAGATCTGCCTGCCTCAGTCTCTTAAGTGCTTTAAAAAAAAATTACTTTTTTGTTTTTGTTTTGAGACAGGGTCTCACTATGTAGTCCTGGCTGTTCTAGAAATCACTATGTAGACCAGCATGGCTTTGGACTCGTCTGCCTATGTCTGTCGAGCAATGAGATTAAAGATATGTACCACTATGCTCCATTACTCTTTTATTTTATGATGTGCATGGGTGTTTTGACTGCATGTATGTCTGTGTACCATGTGTGCTCCTAGTGCCAGCAGAAGTCAGAAGAGGGGGTGGTCAAATTCCCTAGTCTAGAGTTATAGACCACTGTGAGCTGCCATGTGGATACTAGAAACTGAACCTTTGGAAGAACAGCCTGTGCTCATAACTGCTTAACCATCTTTCCAGCCCCAATAACATAAATTTTTTAAAAGCAATTCTGACTATTACTTGGCATGGCTATGGGGCTCACGCAAAGCCTGCATTGCGTGAACATTTAAGGTAACACCAGAAGTATCCACCTTGGCCTGGTCTGACCTCTACTTTTTTTTTTCAATTAAAAAAATTTATAGCTGGGGAGTGGTGGCGCACACCTTTAATCCCAGCACTTGGGAGGCAGAGGCAGGCGGATCTTTGTGAGTTCAAGGCCAGCCTGGGCTACCAAGTGAGTTCCAGAAAAAGGCGCAAAGCTACACAGAGAAACCCTGTCTCGAAAAACCAAAAACAAATAAACAAAAAAAATTATTTATTATTTATGTGTGTCTGTCTTTATCAGGGTAGGCACTAGATTCCCTATAATTGGAATCACAGATGGTTATAAGCTACTGTGTGGGTTCTGGGAATTGAACCTAGGTCCTCTGCAAGAGCAACCAGTGCTCTTAACAGCAGAGCCACCTCTTAGCCTCTGAACTGATAGAAGAACACAGGGATATACTGAGCCCTCCAGGTTGGGGCTCCCATCCCTACCTGTGTTTCAGGGGCCTTATAAGTCAACAAGGAACCCAAGCCCAGAGATGCTATGCTATTCTCAATTGTCAACTTGACTACATCTGGAATGAACTCAAACCCAAGCTGCTGGGCACTCCTGAGAGGGATTTTCCTTGACTGGATCATCTGAGGTGAGAAGATCCATCTTAAATCTAGGCCACATTTATATACAGGACATGGAAAAGAAAGCTTTTGGTCTTTCCTCGCCCTCACTCTGGCACATCTATTCCTTCACTGGCATTAGAGCAAATTTCTTTGGGATTCTGACATAGACACAAGATCAGCTGAGACGTCCAGCCTGTGGACCGAAGAAGGGATCAGATTTTTTAACCTTCCATTGGGAGATAGCCATTACTGGAATAGTTGGATCACAGACTGTAAACCATATTCTACCAATTATTTTTCTAGAAAAGCCCAATACAGAAGTGAATCAAGCAAGAGCTATCAGAAGACAGCCAAGGCTAGATCTAGAGGCAGTCAACACAGTACCCAAGGTCACTGCCCCACTGACCTGGAGAGCATCAGGGAAGCAGGGTGTCCCAGGCAAGTACAGCAGGGACAGTAGAGAGGAAGGCAAACGATGCACACATGGGAAGGAGTGTGAGCTCCATGGGCTGGGGTTCACTCCCACCACAGAAGGAAGTAAAAAGGCAAATGGGACAAGAAACACTGCAGGTAGAAATCCAGCAGGAGAGGAGTGTGTGCCTCCCCACCACTGCCTCAGAACAGGCATCCTGCACTTTATCCTGTTACTTAAATCAAGTGGCATTTTTGACCACAAGAACCTAACATTTTTGTCAATAAAACCAAACTGAGGATGTAAAATCCAAAACATAGACCCCAGCAATGTAGGTGATGAAGCTACTAGGGAGCACAATCCTTACTAAGGAGCAGAGGAGGCTATCGGCAAGACAAGGGCAGCGAGGCATCAGGCTTACACAGGGATACTACAGCTCCAGACCCCAGCCCTGCCAGGCAGTAGACAGAATTGTCTGTCCACTGGTGCTCTTGCTGGGGTAACAAGCTTTTGAAGGGGATTTTGCAAATGGGACACTTACTGGCTTCAGCTTGTGACATAGACAGAAACTAAAATGCAAATGAACTGTATGTAACATCTACCACATCAGAAATCTTAACGACAATTTGGCCACTCAATGCTAGCCTGCCTATCAAGGGAGGGGAGCCAGTACTTAAAACGCATAAGTAAGCTAAAACCTTGCCCAGCACAGGACTACATAAGGTGTGGTTGTTAAGAGCATAGTGGGCTGGAGAAAGGTAGAGCTGAGGCCCATGCCAGGGCCACCTGCAGGAGGACACCTCCCATGGTCTGCTGCTCCTATGGCTTTGATAAAGAGGGGACGACCTTCAACAGAGTCAACTGCACCTGACTGCTGGAGTGAAGAAGGCTCCAGAGTAAGCCCAGCAAGGACAACAGGCCGAGGCTCTGTAGGACTATGCTATCATTCTGGACAACTCCTTACAAATTGTTGTCTTTGCAACCAAAGGCAGGAGCCTACCCATGGGATGGGACTGCTGAGCTCCTTGTGCTGCCTCTCACTCTTCCTGGCCGTCCTTCTCCTACCGCTGCAACCATGTGCAAAGCTCTGGGCACCTCACAGGGAAGGCCTTGCACTGGCAAGGGTCTCTCCTCCCTGCTGGTTGCCTAAGGATGAGGGACGCTCTCCAGACTACACAGGGAAGAAAAGGTGCCTCACACCATGTCCACAACCAACTCCGTCATCCTCCAACCAATCTTGAGGTGGGACTTTAGTCCCCACACTGGCAGGGACTCATCAATCTGACCTGACCTGTTCACTCGTTTGAATGTTTGGTACAGTGTAAAACCCAACAGACCTATACAAACCCAGGCTAACTACAGCCAAAGGGTGTTTGAGCCTGTCACAACGCAGCCGACAGGAACCTCCCCTATCAGGGCTGTGTGCCATCCTACCAGTTGCTGACCCCAAGAGCCTCTTGTTCTGTCACGAGTGACAATGCCCTCCCCTCAAAGTATAGCTCATTGCCTAGTTAACAAAAACCACCAGGCCCTGAAAACAGGAGCTAAGCCTCACTGTTCTGCTGATTTTACCCATGCATTTAGCTGTGGAGCCCCATACAAGTGCCGCTCACAAGGCCTGGAGGAACCCCAGCTGCTACACACTGTGATGGACTGCACCTTTCTGTGTCCCAAAAATCAAAGCAACGCAACGAGTCAAGTACAGACAGCAGTTTGGAAGTTAGGTATGAACAGATTCCACCTTACCTAGAAACGCATGAATGATTAACACAAAAATTACACCTAAATGGGGAAAAAAATTGAAAGGAACTGTCAGCATGAAAGAAATGAAATGCACAAAATTATACAGGAGGCAACAGCCACATACATTCTCACGATACAAAGGACTTCCAGTAGGGGTAGGAGCAGCTTTAGCACAGCAGAGCTGCATTCCTTCCCAAGATCAGAACCTCATTCCCTCTTACAACAAACAACTCCCAGACAACACTCTCTGTGCAATTTTTGTGTGCAGATTCCAGGAACCCTTCACTGTGGAAGGTGCAAATGACACCACAGAACCACATCCTGATCCAAGGACAGCAGGACCAGCCCTTGGACTGCCTGCGACAACAGCTCGCCATTGTGCCCCATTGCCTCCACTGCTTTTGTGGCTTCTCCACACCCAGACTATGCAAGAGGCCAGGTGTCCAAAGGGCTCTCCACTAATCACATGATCACCTAGGTGAGAGGATCTCTTCAAAAACAGGGACATGAGAGGAGACAGAAGGAAAACAACAGGAAAAAGAAAAGGAGAGGGACACACCGGAGGCTAAGTGAGACAAGCACAGCACACAGAGGCCAAGGTGCACCAAGACCAAGTGTGCACGTGACAAGCTGCCCTGGGCCCTGACAACTGCACTGTGTGTCATTCAGTGCCCATAGGTGATGAAAGGGCCTCCCCTCCCCAGGCTCACCAGTACAGTCTCTGGGACCCAAGGGTGATCCTTAAGAGGAGAGTAGCATTCGTGACTGTGGCAGCAGCCCATCTCTCATGTCCCCCCTGGAACTTTACAGTGTGTGCATGCATTCCCTGCAGCACAGCAGCCACAGCACCAAGTCACTGCAATGGCAGCTTTTAGCACACACCCCACGCAGGGAAAACAAGAACAGACAAACACTAATCAGTCAGAGACGCAGAGCACAGGGACACCAGGCAGGGGTGCATTCCAAGAGACCCCACACACTGTCAAAACACAAGACAGTATAGCTGCGCTAGAGCAGCTCAGGGCATCCGGTCATCAGGTGCCCACAGCCCTCTAACAAGAGCCTCCTGAGGCCACAGAGAAAAATCCCAAACAACAGATAAAATTGGTAGAGTAGCTTGTCCATTTTTTCTTTATGTTTTCTTTGGCCAATCTTCCTGTTCTGTTCTCAATCACAAGGCATGTGCATGTACACGCATGGAGGGATGCCTAGGATACTTTTTCTGAATCTTCTCAGAAGATATGAATATGAAGTTCTGACCACAATCTAATGTTCTCTTTATTACAGCACACAATCCCTGCTAGGTCCTTCCTCTACAGACAAACATGGGTGCTTCCTGCCATAGCATTCCTGTAAGGAAGAGCTGGAAGCCACAGGTGCATACTCAAGTCTACAGAGCTGATCAACACCTAGTTGAATCAGACCCAATGAATGCTTCAGGCACATGAGGTGTCTTTACTCAACTGCAGATTTTTTGGACATATATATTCCTAGCATCATTGCCTCAAAATGGGCACAGCTTCAAAAGTCCCACTGTGTAGTACTGGTAGGTTCAGGAAGTCCCCAAATAACTAACCTTGGGGTTAACATCAGCATCGTCCTCGTCTTCTCCCTCCTCATCACCTTCCAATTCCTGTATTAAAAGGAACAGAAGTAAAGGGTGGTGACTAGGGATGCAACCAAAGGGCATCACTGAACATGTAGAAAGTGACACACAGCTTTTTCTACATAACTAATTCAAGCCAATTCTAACAAAAGAAACCAGGGCTAGAGACACACTCAGTGGTAAAAGCACAACCTGCCCTTGTAGAGAGACTAAATTCAGTTCCTAGTACTATGCTCACAACCATTGCAAACTTTTGCTTCAGGAGATCTAATGCCTTCTGCAGGGTCCAGCACGCAAGTGCACATATATGTGCAGACATGAGCATAAATAAAAATTTTTTCTTTAAATCTTAGAAAATTTCTTTAAAAATGAAGGGGGGGGAGGGACCTCAACAGATTTAGCTAAATAGTCTGGTCCAGAGGCTGTTTCCTATGGTTTTTACTTTCCACAAGCAAATCACAGCAGAGACCTTCTTTTAGGCCAATCACTAATAACTACTCTGCATATCTTTTTTTTTTTCACAGATGATTCGGAAACACTTCTGAAAATGACTGTCCTTGAACTTGCTCTGTAGACTAGGCTGGCCTCGAACTCACAAAAATCCTCTTGTTTCTGCCTCCCAAGTACTACAATTAAAGGCATGTGTCACCACCACCCAGCTAAGATACATTTTTATAAGCAACTACAGGGTCAAAATCTATGGGCACCAAAACCAAAACAAATGGTTTCAAAATGGCAACCCAAACCAGAGCAAGGTCGTTCGACCTCCTAAGTTCAAGCAAAGAAGTCAAAACCACAAAAGGCTGCAATGAGAACATTGCATACAACTTCTTCCTTACCTCTTCTTCTCCCTCCTCGCCTTCTTCAAACTGCAGGGGAAACAGAAAACAACTTATTTCCAGAACCATGATGTAGCCCCAATACCAAGCTCATAAGCACCCTGCTATGCTAAAGGTAGCACAAAGCTTGGTGCTGCTGCTACAGAAGCAGTGATGGCTCCCTCCATCCAGGTGTCCGAGAGGCACATGCTGTTGTTGCAGGCCCAGCTCAGCCCAGCAGAGCAGCACTGAGCTGTATGATGAGGGACTTTCCAGTACAGAAAGCTGCTCAAAGCAAGAGTTAAGGATGGGGAGATGACAAAGAGTTGCTGGCTGGAGACTAAAACAGGGGCAACTAGAGTCATTTGGGAAGAGGGACTCTCAACTGAGAAAATGCTTCCATGAGATGTGCCTAGAGGCCACGTCAGTGGTATATTTTCTTGATTAACAATCGATGTGGGAGGGCCCAGCTCACCAAATGTGGTACCACCTCTGGGCTGGCAGTTCTGGGTTATAAATAAGGCTGAGCAAGCCAATTAAGCAGCCATCTTCTATGTCAGTTCCTGCCTCCAGGCTCCTAACCTTATTTCCCTGGATGATAGACTACAAGCTGTAAGATGAAACAAACCCTTCTTCCCCAAGTTACTTTTGGTCATGTTTCATCACAGCAACAAACACCCCAACTAAGACTAAGGCTAAACTAAGTTAATCAGCTGCCTAGCTGCACACAGAAATTTGGGCATTTCATACCCCCCTGGCCCACATACATTGTCATCATCCTCTATGGCCTCCCCAGTGAAGTAGAGGACAGCCCGTGGCACGATTCGCTCACGGAAAAAGTGCCCAATTTCAAAGTCAGAGGCTAAGGTGAACTCGGAATCTTCATCCTGAGAGGAAAAACCAATACATTAACTCATTTCAGTGGGGTAAAGACACGCTCTGCACCCTCCCCTACCTTCAGCCCTCACTCTGAATCATCTTCACTGCTGAGCAATAGTCACCACATGCAAAGTCACTTCAAATGATCTTAAAGCCAATGTTCAAATTACACTATGAAATAACAGGAAAGCAAAACAACAGAGAAGATGGGCTGCAGCTTTGTCACTTGTCTGGGTTTCAGGGTAAGGGCACTGGAGTCTCTAGCGAGGATTAAAGGACAGGCATAAAAAATCAAATATTCCTCCCCAGGCCCAAGGTATAATGACTTCACTTTAACTACAGAACCTAAAGGAGCAGGAATGGATCAGAAAGAACAGGTGCCTATTCAGGAAATACTTGACAGAAAAACAGGGCTTCAAACAATACATCTTACCAGAGACTCTCCATCTCCAGAGGCTAGAAGAAGAAAAGACAACACACTTATATTACGATGACAATCAATGTCTTAACATCCACACTGAAGGGAACTCAGCTGGCAGACAGTTCTGTCAGATCCCAATGAGGCACCATGGCACCTTGTGAACATTTTCATAAGCATGCCTATCTGTTATGGAGGACAGTGCAGCTTGTCACCCAAGGATGATGATGCATTCACAAGGGTCTACACACAAGACCATCAGACTGGTGCTGGCATTCACCAAGCCAAACAGGAGACATGAGCTTCTTACCACACTCCATGAAGCTAACCATCACCTGACAGGTAATCTGGACTTTGACTAGCAATGTGCTGGAGTTAATCTAATCCTCTCTGCTCAACCTATGGTACCCAAATTTCTCACAGGGCTCATGTCATTTGGTGTCATAGCCTAGTAACATTCACTGGTGCAAAGACACAGTGTTGGTTGTATGAGCACCACCCACAAGAGACTGCTGCCATGTAGGCAAAGTACAGGGTCTGAGGGCTAGAATCCCATCTCCCCAGGGACAAGCACCACAGCACTTGCCTAGATCAAGAGATCAATCCTGTACTATGCAGTGTTTCCTTCATCCTCAAATCTATAATCCACCCCGGCACCATCCTCCTTTCTTGTTCACAGCACTTGATCTTATGCTTTGTGCTGCCTGACTCAAATGCAGGCTGGAATTTTTGTTTGTTTTCTGAGACAGGGTTTCTCTGTGTAGTTTTGGCGCCTGTCCTGGCTCTTGCTCTGTAGACCAGACTCAGAGAGACCCACCTGGCTCTGCCTCGAGTGCTGGGATTACAGGCGTGCGCTGCAGGCTGGCACCTCAATGAGTGAATTTCAGAGTTGTGCTTCTGTCAGTCACCACCCTACCATGTCTACTTAACAACCCCACACTTTCGCTGTTGCTTTAACAACAGTTTTAAGACAATTCCCAGAGAAGTGGACTTTTTTCCTCTTGCTCTTATCTTTCTTCAAGACAGGGTCTCAATATGTTGCCCTGACTGTCTTAGAACTCACTATGTAGATCAGGCTGATCTCGAACTCCCAGAGATCTGCCAGTTTCTGCCTCCCAAGTGCTGGTATTAAAGGTGTGTGTCACTATGCCTAGTGAGCTGACTCTTGGAGGCAAGGATCCTCTATCTGGGCTCCACATGGGCCAGCCTGGTCCAACAAGTCAAGTGTCCTCAAAAGGGAGCTTATGGGTGTTCTTATTTACCAAATCAACATACTTTGTATTGTCTGGGTTCAAAGAAATCATAGAAAATGACCATTATAAATAACATTAACACCCAAATGTCCATGAGAGGCATTATGGTGGACAAGAGCAGTGAGCTCTGGACAAAATAAAGCCAGCTTTCTAGATCCCGGAATGGGCCTACATAAGGCCACACACACAACTCTCCATGTGCTGACCATGGCCACAGAGATGGACATTTATGTCCAATGACAGTCCCTTCATGGAAAATGACGAAAAAAAAAAAATCCTGTCCCCCTCATACTCAGGCTCTAATACTGAGAAAGGGTCTGGCCAAACACCTTCTCTAGACTACAGAATTAACTGTAGGACTGCTAAGATAGGACTCCCAAAATAGACTCAGTAATTATTACAAGGCTCAAGGTCCCATCTTCATTGTATAGCTCAGAAAACTAACAAAAAATTTCAATGTTATGGTTTTGCTCCCAGCCTTTAAATAATGTAAATCTATGTACTTGTGTTTATCACACAGAAATTCCAAGTAAACTCCTATGCTCTATCAAATTGTATAAAAGTAAGACAAACTGAATTTACAAGAAAAAGAAGCTGGACAAGTGATTCCAAAGCTTTGCAACTGTGACTAGTTTAAGCCAGGAAGGGTCCTAGAGACCTGTACCTGCCTCCTGCCTGGGAAGCTGGCTTGTTCCCCTCCATATGCCCAGGAAAGGGATCATCCTCCCAAGGTGCACACTCCTGAGAGCTAAGCCAACGTGGGGAAGGAAGGACTTCACACAGCACACTGAGTGCCCCTGCCTACCTTTCAGGGGGCTGAAGAAGTTGAAGAAGGACTCATTGGGCACTTGTTTGGTGATGGTTCGCACGGTGCCCCGGCCCTTGTGCTTCTGCTTTTTCTTGATGGTTTTGACTGTGACATTTTTCCCTTTCTTCCAGTCAATTGTACACCTGTAGGACAAGGCAGCTGTTATAGACACTTGCTCCAAGAGAAATCCTACTGCTCTCTAAGAAGGAAATCACCGCCCTAAGGGACCTCTAACACCACTAACCTGCAAACCAAGGCAAAGAACCCAAAGCTCATCTGTATGGCAGCTTACAAAAGCTAGCCTGGTCCCATCATCCTGGAGTAACCAATGCTCAAAAACCTTACAGCTCTGAAATGACAACAGCATTCTTCCACAATGGTCCACAGGGATTCTGAAATGTGTCTTCTGTGCAAGACCTTGTCAAGTGTACATAATGCTCAAGAGCCCATCACCTGCTATCTCTCAGCAAACTGAGGATTACCACACTCATGCAGGACATCAGGGGCCAGGTCACTGTCTCATCCTGAATGATGTCTGCTCAGGAGCACTTGGAAAGCCAAGCCCTCTCCCACATGACAGACTGTGCTCAGGAAAAGATCTTCCCTACCCCAACCCTAATTACTCCAAGCCTTAGAATCAAATGGGACTTTAATGAAGCCCGTCACTTAGTGACATTAACAACACTTCTGGTGCTTTACTTCAACAGTCAATTTCCCAAACAGTGAGACACAGCCACAAGAGTCAACTCTAAGATGCATCTCTACTGAGTGGTCTAGAGGCCAACTAATATGCATCAGGTGGGCAAATTCCAAAGCTGTCACTGGGCTGTGATCTGCATCAAACTTCACCATTCAACAAATATTTTTGCTCTTAAAGAGTTTAGGGCTTCACAGAGCATGATGGTAGCACAGCCTTTAATCCCAACACACTTGGGAGGCAGAGGCATGTGAAACTCTAAGTTCAGCCTAGTCTACACAGCAAGTTTTAGGCCAGCCAGAGATACATGAGATCCTGTCTCAAAACAATGGGGGGGGGGGGCACTTTAGGGTGGGCTAGAGAAATGGCTCAGAAGACCAGGATTTTATTCCCTTCCACCCACATGGCAGCCCACAACCATCTTTAACTCCAATTTCAGAGCATCTGATGCCCTCTTCCAACCTCAATGGGCACTGCATGCATGTAGTGCACAGATACACATACAGACACAACACCCATACACACTAAGTTAAAATAAAAGTAAATCTTAAAAAGGCTTGGGGCTGAGGACACAATCCAGTGATGGAGCACTTAGTCTGATGTGGACAAGGTCCTGGACCACAGTGCCTCAAAAATGGACAAGCCAGGTGGTGGTGGTACATGCCTTTAATCCCAGCACTTGGGAGGCAGAAGCAGGTGGATCTCTGTAAGTTTGAGTTTGAAGCAGCCTGGTCTACAAAGTGAGTTTAGACAGCCAAGGAAGGCTATACAAAAAAAAAAAAAAAAAACCAGAAAAAAACTTCAATTATGTTGTCTAGAGAGTTCAAAACCTGGCCTCATTCAAACAGAAACTGATCACAGGTTTGCAGGTGTATCTGAACTTCATGACATGACATACCTTCCAGCTTTGGCCAAGTCCACATTACAGCTTCCCAACTAAAAGCTACTGCACACAAACCCAGCAGGGCTTTTAAGTGCAAACTTTTAAACTATATTTTTAAAAAAATTATTGCTGGGTGGTGGTGGCACATGACTTTAATCTCTTTGAAGCAGGGTATCGTGGAACCTGGGGCTCATGCTTTCTTAGCTGGAAGCCCACAAGTCCCAGTAATCTTTCTGTCCCCTGCCCTCTCAAAGCTAGGGTTTTAGACATATGCAGAATGCCTAGCTTGTTATGAGTGCTGGAGTCTGACCTCTGATCCTCTGATTGCACAGACATTTCTCCAGCCCCTAAGACTTTTTTATATCATTACCATTTTCTATCTTTTTGTTGTAGACAAATCTTGCTATACACCCTAGACTGGCCTTGAACACATACATTCCTACACCTGACTCTTCATTCTAAAATTTCAAAAGCATTACTACCTTCGTTTCAGAAAGACATGTTCTTACCCATCACAGTCCACAATTTCAGGACCTTCAAAAGAAAACGGGTCAGCCTTGTCTGGTTCTGATTTCATCTTGTATGTTTTCGTCAGGACAGGATTGGTGAAGTAGTCATTGGGTTCAAAGTGAAACTCTAGCACAAAAGACTGAAGCAAAGATACAGAGTAAGAACTACCTAACATCTGCAACAAGAGCTTAAGGAAACACCTCACAGCTCATCACATGGGCTATAGACCTGCCTACTGAAATCAGCACTGGCAGTGTCACCCCCCTTCTCCTCCCTCTCTATATGAAATCTAGATCATATTCTGTGCCTTGAAAACAGGACCTTTCATGGGAGGTGGATGGAGAGGACAGAGTCAACTGCTCCCTTGAAGCTACATAGTACTCAGAGAGCACATGAGGAGACAATACTTGCAGAAAAATAGGTACACCAAAGCCACATGGCAGCAAGGAAAAAACAAAAACAAAAACAGACAATTCACAAATATACAAACAAAAAATAAAACAAGCAAAACTGGGAATGATGGTGCACACCTTTAATCCCAGCAGTTGGGAGGCAGAGGCAGGCGGAGTTCAAGGCTAGCCAGGTCAGCTAGGCCGACACAGAGAAGCCCTGTCTCAAAAAACAGAAACAACAAAACAAACAAAAAATAAGCAAGCAAGGTATACTTTTCTGGGGCAAAATGTACCAAAAAATAAACCAAAACAACAACAAAACTATGTAGTGCTCTAAGACTAGTGTTCTAAGACACAGAACTGTTCACATACCAAAAATTACTGTGCCATACCTATCCAGCTTGATTTTGGAAATTCATATCACCGGACAAAGCAGGCATGAGTGCATTTACCCTCAACATATTTATAAAGAGAAACAGACCCACCTTCTATAACCCCAAGCCAGCTATCAAGACTCAAAGGGTTCACAAGTGCTTGCTCCTGAACTGGAGCACAAACACAGACATTTTCCCAGCTGGAAAAGACCATGTGACAGGCCCAGACTCTGGAGTGAGGAGCCCCTGGAAGAGGCAGTTCGGCCTTCTCACTGTGTTCACTCTACCCAGAATTCAAACAAGAAACAACTACTAGAAGGGGAGAGATCTGTGCCATGCTCGCTCTACACTGGCCTGGTTTATGTTTAGAACATTCTGCATAATGATTTCTTGTTACTACCTTTTTTTTTGGGGGGGTGGGATATCCACGACACACAGTCCACTCTAGCTTAGCTGATCTCATGCTCACAGCAACCCTCTTGCCTCAGCAGGGAGTACAAACCCTGACTAACAAGCAGAGGAACACAAGATATTGGCTGAGAATGGAAGAAAATGGGCCTTAGAAATCAAACAGGCTTCTAGGAAGAAAAGAAAAAAATAAAATCTAATCCATCTGAAAGTATGTGGGTTCACGCTTTTATAGTCTCAGCACCTGGAAGGCTGAAGCAGAGGGTCTGTCATGCCAGCCCTGGCTGAGATAGTGTGAATAGGCTATCTAAATACAAATGAAAGCCAGCCAGCCAAAGTGGCATATGCCTGTTATCCCAGGACATGGGCAGCAGAGACAAGAGGCGGCCATAAATTTGAAGCCAGCTTTGTCTATATTCTGGGTTAGCACAGATTACACAGCAAGACCCTCTCTCACAATAATAAAAGGACTCATATGAAGGCAAAAGTGTAACAACTGAGTTTGGATGAACTGAAAGTAAAAAAACACGGAGGACCTCCAACTGCCTGTTCAGGAAAGGCAGAGATCAGGCAGCACAGCCAGAGCCTTAGGTGGGAAGGGAGCTTCTGTGGCCACATGAATTAAGAGGACAGCCCCTGACCATGACAGGCAGCCAGGATGCTGAGCTCCCACTATCCATGGCCCTATCTTCAGAGAGACAGTCAAATGCTCCCTCTCACAAAGCAAAGGAGGATGTGTACAGCTGCCCGAGGGACTGCTGATAAAGAAAAATCTCACCCACACTGGCCTATCTCCAGGGGTAGAGATGAGAAGACAGAGACCTCTAGGTCCCTCTCAAGATCTCTTGCCTAGCCCCTCATAGCATGTGTGTCTCCAAGACCTGAAACTGAAAGCCACCAGCCAGCCAGCCAGTCAGTCATGTGTCACTGGGAATCCTGTAGCACTGGAATGGAACCCGCCAACCACAGCAAGACTGACAGGTTACGAACAGTGCTCCTGAGTAGGGGTCAGACTCAGCAAGCAACGGCCCTGCACATCCTAGGTTAAGCCCATCTTCCCAGAGGCCAGACCATCTCCCATGTTTGAAGCTATTTCAAGGTAGTTTTCAGTCACATCTACTGGTTATTTTAGGCTAAACCCAGCAGGTTACTCTCCTCAGTATTTAGACTTCTGTACCACTGTTGCTCATGTTTATATGCTCTTCCCGTTCTTTTAAGAAGGGATCTCACTGTGCTGTGATTCAGGCAGGTCCTGACCTCCTACATTCAAGTAATCCATCTCCCTCCTGGGATTATAAACTCGTGCCACCACACCTTGCTACCTCCATGTGACACTTGGGAAAAGTATGATGTACTGATCATTTCCACCAAATAAGAAAATCCAGCAATTAAATTAGAAACTGACCAGGTGATAACCACAGCCCAGCAGTCACCAGCCTGTATTCAGCTGACTGCTCGGCCTTGGGAAAGGATATGGTATATGTTATTAGCCAAATGTCCAGCTCACAATGCCAACTGCAGCACCAAGAGAAGTCTAATGTCTGATAAGCAGGCATACTAAGGGCTGACCAACTCTGAGTGACAAAAATCAGGAAGGAGCTTGGTCAATACTCACCATAGGCTGCCCGGGGTCTGAAAACTTGACTTTAATATCTTGCAGGTGTTTCAAGATAGGTTCGTCATATTCCTAACAGAGAGAGAACCTTGAACAACAGCCCACAACTCATGGCAGTCACAGCTGCATGTGTCCCAGATGCTGGGCACTTGTCCCTATTAAAATTCGGTCTTTGTCCAGTATTAACTTCTGGAAAGCAATGCAAATCTGTTCATTATGTATCTCTGGTGGAAGAGATGCAAAGAAAGAATCAACTGCCACCTGTCTCGGCACCATGGCTACCACCAAGACTCCTGGCACCCAGCATCTGAGATGACAAAGCAAAAAAAGGCTTGGTGCCAGAAGAGATGGCTCAAGTTAGTTGTGGGTCTGCCTGACCAATATCCACCAGGGAAAATAAATATCCCAAATCTGCATATGTGTCACTTCTATAAGATCACAGACTATGTCAAAGCCTAACATACAGGAGCCAACAACTTGTGTGGCTCTATGCTTTCACAATGACTATTGCTTAGACCTGTACTGTAAAGACCTGTGCTATATAAGTCTAAGCAATAGTCATTGTGAAAGCATGAGAAAAAGCTAAAGGAATGAAAAGACTTGGATTCTCAAAATGACACCCTAGTGACAGTTGTAGATTATTAATTTCTTCATCCAAATATTGGCATTGAGTTCCTGAGTTTATGGTTGGAAAGCTCTAAGAAGTAAGCCCACTAAAGGCTACCTTCCCAATTTTAAGTTCTTTTGACATGACAGAATAAAACAAAACCAGGAAGAAGACACCTAGTAGGTATTCAAAGGGGGGAAAAATCCAAAGACAGTTCTAGAAGCAGGCTACACCAAAAGCAGTCACTTCTCTGATGCTGACAGAGGAAGCATAGAGCTCTCCAACAATATGCCCAACGCCCTATGCACCTGATCTGAATGCCTAACAGCCTATCATGCATCTACTGGCGCATCAAATGAGAACCAATATGGAGGTGTGAGAATCTCCCCAGGCTCCCTGCTTTCACACAGGAAGAACTATGAACAAGGTCTTAAAGATGCAGTGTTGGACTCTGCAGGAGGTGCAGGAGACTGTCCCTCAAGCTCTTAGTGTGAACAGAACTGTCAGACTTGCCAAGAACTGCAAAAGAGAATGCAGCCTCTCCAACAAAGACCATCCCCCCTGTACAGGGTTGTTGTCCAAGTGGTAGCTCCCAGGAGACTTTTCATTCTCCTAAAAGAACCTCACAGCACCCAGGTAAGTAGTACATGAGTAATATAAGGCAGTCCCTCAACATACTACAGGAGTTGTGTATCGCCCCAATCTTCCCCACTTGTACTCACAGGACAGAAGCTCCTCACCTGCACCAGCTCGCTAAGCATATCTACGTTTCTGAAGATGGTAAACCAGAACTCAGGGATGCCTTTGGGGTTCAGCTCTTCTGCTGTTGCTGCCTCTTTCTCTGCTATAACTACTTTATTCTTCATATCTCCCTACAAAACAGTCAAAATACAAGTAACTGAGAACACATATTTATATACAGCTCAAGGTCTTACTAAAACATAATTATTTGAGGGTCCATCACACATTTTCTTTTCCTTCTGTGTGTCTCCAAACCATGGAGTTGGAAAAGGCATTCATGGCACTATGTCCACATGTAATTTCACAATGAAATATCCATCAAGGGGAGAAAACTGAAAAGGTGGCAAATTGCCATTGGATTTGTGGAAGAATGTCCAGTCTAGCTTGGTGAGCTGCCTGTCACCATACAATGAATACTACAACAGCTTCCTTCATACACACACATAGTCACATCCACTACCATTAAGGTGGAGAAACCCCAGTTTAGGCCAGGTGTGGAAGTTCACACCTATATCCCAGCGCATGAGAGGCAGAGGCATGAGGACTACCATAAAATTTGAGAGAAGCCTTGTTTACACAGCAAGTTCCAGTCCAGCCAAGGCTATATAAGGAGATCCTGTCTAAAAAAAAAAAAAAAAAAGAAAGAAAGAAAGAAAAGAAAAAAGAAAATCTGTTTGCTGCAGCAGCAATGTAATCAGTAAACTGTTCAGCAACTTGGGCATGTGGTTCCCAGGAGACAGAGCACATAAGGGTAAATATACTGGGCAAACACCAGCAGCATGTGTGACCATGGGCCACACAGCACCATGGAAGAGAGACTTGTAACACAGCCTCAGGAAGAAGGTAGATTAAAGGAAATTAAACCAAGTGAATTCTGAATGCTTATCAAAATAGCCTGTTGTGATAGAGCAAAATGCAGAGACTGTCAAACCATCAAAATGGGGTTTTTGTGGGTCATAAGGAACAAACTAATGCAGAACCCAGCTTCAATCAGATTCTGCCTATGTTTAAAAGAATATCTCTTGCTGACGTGTGGTGTTATACCATCTCTGAGTTTGAGGTCAGCCTGGTCTACACAGTGAGTTCCATGTCAGGCAGGGCTACAAAACAAAATAAAACCAAAGGACTTTATACATAGCCACAAAAATTAAACATATTTTTAAAAAAGATCCCTAAGAGATAATTCTACTGAACCAAAGCTATCTATTATCTAAACACAAAATTAGGCTGACAGGGGCTTGGGTGTGACTCAGTTGTGGAAAACTTGCTTTTTGCTTGTGAACCTCTGGACTACATCCCTAGTACCTTTAAAAAAGCAAACAAACCAGGATAGAAGTTAAAGTTAACTTTGTACCATGCTAGAACTTTCCATGGCATTTGAATGAGACTGTCATAGAAAATAAACAGGACTGACAGAGTGAACCATTAAGGGGTTAGGGAGAAATTTGGAGCTAGGGAAATCCCCAGGAACTCACAAGGATGTCCCCAGTTAAGACTGATAGCAATGGTGGACAGGGTGCTTGAACTAACCTTCCCTTGCACTCAGATTGGTGACTACCCTAACTGTCATCATAGAACCTACATCCAATGACTGATGGAAGCAGATGCAGAGACCCACAGCCAAACACTTGGCCAAGCTCCTGGAGTTCAGTTGAAGAGAGGGAGGAGGGATTATAGGAACAAGGAGGGGTCAGGATCATAATGGGAAAAACCACAGCAATAGCTGATCCAAGCTAGGGGGAGCTCACAGCTAGGCAGCCTGCATGGGACAGCACTAGGCCCTCTAAATGTGGGTGACAGTGGTGTAGCTTGATGTGTTTGTGGGTCCCATGACAATGCAACCAGGACTTATCCCAGGTACACAAACCGGCTTTTTAGAGCCCATTCCCTATAGTTCGATGCCTTACTCAGCTGTGATGTAGGGGGAAGGGGCTTGGTCCTGCCCCAACTTGGAATGCCAGCCTGTGCTGACTACCCAAGGGAGGACTTACCCCCTATGAGGGGATGGAGATGGGATAGGGGGAGGAGGGAATGGAGTAGGATGGGAGGGGGGGAGAGTGGGAGAAGGGGAAGGAGAGGGAACAGGGGTTGGTATGTGAAATGAAAAACAATTTAAATAAAAAGAAAAAAAGAAAAGGGGTGGGGGAGAAGTAACACTAGAAAAAAAAATAAAATGAATAGGCCATCATGATGCTGGCTGGTCTAGAGACAGAGTGAGGCTGAGCAGCCTGAGGTCTCCAGATGACCCCTTTCCACATGTGCCTACTTCCCACTGAGGAGGAATATATACAGTTCTTACCCATGCTAACCTCCACCTCCTCTGGGCTCAGACTTTCACTGGTGTTACAGTTAGTTTTGTTCTGGAGATAGGGTCTCACTGTGTAGACCAGGCTGGCCTGGAACTCAGAGATCTATCTGCCTGTCTCTCTAGTACTGGGTAAGAAGCATGTTCCACCATGTCAGGCACATTACAATCAATTTTTGCCTGCCTAACCTGTATTTCAATCCTGTGCTGCATAGACCACTGAGAAGGGGCCACAACTCACTTGTGATAACCAACAGCCCTACCTCAGATGCCAAGGTGTCACCATGGACCCATGCACCCAGTGGAAGTGAAGGGAACTACTGCCGACCTACTCTACAAAGCTTTGTGGACAGTAACCATGAGTAGGAGAACAAGGTCTTAAGTTCACCTTCCAATACCACAAAATAACTAGGATTAAACAACACTCCCCAACAGAAACTCACAGCCAACTTTTCTTCTTCCTCGTTCTCACTGTGCCACGCTGACTCTGCATCTGTGGGCTCCACGTCACCAGTGATGAATTCTCTTCTCTGCATTAAAAGCCAAGAGTCCATCAGCACTTAAGGCTCTCTGCAAACTCAAAAGCTAAGATGTTTACACAGGCCTCTGAAAAGACAGTCACAAAGTCCCTGGGTGGTACAGTGTCTCACCCCACAGGAGTGGCCACATGAGGCAAGCACATCAAAGGCACATACCTTGTCAAAAAGAGGCTGGTACAAGGCTGCATACTTCCTCTCCAAGTCGTGAACTTCCTCGTAGAACTTGGCTTCTATGTGTGCACACCTCACCTGGAGCTGCTTCAGAGCATTAATTCTCCTTTTGACGGCTTTGGGTAAACTACAAGAGAACAGTAATCAAACACCTAGTGCCAGCAAACCAGCACATACAAACACCCTGACTATATATAAAGAGCTACTAAAACCCTACATGTAGACAAGCCAAGATAAAAGAATGAACCGCTTGTTAAGCCAGCTGGTGCATGCCTTTAATTCCAGCACAAGCAGATGAATCTCTGTGAGCTCAAGGCCAGCCTGGTCTATTTAAGTTCCAAGACAGCCAGGGATACATAGAAAGACCATCCAAAAAAAAAAAAAAAAAAAAAAGGGTAAGAGACAAGGGACTAAGAGAAGAAGGCAGAAAAGACACAAACTGCCAGATGGGAAAACAGGCTCAATCTCATATCAAAAGCAGAAATGGGGGATCAGTTTGTAAAATTGCTCTTTTGTCCCAACCAAACTGGTGATGAAAACAGACCAAATGAAGCTGGGCACACTTGCAATCCCACCACGTGGAAGGCCACAGCAGTAAGAGTAGCAGTAGAAGGCTATTCTGGGCTACACAGAGACCAAGGAGAAGAGTGTAGTTCACAGGTAGAGCACTAACCTAACATGCAGATAGTCCTTGGTTCAATTCCCAGCAAAACAAACACACACACACACACACACACACACACACACACACACACACACACACACAGAGAGAGAGAGCAGGGAGCTAGGCATGATGCTATGCACCCATAATCTTTTTTTTTTCTTTTTTTGTTGCCAGAGCTGAGGACCGAACCCAGGGCCTAGCAAGCACTCTACCACTGAGCTAAATCCCCAACTTTCCGCACCTATAATCTTAACACTTGAGAAGTTGATGTAGAAGATCAAGTATTCAAGGACAGCCTTGGCTCTAGTGAATTCCAGGCCAGCCCAGGCTACACAAGATTCTGTCTTTCAAAAAAATAAAGACTGGGGCTGGAGAGATGGCTCAACTGTTATGAGAACTTGCTGCCCTACAGAAGACCTGAGTTCAATTCCTTGCACCCAGTTTGAGTGGCTTAGAACCACCTAGAACTTCAGCTCTAGGGATATCTGATGCCTCTGGCTTCCATGGGCATCTGCACTCAAATGTGTATGCACACATATACACACTCATAATTTAAAACAAAAAATCCACCAAAAAGATGGCTCAGTGGGTGAAGGCACTTGCTGACAAGCATAATGACCCGAGTTAAGTCACTGAGAATCACAAGATAGAAGGAGAAAAATCAACTCCTTCAAACTGTTCTCTGACCTCTACATGTGCACATTAGGATGAAATAATAAACAGCAAACGCAAAACCCCCAGGTAAGGACCAGACACAGGCAAGCTGACAGGCACAGGGGACCTGATGTCAGTTGGCTGTCTGAAAATGCATGGATACATGGTCTGTAGACACCCACGTACAATTTTCTATAACCACACCAGCTAAGAGTTTCTTTGCCTCTGTTCCAGAGTTGTTTTTTTGTTTTTTTTTTTTGTTTGTTTGTTTGTAAGAGTACTCCTAAAATCAAAAGAAAAAACATACCAGAAAGTGGTGGCACGTCTTTAATCCCAGCACTGGGGAGGCAGAGGCAGGCAGATCTTAAGGTCTGAGGCCAGCCTGGTCTAGAGTAAGTTCTAAGGACAACCAGGGCAACACAGAGAAATCATATGTCTTGAAAAAACAAAAAAAGGAAAAAGAAAAAAATTGACCTATAAAATTGTTTAAAACGCCCAAAAAAATAGTGTCCCTAGGTGAAAACTTGTTCACAGCAAACCTGAATGCAGGGTGTACATAAGTACCCAGTGCTGGCCCAAGCACCATTTAAGGCCAACACAGATGTGAGGCTGTGCTAGCTGTCACCACCCTGTGTTCCATCCCAGTGAACAAACGGCACTCCATATGCACACTTACAAAAGCCATGCCAGTCAGTGGTGGCGCACGCCTTTAATCCCAGCACTTGGGAGGCAGAGGCAGGTGGATCTCTGAGTTTGAGGCCAGCTGGGCTACAGAGTGAGTTCCAGGAAAGGCTTCAAAGCTACACAGAGAAACCCTGTCTCAGAAAAACAAACAAACAAACAAACAAACAAACAAACAAACAAAGCCAGAAAACCAGACATCATTCTTAACTCCCTCACTACACCCTACCACCTAACTCTACAAACAACTGCATATTAGGTACCTGTGCATTAGAGGCTAAAATCAACCCAGTACAAGAAAAGCAAAATAGGACAAAGACAAACTGTATCCACTAAGTAAACAAGAAAGGCCTCCAAATGGACACAAGCAAATGTGCAGTGTCTCCTCTAGTTTTAACAGCTAAGCCTTGGAGACTGAGGTGGCTCATCTCTTTCAGCAGACAGACAGGGAGGCCCTGAGAAGTGCTGCTCAGAGTGAGCATCTCATTTCTACTGTACAACACAGCCACAACATGGGCATCCTAACAAGGGTAAAGGTATAGGTGTTCAGCAGCCAGCAAGCACTCTATCAGCACTAGCTTATTAGCTGAGTTCTCTAAAAGCCACAAGGTGGCACTGTGCATCACCAAGCAGACAAAATGAGCTGGCTGATGCTGAGAACTGAATACCACAGTTGTTCCTACTGAGGCATGGAGATAATTGTTCTGTCACTTGACATCTCACTGGCAATGTACTCACGTTTCTATGTAGCTAGAAGGAGTGTGAGAGACGTTATCAAGACGTTCCTGCAAAGCTGCCAGCACTTGTGGGTTCTGCATCACCTGGTCTGTGAGCTTTTCTGAGTTGGAAATAAGACCAGAGTTATTTGGCAGCAAGAACTCAAACACCAATATGGATCTCGGGCTTGTCACCCCATCTACTCAAGAGGCTGAGCAGGGAAATGCCATGCCAAGACCTTATCTCAAAATAAAAAAAAAAAAAAAAACACAAGAGGGCTGAGGCTGTAACTCAATAGTGGAATGCTTACCTAGCATATGAAGCCCTGGGGCTCAATCCTTACCACCACAAATTTGTTTTAGAAGTATACATTCTTAGCCAGGTGTAGTGGTGCACACCTTTAATCTAAGCACTTGAGAGGGGTAGGTGGAACTCTGAGTTTGAGGCCAGCCTGGACTACAAATTCAATTCCAGGACAGCCAGGACTACACAGAGAAACACTGTTTAAAAAAAAAAAAAAAAGTAGAACACATTCTGTTCTGTAGTTCTTTTAGGCCAATATTCACTTTAAGAAAAGAAGCTTGGGGCCAGGCGGTAGGGCGCACACCTTTAATCCCAGCACTCGGGAGGCAGAGGCAGGCAGATCTCTGTGAGTTCAAGGCCAGCCTGGGCTACAGAGTGAGTTCTAGGACAGGCTCCAAAGCTACACAGTCTCAAAAAACCAAAAAAAAAAAAAAAAGAAAAGAAAAGAAACTTGTAGCTGGGCAGTGGTGACACATGCCTTTAATCTCAGCACTTGGAAAGCAGAGGCAGGAGGATCTCTTGTGAGTTCAAGGCCAACATGATCTACAAAATGAGTTCCACGAGAGCCAGGGCTGTTACACAGAGAAATCCTGTCTCAAAAAAACAAAAAAAGAGGCTTGTGTTAAGTCTGGATATGGAGAAGACGACTCCAGAGCCCCAGACCACATTTGCTTCTTTTTGTTTGTTTTTCGAGACAGGGTTTCTCTGTGTAGCTTTGCACCTTTCCTGGATCTCACTCTGTAGACCAGGCTGGCCTCAAAATCACCAAGATCCGTCTGGCTCTGCCTCCCCAGTGCTGGGATTAAAGGCGCACCACCTGGCTCACATTTGCTTCTTTAAAAAAAGAAAATAAATAAAACCCCAACAAATGTCTAGTTTTGCTTAGCTACTAATTTCTAGAAATAGTAAAGTGGGTGGTGAGTCATAGTCAGAGGCTTCTGCCTGTAACCAGATAAACCCTAAGCCCCGACCAACTTCAGGGGTCTACCTCTGGTTACACATTGCTCCCCAGTCCCATTGGTGTTTGGAAGCCAGGGACAAGATTAGCTTCTAGAGTGAAACAGCATCCACCCACTTTTCAGTCCAAAGAGATGGCTCTCCCCAGCTTGCTTTCTTCCTGGAAAGCGCTTTCCCCACAAACCCACCTCCTACTAAAAGTACTCTGACCACCTTGCTTCTAATGGCTCACATGCCTTTGTTCTGGATTTGTAACACTGAGTTATTATTTAGAACCTGTTCCCCAAGTAAATGAGGAGACACCAAGAGAATAACTGTCCTTCACTTGGTGATGGAGTTGATCGACTTCCCTCTCATATAGTCCAGGCCAACCTGGAACTTAAGACCCTGCTGCTTGGACTCCCAAGCAGGGATTACATCACAGTCCCACAGCCAGCTTGGATACAGGTTAAAATCTTTTGCATTTTATCATTATTCCTTTGTATATGTGTTCAATCAGACATGCAATGTGCATGAGAACAGGCGTACATGCTCCATAGCCTGTGTGTGGAGGTCAGGAGACCACTGCCTCCTAGTGGGTTCATGGGATCAAACTTGGGTGCCATGTTTGCATGACGAGCAATGCTACAAGCTGAGCCACCTTGCTAACCCATCATATGTAGATTTCTTCATGGGGAGAGACAGTGCGTGTGAATTTATCAACACAATGACACATCTAGGTTTGGCTTCAAAATAAGCGAGCGGGAAATTGAAAGTGCAAGTCTGATTAACATTATGTAAAGGCCAGCACAGGAGCAGAGTTGCCTTGTTCTCTTTCATGGAATCTAAATTTCTAATCACTAAATAAAGTGCTAATAGTTCTCTTAGACAAAATCCTTTACGGCTACTATAATCATTGTAACAGGTGGTTCTGGAAGAGATTCCCAGACACACATGGAAACCCCCAATCACTGCTTCATCCATTGCACTGACCTGTATTACTGGCATTTTTAGCAGCTTCCGCAGAATCTGCAGGGCTTCCATCTGAAAGACTAAAACAAGTTTACAAAGTATTATAAACAGACAGCACCATCTGGCATTTTCAGTGTTTTTCCAATATATTAGGGATCCGTGCAGCAAGGAACCCAGCAAGATAACACTGGCTGGGTATGGTGGCACATGCCTTTGATGCCAGCACTTGGAAGAGGCAGGTGTATCTCTGAGTGCCAGGACAGCTAGAGCTACATAATGGAGACCCTCCGGGGCTAGGGCACAACAACAAACAGACGGCACTGACATGCACATGTTATCTAGGGAGACTTCCATCTGAAAAGACCATCCTCACCACTTTCCTTCCAACACACAGGCTGCTCTGCACAAACCTACAACCCTTGCCAAAGCTTCTTAATCCCCCTTTTTTTCTTTGAGACAGGGTCTAACCCAGTAGCTTTGGCTTCCTGAGTGCTGGGATAATAACTGTGAACCACCATACTTCGCCTCATTTTTATCTCTAAGATTTAAAAAAGAAAAAAGAAAAGCTTCTATGTGCCATGTGTGGTGATATTTACCTTTAATCGCAGCACTTGGGGAGAGGTAAGTCGATCTCTGTGAGTTTTGCTCACAGAGGTCTAGGTCACCCAGGGCTACACATTTGAGACCCTCTCTTAAAAACCAAATAAAACCCAAGAACAAATTATGTTTATGCATATGTTCATATGTGGAAGAGTGCAATGTCAGTAAAGGCCAGCCAGAAGAGGACATCAGATCCCCAAACTGGAGCTGGTGAGCTGCCACTGAGCCATCTCTCCAGCCCTCTGATTTTTATTTCAACAGTCAATTCCTTGATTGTATAATCAGCCTACAGCACTTAAACCACACCACTCAAATAAGATGCTACCATATGGTTAGCAGCGCACACAAGTGGCCTTGTGCAGTAGACACAATGGTCACAGTACTCTGAATGCCAACCATGCAGCATCACCGAAAACAATGGGCTTCACAAACACAGGCCTCACAACTACTAGAGAGCCATGTATACCTTCCTGAAGACAAAGGTCTACAAGCCCTGTGACATGAAAGCAGTCAGAGCTATGAGGAAATGAAGGGCAAATACAAGCAAAATATGACACAGGTATGAAAATGCCATGATGAAATCTATTATTTTATATCCCAACTAAAAAAATTAAAACAGGCACTCAACCAACACTGACCTTTGCTGTGGATATCACTCTGTATAAATAAAATGCTGATTGGCCAGTAGTCAGGCAGGAAGTATAGGTGGGACAAGGAGAGAGGAGAATTCTGGGAAATGGAAGGCTGAGTCAGAGAGACACTGACCAGCCGCTGCCATGAGAAGATGTTAAGATACCAGTAAGCCACGAGCCACATGGCAACTTTTAGATGAACAGAAATGGGTTATTTTAAGATAGAAGAAGTAGATAACAAGAAGCCTGCCACGGCCATACAGTTTAAGCAATATAAGTCTCTGTATGTTTACTTGGTTGGGTCTAAGCAGCTGCGGTACTAGCAGATAACAGATTTGTCCTGACCATGAGCCAGGCAGGACCAGAAAAACTCTAGCTACAGACTTTGAACATCCCCCCCCCCAAAAAAAATCCTTCCCCCATCCCTGGTAGCTACATCAGGTTAATTGACTTCACCAAGGGTGAGGAAGAAGGGGTTAAAGGTCAAGGAACACAGATATTATATCTACACAAGGTCTGCAAATGTCAGTATCTGAGACAGTTGGTATCTGGCATCAATTTCTTTGCTAGCAAAAGAGAAAGAAAAAGGCCACTACCACTTGAAGTTTAAATTATTTAACTTTGAATTCTAGTTTCTGAAATACAGTGAACACTAGCTCCCTACCTAAATCTAAGTCCAATAAACAAAAGTCCATGTTGGCTTACCTGTTTTCTGCCATCTGAACGTCTTTGTCCCCTAAAATTGAGAAAGTTAACAGTTACATTCACAAAAAAATGTATTACTCTTCCAACACCATCTAATGGCAGTTGAGACCTTTCTGCAGGTGAAGGAAAGGAAATGTCCCAGATGTGACCTGAAATTATTTGAGCATACACGTGCCTAATCTCATAGAGGGGTACACTTAAGATCTAGGTTTCACTAGATACAGAGGTGCATGCCTTTCATCTCAACAACTGGGAGGCAGAGGCAAGCAGATTTCTGTAAATCTGAGGCCAGCCCAATCTACATAGAGAGTTCTTGGCCAGACAAGGCTACATAGTGAGACCATGTCAAAAAATAAAATTAAATATATCTAGGTTTCACGTCCTGCATGCTTTAAAACTTTTTGAGACAGGATTTCATGTATCCGAGACTGGCCTTCCACTTGCCATGTAGCTGATGACCCAATTTCTGACCCTCCAATTCCACCTCCCCAGTACCAGGACTACAAATGTGCACCATCATGCTGGATTTATGCTGGGTTTCAAACCCAGGGCTTCACACATGCTACAAACTAAGCTAGATCCACAGCATTCTTACTGACACCTAAGTGAACAGACTTCACAGTAAGAAAACAGAACCCTAATCTGCCTTCTTTCTTACAATAAATCTAACAGATCTACATAGCAACTCTAACCCAAACAATTCAAAAGCATTCACTGTTTAAACTGTTTCTCAGATACACACAGTAATGCTAATTCTATCTGCCCTTATGTGAGACACTCACTCCACATGATCTCAAGGCGGCCTCTTTACTTTAAAGGTGTAATGAACTGAGGCCACACAAAGCCCCTCACACTTGCCCAGTGCACACAGTGAAACTTTCTGAAAGCTGTGCTGATGCTAGGAAAACAGGAGACTTAGGAAAAACAGTTCCAGCAAGAGTGATGTACAACTGTTTTACAGTTCCATCTTCTACTAGGTTTTTATTGCTTCAAAATAAACTGTGTGTAGATGGCCCATACCTTTAATCCAGGGTTTGGTAGGCATAGGCAAGTATTCAAGGATTGACATCACGGTCTACATATTGAGGTTCAGTGAAACCCTGTCTCAAAACAAACTCAAAATAAAATGTACAAAACAGGCTGGGCAGTGGTGGCAGACGCCTTTAATCCCAGCACTTGGGAGGCAGAGGCAGGCAGATCTCTGTGAATTCGAGGCCTGGTCTACAAAGCGAGATCCAGGACAGGCTCCAAAGCTACACAGAGAAACCCTGTCTCGAAAAACCAACCCCCCCCCAAAAAAAAGGTACAAAAACACATCATATATGACTGTTCTCTTTGTTTTATTCATTCATTCATTCATTCATTTATTTATTTATTTTCAAGACAGGGTTTCTGGTTGTCTGGGAACACTCACTCTGTACACCAGGCTGACCTCGAACTCAGAGATCCACCTGCCTCTGCCTCGCAAATGCTGGGATCACCACAGCCCTACAACTATTTTCTTTTTGGTTTTTCAAGACAGGGTTTCTGTGTAGCCCTGGCTATCCTGGAACTTGCTCTGTAGACCAGAGATCCTCCTGCCTCTGCCTCCCAAGTGCTGGGATTAAAAGTGTGCACCAACACTGCCTGGCTATTGTCTCTTTAAAAGTAAGTCATTTAATAGAAGCAAAAGGGGGGAAAAAGAACAACAGTACTGCAGATGACCAAGCCTAAAGCACAGCAGCTTCCCACACCCAGCTTCACCTCTGTCACCTCCAAAGATCCTTCCACAGACCCTAGCATCTTCTTTGAGGTCCAAAATCACTGGCCACAGGATCTATATTCCTTTATCCACCCTGCAAAGCTCATCATTCTCAACGCCAGCAAGACCAAGGCTTTTCTACCATATACTTTTGGTTCATGGTCTCCATGAACACCTTAGTCAAATGTGGTTTCCCACCCCTTGCTATTCTTAACTTAAGACGGCAAGATTTTCATGTAAGATTTCTGGATTAAAGAACAAGCAGATCCCAATAAATACTGCTGAGTTGGCAACACACTGGCACTCCCTACACTTCAGCTATGTAATTACAGTATCCCATCCATTACCTACAACTAACAGTACTTTCTCTAGACCACACTCCCAGCCCACCATCCTTTCCCAGTTATACAGCCTTTCTTTGCACCTAGGTCTCGCCATCCATAACCTAGAAGTCATACCTACCTGAAGCAATTATGAAGGTCAATTTCCTCACTATAGTGGTACAGCAGGCTTGCCCACCTCTATGACACATACATAGACTATCTTGCCCTGTCATTCTATCCCCTGCACAGAGGCCAAGGCAAAGTGCCAGTACATGCTACAGTTCACTTCAGCATCATCCATTATTGTGTTTAGCAAACACTGAAAGTCATAAAGAGTTATCAATTTACAGGTATGAGAGAAACATTCATTTTATTTTAAAGGTTGGAATGATAGGTTTAATGCTGGTTTTATGAAGCCATAGTACTAAGCCTTGTCAGGCAAACTACTTTTAAAAGGCATCAAGAGCCAGACATAATGATGCATGCCTGTAATTCCAGGATTTGTAAGTTATGGTTATGCTGGCTATATGGCAAGTTAGAGGTCAGCCTGGGCTACAGAAGTATCCATCTTAAAACAAAACAAAACCTAGCAATCAAGTTAGATTATAACAGACACCAGGGAATCCTAAGTTAATAAAATACAGAGGTTTAGATTCACTTCCAGGGCCAACAGGCTGCTTTTTTATTTCAGGAAAACACCACAACAGCCCTATTATATTCCTTTTTTGTTCCAAACATCAAAAACTTTTCAAAGGAAAAACTTTTGTAGCAAACTTTAAACTGGTCACTTCTTAGATTTATGTTTTTATATAATTTTATATATTATCTGTCTTCATAAAGTCAAAGGTCCTCAAAGTCTTAACACAAGATAAGCAAATGATTACTATTAACCAAAACTAGCCTGAAGAGATAGGTCAGTGGATAAAGATGCTTGCCATCGAGCCTGATGATCTGAGTTTGATTAATGGGCCCTATACGATAGAACAGACTCCCAGAAGTTACCCTCTGGCCTCTGTATCTGGCACATAAGCACGTTATGTTATGTGCATGCACATAAAGGAACCCTAAAGCACAGTAACTTGGTTCAGTCAGAAATGGCAGGATGAGCTAGCAAAGCTGAGGATGTATGCTCAGTTCCTATAGGAGTACTGACTCACAGCAACTCAGGACCATGTCAAAGGAGGAAAGGAATGGCCTATTCAAAGAAGGAATCAGAAAAGGCCCCTAGGACATCCCAATTTCCCCTGGCCAGTGAGTGAGGCCAACACTGGACACAGCCCATCACTACTCCCAGCATGCTAAGTGTACATGGAAACACTTAAACCCTTAGTGAACTGACTCAGATTCCCACATGCACACAATGTCTTGCTAACTGGGCTGGAGATGCAGCTAGGTAGTAAATCACTGCCCATCAAGCACAGTGCCTAGGTCCATTTCCAAAAAAGAAAGGAAAGGGCTACTAGTCAACATTCATTTATCCTTTTAGTTTCAGAGTTGTTAATAATAAAAGGGATCCAGGAAGATTGCTTTGAGTTCAAGGCCAGCCTGGGATACATAAAACCTTGTCTCAAAACTGTTGTAGTTTCCTGCCCCTAACAAAAAGAAGTAGAGTGTATTTGATCCTAAACACACACCAGTAGCCTTTACGGTTAAACTAATTTATACTTAATGTCTATTATCTAATATATATATGTGTGTGTGTGTGTGTGTGTGTGTGTGCACACGCGCACGCGCGCGCGTGCAGAGAGAGAGAGCGAGCCTTTCTTTATTGTAGATGTAACCATCTTATTAAATAAGAAACACAGAGCCAAATGCAGAGTTAAAAGCCCCAGTTAAAAGAGGTCAGAGAGCAGAAGCTAAGAGCTGAGACCAAGATCGCCTTCTTACCACCCACCGGCTTCTGTCCTTCCCCTGAGAGAGCTACTTCCTGTGTCTGTCTTTTTATTGACTTTCTGTTCTGCCTTCTCATTGGTTGTAAACCCAACCACATGACCTCTTCGTCACTGCCCGTCTATAATAGACCTCTAGGTCTCTATGGTTGGTATTGAGATTAAAGGTATGTGTCTCCTTGCTGGTGGTATCCTTGAACACAGAGATCTACCTGTCATGTGATCGGGATTAAGGGCATGTGCTACCACTGCCAGACTTCTGCTAAGTGGCTTGTTATTAGCTCTGACCCCCCGGCACTTTTATTTATTAACATACTAATAAAATCACATTTCAGCACAAATAAAATATCACCATAATTTTTTAGCCTTTATCACAAAATGTAACTAAACCAGGTATGGTGGCTCATCTCTATCTCAGCACAGTAGAGGCTGAAGCCACAGAGTCAGAACATTAAGGCCAGCCTCAACTGAGACAAGCAAACCACAGGAAGTTAGATGTAGTAGTACACACCTGCAAGGACACTGAGGGAATGAGACTGAGGGCAGGCTGTCTCAAAAAAACCCAGGCCATACACCAAGGCCTGGGTTTGAGACCAGCACTAAAGAAATGGAGTAGTGACTCACCATCGGCAAGGTCCAGCCTTAAACCAAACAATAAAAAAACAGGAGATCCCCCTCCCCCAAGTGTTGACAAAGGCAAATGTTGAAGTCATATAGCTGCAGGTGAGGATCTACAGTCATCAACCCTTGCTGCAGGTTTTGAAAGATAACACGGCCCTGACAATACCTTGACTCTCTATACTTTTATCCTCTGAACTATGACACAATAAATGTGCTATTTGTTGAAGCAAAACTGAAAAACAAAAACTCATTAAAGAGAACCTCTACATGCAACATGGTTATTATTTGACAATGTTTTATTTTGGTGTATGTGTGTGATGTTATGTGCCCGTGCACACATGTGTGGAGGTCAAAGGACTGCACTACCACTTTCCACCTTATTTCCTCAAGACAAGAGTGCCAATGAACTTAAAGCTTGTCTTAGGCTAGGCCACACCTGGCTTTCCACATTGGTGCTCGGTCCACACTGAGGTTCTTATGTTGTGCAGCAAGTGCTCTCACCCATTGACATCTCCCCAGCCCTAATAATAAAGCATTTTACAATTCTTCATTAAATATTTATTTAGTGTGTGTGTGTGGGGGGGGTTGTGCCATGCACATAGAGGTCAGAGGATAACTTCTATGAGTAGGTTCTCTCCTTTCACCATATGGGTACAGGGAACACATTGAGGTCATCAGGCTTGGCAGTAGGCACCTTTGCTGGCTGGGCCATCTTGTTAGCTCATATGTTTAAGCAATTAGATTTAACCAATTGAAGGTGCGAGGTAGTGCTAGAAGATCACTGTTTTTCTGTCTGCTTTTGAAAGTTCTCATCAGTGTTTATCACTAACAACTGATGAAAATTCCAGGAGGGCAGCACATGTTCACTGACTCAATGCAGAGTTCAGGGCTCAGCAAGGACTTGGCAAGAAACAGGTAGCCAGAAATCTTGACCAATTAATCCCTACTGTTTCCTGTAGGTACATGGTACTAAACAGGAACCCTTTGCACACCTTGACCTATCCTAGGCAATTTTGGAAGACACAGGATGAAGACATTTCCTCAGTCACACTTGCTTACAATACCTACAACTCTGAAGTAACTGAGTGTGACTTACTAGTCTTTGTACATAAAGCTCAGCCAATCTTATCTCACTAGTTCCCTGGACACAGGATGGAAGCACACTCAGTTACAACAGCTGACACACCAGACAACACAGTAGAAGGAATTTAAGACTGCACAGCAAGCAGTCAGGATCAAAGGTAAAGTTCACAAAGCCATCTTCTGTAGTCTTCACACTACAAAAGTACAATGTGCCTCCTGTTACTCCAAATTCACCTAAAGTAAAGCAGCCGAGCTTCCTCTACCAAAGGCAGGGGACTCCTGACTGCTAAATGAAAGCAAACCTACGCTACCATCAATTATGTCCTCGAAATGCCTAAAGTCCAATCTAAGACTCCACTATTTAGTCATCACAACAGGCCTCCCGTCTGTGATCAGTAACAGGTCTTCAAGTGTGGTTCAGGGAGCCTCCACAAGCTACCACTAACAGGTAGTTCCATGCAAAGGCTGGCAGGTAGAAGAGGAAGTCCCTGCGGTTCCCCTAGTAGCTTTCTCCACTACAGCAGAAGCAGCAAACTGACATAAGCTTCAATTCTCAATGCCTGAAATGTACTTCATCTTTATTGCTATAGTGCTGGCTAGCCTTGAGCTACCTCCCAAGTGCTGGAATACAGACAGAAGGCAGCACACCCACTTACATTTCCTTTCAAATAAACAAAAACTTGTACTCATCAGTTAGTGGTCCCCAACAGCTCATGCCAAGATCCAAGCTGTAAAAGCACTCACCCACCTGCCTACTTCACACAGAGATTATCCCTTAGACCTTCAGGGATCTAAACTACCCTTTCTTAAAATTTTAATTTATTTTATGTGTATGGGTGTTTTCCCTGCTTGTCTGGCACCACTTGCAGAGACCAGAAGAGAGCACTGGATCTCTGGGACTGGAGTTATAGACCATCAGGAGCCAGCCTTTGAGTGCTGGGACTCAAACCTGGGTCCTTTGCAAGATCACCCAATGTTCTTTTCTTTTTTCACCCAATGTTCTTAACTGTTGAGCTATCTCTCAGCCCCTAAATTACTCTCTTGCCCAGAATTTTTTTTCTTCCAAAACAAAAATTTTTAGATATTCTACACGCTGCTTTTTTCTTTTTCTTTCTTTTTTTGAGCTGAGGATCCAACTCAGGGGCACTCTGAGCTAAATCCCCACCCCACCCCTTTTTTTTTACAACTACAACACAAACTTTTGCACAGGCCTCAAACTGTATACACAGCACGAAAAGAAAACCGCTAGCGGAGTCGGTGCTCTCTGTTAGCTCTCACTAAGGGGCAAATAGGAGGGAAAAAAAATTGAGCCAGGATCTTGCTATGTTACCAAGACTGATTTTGAAGTCTGAGTTCCAGAGCAGCTGGGACTACAGATGTGTACCGCCACACCTACCTTAGTTGGGACATTTTAAAAGTCAAGCACAAAGTCAGACAGAAGTGGTGAACTACCTCATCCCTAAGAACTGCATCTCTGCAGAAGCATTAACTTGTAAACTCTATACTTGCAACTACACACTGGTAAACTCTATTCTCTACACAAATCCAAACAGCCAACTAAACTCACAAGCCATAATGGCCATGCTTTCTGAGAAGATCTCAAAATATATACATCTTTTCCAATATTTTGGTGGTCAAGGCTATTAATCCAGAAAACGATGGAATCTGCTATTATTTTCAGCAGTTATTCCATACATTTGAAAAACAGTTCAAGATTTAAAGCTAACACATCAGAATTTAAGCATTTAGATGTCAGGACATTGTGAACCAATAATATTGGCCAATGGGGGAGGGGGGGAGGCCACACCTGAGTTTGACAGCAACTACTTGAGACAAAGGCATTAAGATGCCACCGCCAACAGTCCCTGACAGGTGAACCATCCCTCTTTAACGTTGGACTGTATCTCAATCCCATCACTGCCCTCTTTTTTCTGAATCTCACTGTTCATCTGCAGTGTTTATTTCAACAGCGACTGAGCCAGGTCAAGTCTACTTGAGTTTAAAGTCAAGCTACCATCACAATCAAACCACCACACTTAAACTAACAGGGCTTTAATTTGCAATACAAGCCAAACACTCCTATGCCAAAAAATTCAGAACACTCCAAACCCCATTTCTTTCAGAGCTTTATGCCAGATTTTGGACTTCCAGATTAGAAACGCTCATCTGCCAAACCTACAAATATCCCATAAACTAAACGGCTTCTAGACCCAGGCGTTTCGTGTAAAGGCATACTCAGCCTGTTGCAACTTTAGCACACACTATTATGAATGGCGTTAAGACACGAGCTTTAAGGAGCCCCTGGTGTGTAGTAAGGAGAGATTAGTCACCGAGAGGAGGCAGCTACTATGACAGGAAGGCGGCATTAACTTAAAAGCATGTTAACTTTTAGGACCAAGAACTTCAACTTGGGCCTTTTGCCGGGGAATTGGCGTACGCCTGTTAGAGTGGCGTGCATGCAGCAAGCTACCGCAGGGATCACTCGGAGGCAGCAAAGCCAAGCAGAGTTGAATGGAGAAAACGCAGGCCGACTGTCCCAATGATACCCTGGGGAGAAGGGATACTGCTGGCGTCCCTGCACCCTTTAGGGGCCCACGGGTCGGAAGGCTCAGTGTGTCACTAAGTTGAGTACGCCTCCACCTCAGGCTAGGAGAGTCGGACCAGGGAGCTCTCGTGCGGAGACCATGCAAAGCCCGGAAGGGCGAGGCGGCGGCCCGGCCGCGCGAATTCCATAAACCCCTTCCTTCCCAGGAGCGGTTTCAAGACAAGGCGCACCCAGGCCCACCTCGCCGGGAAGGCCTAGTCCCCTCAGGGAACCGCCTGCGCGGCTTCGCGTGCGCTCTCAGGCGGCAGGAACAAAGCGCGCTGACCTTCAGCCGGGGGCGGGGCGGCGCAGAGGAGGGACGGGCCCGCCATCCGCCGCCACCCGCCACCCGGACGGCTGATGGGGCCACCGCCCGCCTCTGCTAGCCGCCATGGCACGTCGGCCCGCCCGCGCCACCCACCCCCCGCCTCTGCCGCCCCGGCCCCTGTCCAGCCACCCGCCGCGCCGTTACCCGCCGGGACCGCACCTCGCGCCTCCTGCGGCACTGGCGCCCGTGTAAAGCTCGCTCCGGGGCTACGCCGCCGTGGCCGCCAACAAAACTACCTGCCACTGGCCACGTCGCCAGGCTCCGCCCTCTCCGAACAAAACAGGCTGTGAATTGGCAATAGAGCTGCCTGTCAACCGCACCTAAGCGCTGGTAGAGGCGGCATCCAATCAAAAGCCGTTGAGGGGGTAGGGCCGCACGCTCAAGCCCTCGAGCTCTATGTAAATAGAGTCGTGACGTGTGTTCCGGCGCACGCGCAGTTCCGCGCCTTTTTAAAGGGGTTGCTGGGGTGTGTGGAGGACTTGGGTTTTCTAGTCTCTTGAGCCTGCTGCAACTTCTAAGGCTTGCGTCCCGGGTTAGTTGGCAGTGTTTTCCCCACGTTACCTGCCGTCTGTGGCCCGGGGAAAGCACTGCCTGTTTCCCAAGGCCTTTGGGCCCTCAGTCTACGGTGTGTGCCTGACCTAGGGCTACCCAGCTGGTAGAAAACTTCCACACACCTGATAAAAAATAAATTGCCGCCAGGCAGTGGTGGCACACGCCTTTAATCCCAGCACTTGGGAGGCAGAGGCAGGCGGATCTCTGAGAGTTCGAGGCCAGCCTGGGCTACCAAGTGAGTTCCAGGAAAGGCGCAAAGCTACACAGAGAAACCCTGTCTCGAAAAACCAAAAAAATAAAAAATAAAAATTGCCTAAAGATGTGTGCCTTCCTAATGTCTACAAACAGGGTCACTGAGAACAAATCTGAATGTGGTAGGGCGTGTAAGGTGAGAGATGAGCTATTTGTCACTTTCAACTACATAGCAAGTTTAGGGCCAGCCTAAGCTTCATGAGACGTCTCAAAAATAAAACACAAAATGAAGTGTGGTTGCTGAAGTCTAGAAGGTTTACAGCGCTGGATTTTACTGAGTTCCCTCCCATCCTTAAATTGAAACTATGTACTATATAAAGTTTCATTTACAAAATTAAGAAAAGTAAAGAAGCCCATGTTTTTACTTCACTTTTATTGGGGAATGGGATGAGTGGAAAGTGGTTAGAGTAGACAAGAATAGAAAATAGTTTGACAGCCAGGAATTCCATTTGCTTTGGGCTGTGCATACACCCCTTTTTAATACTACACCTGGCAGTCTAAGAGCCCCCCTGCCTACACACACACACACACACACACACACACACACACACACACACAATTTTTTAAATCTTAAAAAAGAAAAAAAAAAGAGAGACAATATCCTTGGGCACTTTCTCACTCTGTTCCCACTGTCACATAGTATTTCCAATCTTACTATTACTTTGCTTTTGTATAAAGTTTCCTTGCTACTTTGCGATCTGTGTGTAGCTTTATTTCAATTCCTTGAATAAAACGCTCAGACCACCAACAACTGGTAATAAGTTTAATAAAGATATTTCATTATTATTTTTGAGACAAGGTCTCACTATGTAGCCCTGGCTGTCCTTGAATTCACAGGGCTCTGCCTGCTTCTGCCTCTCGGGACTGGGATTAAAGGCGTGTTCCATCATACCTGGATTATATGAATATAGACTGAAGCATTGGAGTTGAGAGGTGCTCAGAAGAAAGACAGCCCAAAGCATGGGCACGGGGGGGGGGGGGGCATCTAAAGCATGGCACTACTTAATTTTTAACTTTACTAAAAATTTAAGTTAATCTTTTTTTAAATTTTGTTTTGTTTCAAGACATGGTTTCTCGTAGTTCGAGCTCTCCTGGAACTTGCTCTGTAGACCAGGCTGACCTCAAACTCAGAGGTCCACTTGCCTCTGCCTCATGCTGGGAATAAAGGCATGTGCCACCTCCTGGCTTAAACTTAATCTTTAACTGTTGCTGTAAATTGCATTCTTTGAGCAATCTGACTTAGCCACAGGGTTACATCAGCAGTTGCTCTTAAGGTAGGTAAGCCTGGCTTTCAGCAGCCTGCACTCATGTCTTATATGAACTGTCCTCCACCCAAGACTGTCTCTCTTGCTCAATGCCTGTGCTTAAATCCAAAGTGTAAACTATTTCCTTTTTTTTTTTTTTTTTTTTTTTTTGGAGCTGTGGATCGAACCCAGAGCCTTGTGCTTGCTAGGCAAGTGCTCCACCACTGAGCCAAATCCTCAACTCCACTATTTTTTATTAAATTTATTTTACATACCAACCATAGTTTCCCCTCCCTCCTCGCCTCCCGTTCCCTCCCTAACCTCCTTTCTACCTCCTACCCCAATCCACTCCTCAGAAAGGGCAAGGCCTCCCATGATGAACTATTTCTTCTGTTTAATACTCTTGCTAACTTTGCTTCGCTATGACTTGTCCTGAAATTCTTTTCTGCAGCACTGCCAAGGATCCAATTTTACCTGAGTAGTGGTCCCTAAGGAGGAACGAAATGCATCAGGCTACTGGCAGCAGTACTGGGCTCTCTCCACTGCTGCTGACAAGGGAGCTAGAGAGTTGGGTACCAGCCTCAGCCTCCCCATGTCAGTTTATAGAAAAACATCCAATTTGGCTAGCAAATAAGGTTCCCAGGCAGGGATGGACAATGGTCTTTGTTTCTTAGAAATTAGTTTTTTTGTTGGGTGAAGGTTGCTTTGGAAACATTTTCAGTCTGATATTTTTAGCAAACGATTCCTGCTCTGTACTAGTTATAAAGGAAAAAGTGTAAAACCACCTGAAGGCTGGCGATGGAGGAGATGACATCAGGGGTTGCTGTCTTAATTGATTTTTCACCTGTCAAACACAACCTAAAGGAGAAGGGTTTATTTGAAGTCACAGTACAAGGTACACTCAGTCCGTCATGGTGGGGTGTCAAGATGACAGGACCAGCTGGTCACATTAACTCTAGAGTCCCAAGCAGTGCTGGTGCTTAGCCCACTTTCTCCTTTTCACGCAGTCCAGGATTCCCCTATCCAGGGAATGGTCCTGCCCAGAACTAAGAAGGGTCTTTCCATATCAGTTATCCTAATGAATACAATCCCTGGGACCAGAAATTATAATCTAGGTGATTCTAGCTTCTTGTATTGGCAATGCTGACCATGATAGTCATGGGACTCAGCAGCATCTAGACTGTGTCTCACTCAGTTAAGCTCTGCTATCCACGGGACACGCCTGCCTCTTCCTTCACCACCAGGCTTTGCCTTTGGTGAGCTTGGGAGAGGCAGAGGGGAAGAAGCAAAGACAAAAGAAACTATAGAAGAAAGGAATGTCGGCATTTTCAAATTTGAGAGTCTAATAGTCTCCGTCTACTTTCTGTCATGGTATCTACCCCACCTTGGGGTTAGTGTGGGTGGCATCAATGTGCTGGAGCCTCCATAGGAACTGGTACTGGCTCCTAAATCTGATGGTGGTGGGTGACTAGTAGGTGGACAACATTCTCCCCAAACCCTCCCATTTATAAGGACTTTGAGAATGCTTTCCTGAGTTGCTACAACCAAGTAGCCCAAGTTGGATGGCTCACTAACCAGGAATGAACTCTAGAGAGAAGACTGAAATGCATATATGGCAGCTATGCTGTACTGAAGCCAAGGTCTGGGGTGTGTGGGGCCTCCCTCCTTTCATCCTCCAGCCTGGGGCTCCAGGTCTTCCTTGGCTGGTGTTTGCAACCCTATATCCCAGCTGCTGTCTGCACATGGCCTCCCCTTAGGTCCCAATCCTAGGCCCACCCTAGGATTTCATTGTGACTGAATTAGTCCTATAGGACCATCTCCAGATGTCACATGCATAGGCACCAGAAATTGGGGTGATGAACAGAACTATGTGGGCCCCTGTGCATCTCACCTGATGCTAAAGCAGGGCCTTGGCAGTTGTGATGTCTGGCTGTGAAGATGCTATCAGCCAGAGGTTACAGGGTAGGAAATCCTGGGTAAGACTCGTAACTAGCTGGTGACCCTGGGCAAGTACCTGTGCCTCTGTTTCCCCATGTGCCTACTTGGGGAGGCTTGGGGGTGGGTTGGAGTAGCACTGGGTAAGCTGTCAGCTTGAGGCCAGTATTAGCTGTTCTCATAGGTTCCTGTCCACCTATGTAATAGTAATGAGAAGGAATCCAACCAGCCAAGGTCCTAGGAGCCAGAAAGTGCAGCCCAGCAGATCCCTTTAATCCTACCCTCAGAGTGGCTCAGTCCACACCAAGGCCTGTCCACACTCAGTCCCACACCATCCCTGTGCTCAGGAAAGTGAATGCTGAGGGCAGCCAGAGGTAATGCTGTGGGATTTATATGCTGAGCTGAAGACAAATTCTGAAAACTTTTTCCCCCAAAGCAATTAAACCCAGGGCTTTGCACATGCTAGGCAAGCACTCAACCATTGAGCTATATTTTTGGGTGGTCTCATTAAATTGCCCAATCTGGCCATGAACTCATGATCCTCTTGCCATAGCCTTCCAAGTAGCTGGGGACTGTACAGACTGCACCACACCTAATCTCTAACAGTCCTTTGTGTGGCTAAAAGGGCTGTTCAGTTCATAGGTTCACTTCTGGCTTGGATATCACCTGAAGTCCACCTGACTGCATCTGGAGCTGTCCACACCCTGGCTGTCCCTCTAGGCCTCTTAGGAATTTGGAAGGAAGTTGAGAACAATGTCAAAGTCCTGTCTGTCTACATGCTCCCACCTTAAGTGTCAGGGCTTTTGGAGGAAAGGATTTGGGAGCTAATGATGCCTAAGGCCCTATAGTAGCCAGCAGCCAGCAGCATGGCACAACATTGGAACTATGACTATCTCAGGTTGACTCATGTCCCTACCCAGTGAGGGGGAGCCCACAAGCAGTTGCCTCTGTCCCACTGATGTGACAGGGATTAGATGTGAAGGTGATGCCAGACTGTAACCCTGGCTAGCAGGGTATCATGTGGGCCTGGGTACTCTGGCACCTTCTGATGTGACTGCCTGGCCTGGAATTTCCCAGCAGGAACTTGAAGAACCCCACAAATTCAGCCCCCTGAAGAGCAGCTTTCGGACCCCACAAGATGTACAGCCATTATTATCTTCATCAGAGTGGCTGTGACTTCCTGCAAGAGATTCAAGATTGAGCCTGTTAACGTTTCCTCCTAAGATGTGTTGAAGAGGTCATTAAACCCTCACCTGGGATACCACTTTCTCCTGCACCTCCCTCCCAGCTGTGTGTAATTTTGTTTCAGGCACAGCTTGGCAGATGCTAGTCTACAGAGGGTGGAAAGTTAAAGTTGGGAGAACTCCATCCATGGATTGATGGGGAAGCCATGCTGGAGTGAGATAGGGGTGGTGGCTGTTTGGGGATTGCCCTTGCTTCTTTGGTTACTCTTGACCCGTGCTCCTGTAAGCCCAGTGAAGGTACCAGTCCATCAGGCTAGACTAGAATCTCACTCTAGTGTCACTGGTGCAGTGGTCCATTAGTGGGTAACAAGCTGGGTCTGGTGGCTCATGCCCAAAATTCTATAAGCCAGGAGGCCAAGGTGAGAGAATTGCCACAAGTTCCAGGCAAGCTAAGGCTGCACGGTGAGTCCCAGGCCAGCTTGAGCTACAGGGTGAACAAAATTAGGTGACAAATTCCTGTGCCTATAGAAAGACTGTTTAGCTCTTGGTGGCCTGGAACTTACAGAAATCTTAGAGGTGTGTGTCACCATGCCTGGTTTTGAGCGTATTCTTTATAGTGTTTTCATTTTTAATGGACAGTGACTTTACATAGTTAGGGTGGAAAGTGAAGTTTCTATGCATGGTCACTGTATAGTGATTGGATTGACACATCTGTCATTCCAGACATTTGTGCTGGGAACACTGACAATCCTGTCTACCAGCTATTTTGAATATTTTTAACTACGTGTGTGCCTGTGTTCCACCTGCATGCAGGTGCCCATGGAAGTCAAAGGCACTGGATTCCCTGGAGCTGGAGTTACAGGAGGCTGTGAGCCACCTGAAGGGGATGCTGGAGGAGCAAACTATGCTCTTAACTGCTGAGCCATCTCTCCAGTCCCACTAAGTACTTTGAAATACTGAGTTTCCCCAGCTTCAATTACACTACTGAACGTTTTTTTCACACACTAGCTGGTCCTTTGCATTACTTCCTCTGAGCTCTGCTTGTCAAATAAAACACTAGTTCATGCTTCTGTTTATCTGCTACAAAGAGCAGGGGTGGCGAATGGTTGTCTGTTTGCTTCTTGTGGCTGCTGTGAGGAAGTATCACAATCCAGAAGCTTGCAGTACCAGAAACGCATTCTCACGGGCTGTGTAGAACCAGGGTTGGGGCAGGGCCTGGCTCCCACCCAGAAAAGCCTCTACCTCTGTGTTCCTGTGTCCCTTTCTCTGCATGTATGGCTATCTGTCTCCTCTTCCAGCAATACCAGTTGTATTACCACCCCTGCCTCTGACACTTTCCAAATGTTCTATCTTGCACAACCAGAGAATGAGATCAATGCCAGAGGCAGACATTGGCAGCAATAGTGGTTGGTTCTACAGCATGTCACACAGGCAGGGCTGTCCTATCGTTGCTGTTTCTGCAGCTTGGATTTGAAATTATCACTTGGGAATCAGACAGGTGGGACCCTTGGAGATTTGCTACTTTCTCCCTTAGCATAACACCCTCGAGAACCAGCTGACGGCTAGGTGTCATTAGGTTGTCCCTTGTTCCTTTGTGGGCAGACTACTTTTCATGACTGTGCCCACTGCTGTAGGAGGGAAAACATGTAAGGCCTAGGCTGCCCTGCTGCTCCACTCTGCCAGCTTGCCCATCTGTACTGCCTGGAGGGACACAGTGTTGGTGCCTCCATCCTGCTGTCCAATTGACAATGCACTGCTGTTCCTTTCCTTCTTGGGTTGTACTCTTACATGAGACTCTTGGCTCTTACCACTGACATTCCATTTGCTTTGCCTCAGATTATAGCTGGGGTGTAAGCTCAGTGGGGTGTAAGTCTTGCCTGTGTGTTTGATACTTGTAGATGCCAACAGTCAAACTGCTATTGCTATAGCTCAGTATAGTAGTACTACTGCAGCTGAGATACACAGGGAAGCTCTTCTTCAATGCTGACTGACTTTGTGGTCTCTCCAGCCCTCACCCTCTCTGGGAACTTGTCTTCTCTCCTCCTGGTGACAATGGGTAAACTTGGGATGCTTCTAACCAGAGCCTAAGGAGGGACGGTGCTGACCTGTGAGACACCATCCTAAAAAGCCATCCAGTGCCTTCTCTCTCAGGGCAGCTACCTGTGGAACCACAGCTTCCAGGTGGGAGATGCAGTCACTCGGAAGCCTCAAGAGAGACCACAGAGTCTAAGGTCCTTGGGTGCACACTCCGATGATCCCATCTGATTGTGACTATCTGAGGGACCTTGTATGGCCTCTTGCAGTCTCACATGACTACACCCCACAACACATGCCTATGGTACCCCCGGCTGGTACAGGTGTCTCCAAGACAGTTCTCAACAAAGTCTGTCACAAGGACAAAGGGGCAGCACACCTGCCACATGGGCTCTGTGGCATCTGGAACCCACACCTGCCCCTGGTGTCTCTGGAGCTGGCCTTTACAGGTGCCAGGCAGGTTCTGGCTGCTGCCCATACCCTTTTTTATCATCAGAGAAGGCCAGACACATTCAGCATGGGTGCTGATTCTTAGCAGCAGCAGCGAGCAACCAGATGGGAGCAGGCGGGAAGGAAACACACTTGAGGCTAGCCCTGAAGACCCCTTATCTCACAAGCCAGTGGTGCTGATCTGGGCTTGCTGTCCTAACAGCAGTCCCAGGCAGCTTGCCAGAGCCCCACCCCACAGGGCAACTATCCTGCTGCTGCCCTGCCAGTTGCTCTGGGAAACCCGCAGTGTGTGTTCATCGGAGCCAGAGAGCCAACTGAACAGCCTTTGTCTGAGGCTCAGGGGGATCGGTTGGGCTGATTCGGCTTTTTTCCAATACCACCAAATGCGCCAACACAGCAGAGATTAGCCCAGCGCGCCAATGTGAGGGAAATTCCTCGGGCAGGCTGGCTGAAGGGGCTCAATTGACTAGGTGGCCTAAGTTGTAAGCTGCTGACCAGGCACCCATAGGCCAGCTCTCCAAGTGCTGAGAGGGCAGAACAGGCTTCACCATTCAGAAGAATTTATTATCAGTGTCCCAGAGCCGCCACTCTCCTGATTCAGGTGTGAGAACAGCTGTAAACATGACCAGGGCACGGGGCCTGAGTGGGTGTGGCCTCAGTCTATGGTGGCCAGGCTGGCAGGTACAGCCCTCCCAGGCTGCTGTGGCATCACTGGAGGCTGCCGTTCTGCAACATCTGCAGATACTCCTTGTACAGTTTCTCCTGGGCTTCAAAGAGCTTCTTCAGTTTCTTGGCCTGCCCCTTGCTCAGCTCTTTGCCTTCAGTGTCGTGGGTAGGCAGTCCCTGCAAGGACCACAGAGATGCCATCAGTTCCCTTCTCCTTGCAGGCCTCATCCCTGCTGAGAGAAAACACCTCTCTCCCTGACTTAGCTGTATTTAGACCAAGGGTCAGCATCCACGTCCTTGTTTGTCTAGTGTGTTTCTGAGACAGGGGACAAATCTCAAGATTGGGATTGGCTGTGCAGCAGTGGGGCACACCTTTAATCCCAGCACTCGGGAGGCAGAGGCAGGTGGATCTGTGAATTCGAGGCCAGCCTGGACTACAGAGTTCTAGGATAGCAGTCAAGGCTACACAGAGAAACCTTGTCTTGAAAAACCAAAAAAAACCAAAAAAAGCCAGGCAGTGGTGGCACACGCCTTTAATCCCGGCACTCGGGAGGCAGAGGCAGGTGGATCTCTGTGAATTTGAGGCCAGCCAGGGTTACAGTGCAAGATCCAGGACAGGCTCCAAGACTACATAGAGAAATCCTGTCTCGAAAAAAAATCAAAACAAAAACAAAACAAAAGAAAAAAAGAAAGAAAGAAAGAAAAAAGACAAAAAAAGATAGGGGTTAGGTTCTAACTCGAGATCCTCCTGCCTCCATCTCCAAAGTGCTGGGATCACAAGTATGTGTCACTACATCTCTGTGTGGCTGTCTGGTCACCCCTCAGTCAAGTGTGCTCATCTGGCAGTGGGATTCTAGCAGATGAGACGAGAGAAGGTGGCACAAGTCTGGAGAACTCTTCTTTTTTCTTTTTGGTTTTTCGAGACAGGGTTTCTCTGTGTAGTTTTGGAGCCTGTCCTCGATCTCTCTCTGTAGACTAGGCTGGTCTCGAACTCAGAGATCCACCTGGCTCTGCCTCCCGAGTGCTGGGATTAAAGGTGTGCACCACCACCGCCCGGCTTGGAGCACTTTTCTTAGGGTGAGGAGGGCCTATAACTTCTCAGCTGAGAGGGTTATGTAGTGATGAATCCAAGAGCCTTCAGGGAGACACCTAAGGGACACCAAGCACCTCCAGAGATGAGGCAGGGTTATAAATTTGCACTTTGGGCAGTTGGGAGGGTCCCCACAGAACCTGAAGATTTCTTTTCTGTCACCTTAAACTGGACCTGGGGCCATACTCAGTGCCAGGGGCCAGAGCTCACCATATCACTGGCAGAGACAGCCTAGCTCAGCCTTTGCCTTGGCAGCTGCCCCGACAGCCTTCTCCAAACAGGAGACCCACTGGCCCAAGGCTGAAAGTCCCAGGACTCCAGTTTAGAGGATGTAGGCTAGCAAAGTCTGAAGAGTGAGGGGTTGTCTTACATTTTCATCAAACTTGGAATACTTGTTGGTTTCTGACAGGAACATCTCACTGGGTGGAGTCTTCATCTTGGCCAGCTTTGCTGCCTGGAACACACAATACACACACACAAATATACGTGTCACACAGGCCTGCCACCACCATGCTGCCCACTCTACCGCCTCTACCACATGGCTTCCAAGCTTTTAAACTCAACCTAAGCCCAGCAGAAAGACTGGGAGGAGAGCCACAGGCAGGGAGCAGAAAGACCACCTAAGCATCCAGAGGCCTGAGGGGCTGCAGCACTCCTCAGATGTCAGGACCGTGGAGCTGCTGGCCCTGGGGACCCACCTAGGGCAACGTTCCTTTGCTGATGCCAGGACACCATCTGAGGGGTGGAGGCAGAGGCCAGCTCCCTCTGGGAGGCTCCTCAGGGTGCCTTGTCCGAGCCCAAAGAAGGCACAGAGAACTGAACATCAGGAGTAAAAGTGTGATTTTTGCTCAGGAGACCCTACACCCCCAACAAACAAGTGAAATAGTTACTTCTTGCTCCTGTTTTCTCCTGGCCGCCTCCTCTTTCTTCTTCCTCTTCTCTTCTTCAGCCTGGGGAAGCAGCACACACCTGAGACAAGCACTTGAGCCCACCCTGCTGTACTGCCAGGCCCTACCTGTGGTGCTTTTCCCTGACCCTGTGTATCAGCCCTCAGCCACCCAACTATCAACTCTGCCCCTTTCTCAAAGGTCCCTGGGAGAGCTGCCCTGAGCCTGCTCTCTAAGCTGGTGCACACCCAACATGGTGCCTGCCTGTGACTGGCCCACGGAGCATAATGACCCCAACGTGAGGAGAGTGAGTCTTTTTTTTTTTTTTTTTCCTTTTCTGAAAATGTCTTGCTGTATAGCTCAGGTTAGTTTCCAACTCATGGTAATCCCCCTGGCTCAGCTCCTGGGTACTGAGGTTACAGATGTGTATCACTACACTTACTACGGCAACACGTTTCTGTTCTTTCTCCCATTTGTCACCCAAGTCCTTACATGCAGGGGCCATCCCCATCACTGAGAGTGGGGACAGGGGGAAGGACACTTGGAGGACAGACAGACAGACAGACTGAGCACAGTACATGACAGCACACAGGACACTTGGCACTAGGTGAGAGCCAAGTAGCATACATGCACTTCCATAGTGATGACCTCCACTTTAGCTGAGGGATCCCTTTTAACAACAGGTCACTTATTCCACACAGTACTGTCCTTCCTGTCATGCTGCCACTGAAGGGCAGGAGCCATGACTCCACCCTGTTCCATAGCCATGGGCCTCAACAAGGTGACAGAGAACTCCAGCAAGTCGAGGCATAACCAGAACCTCACCAAACACACCAAGTTCCTGCAGGCCATGACTCAGGTGTGTGCCTTCATGTCCTGCAGGAGATCAAGGTCTCCAGGACCAAGTGGGCACTCAAGTTCTTCAGGAAGAGGACAGGGGCCCGTAGAGTCAACTCACTTGCTGCTCTTGCAAATGACCAGAGTTTTGTTCCTAGCACCCTTTTTAGGCAGGCCACCACCACCTGTAAGTCCAGCTTCATGGGGATCTGACACTTTCTTCTGGCTTCCATGGGCACCCATAAATTTGTGGCATACACTTACAGACTTGGACATAAAGAGTAAAAACAAAGTCAATCTTTAAAAGGGTGGGATGGAAGAAGGCTCAGCAGTGGCAGTGACAGCACTTGCTGGTCTTCCAGAAGACCCAAGCATGATTCCTAGCACCCATGGCAGAACCCAATGTCCATTTCCGGCCTCTACGGGTCCATACCTGTACGCCTGTGACAGACACTCACACATATGCATACACAAATAGAAATAGGTTTTTGTTTGTGGAGGGTTGAGATGTAAACTCAGAGAAACCGGGAGGAGCTGAGCAATGCTAGCTGCCAGGAGAAGAGCTACACCAAAGGCTGAGCTGCCCTGCCTACCGCCCCCCGCCCCATAAATATTCACACTGCACTAAAAATAAACAAACGAAAATTAAACAAACAACCAAAACCAACAGGCCACTTGAAATGGGAATCTTGGTGCACCCCTGTAATCCTTGGGAGGGGAAGGCAGGAGGATCGGGAGTTCAAGACCAGCCTTGGCTAAATCCTGAGCTTGTGCTCCATGAAACCCTTGTTTTAACAAAACACAATAGAATAAATGGCTAACTCCACCACTGCCCCCTTTATATTTTGTTGAGACAGGTCACACTTCGTAACCTTGGCTAGCCTGGAATGAACTATGGACTGGTCTCAAGTTCACAGAGCAATACCTGCCTCTGCCTCTGCATCCAAGTAGTGCTGGCATTAAAGGAATGTACCATCACACACAGCCAAGGGATCACTTTTCTAAAGTAGTTACTTACCCAGTTAACTTTTCCTCATGACATTTATAAGGATCAGAATGTTTTGTTTGTTTGTTTTGCTTTTTGAAGCAAGGTTTCTCTGTCTAGCCCTGGCTATTCAAAACTTGTTCTGTAGACCAGGCTGGCCTTGAACTCAAGAGATTTGCTCGCCTCTGACTCCTTAGTGCTGGGATTAAAGGAGTTGTGTCACCATGCCCCCAAGGATCAGAATTTTAACCAAAGCACAAGCATCCATTCTTAAAGCAACATAAGAACAAACAGCACTACAGTGTTTTCATTTTCAGCAAACTCAAGCCCCATCGCTTTGATTTTACTTACCCTTTTCTTCTCTTCCTTCTCTTTCAGTAACGTGTCTCTGTCCACCAACTTCACCACTGTTGGCAGTCCTGAAAGCAGACAGTCAGTGAGACACAACGACTGTGACCTGCCTGCCTGCCTGCCGGGCTCTACCTCTGAGCCTGTTGCTAAGGCCCCAACACCATTCCTGCCCGGGGATCTGGGACTCTGCCTTCTGGCTCACACAGGCAAAAATCAATGACAGGTGAAGAAAACTGGTAAAAGGCAAAATAAGTAGGGTTGGGTTGCAGATCAGGTAGAATGCCTGCCTAGCACGGTTCATAGCCCAGGGATTCCATACCAGTGTTGCAAAAACACAAAACCAGGGCAAAATGGGAAAACCTTGCCTGTCTGGACTCATCAAATTCAACCCATCACTTTAGCGGGTGTTGTGGCTCACACCTGCAATTCCAGCACTTGGGAGACTGAGGCAAGAGGACTGTCACAAAATCAAGCCTTGCCTGGGCTACACAGGAAGATGCTGTCTCAGAAAAACAATATTAAGAACAGTGCACTTTCTGCCACCTTTTCCTTCTCCTCAAGAAAAAAGACACTTTGATGTGCTGAGCAAACCCTTGAAGGAAAGGAGCTGAGTGCTCAAGTCGGTCACAGCTGTCAGTCACCTTCAGACGAGCACAGGTGGCCTGGACAAGTGCTATGTCTGTCCTGTATGACTCTTTGAATAGTAAAAAGGTGGGATTAAAAAACATTTCCGTGTAGCAAAAGGCTCCACAAAGTCAGAAAGCACACAGTGAGACTGGGGTACATGCAGTTTGTCTCCCTACAAGTGTGAGGGAAGGCTGCAGGTAGAAAACGAGCAATGGTTGCCCAGGTCCCTTGTGGAAATGAACACATTACCATAGCAAGCAATCAACAATGTCTTGGATGAGATGGGGTGAAGGGTAGGGCACATCTGAGAAGACACCTACTTTGTTTGGGCCCCTAGACTACTGCTGTGCCACCCCACCTCCCAGCATCCTTCTCACCACCTACCTATACCAGCTACTTGCCCTGTCCATAGGGAGCAGCTCAGGGGTCACCCACCTTCGTGGTCTTCAAACCGCACCCCGAGCTCAGGCAGGATGTCATCCCGGAGGGCATCACTGAGCTGCAGAACCTCAAGGACTGTAGGCAAGAAAGAGCACCTCCCTTAGACTATAGAAGGCCCAGGCCCCCCAAACCCGTGCTCCCTCCAGTGCTGGCAAGTGGGTACTGGCTGCCAGATTTGCAGAGAAGACAGGAAAGCCAGGAGGCTAGTCATGCCGCTGCCGTCACCACCACATAAATCCAGGGTAGAGCACAGACCCACAGCCTCCCTCCTGGTGAACCCACAGGGTCCAATGAGGACAATCAGTTGTTCTAGTACTGCAGCCTAGTGCTGGGAGCCAGGACCTGTCTGAAAACACTCTGTGGACTGCTCCCAGAGATGCTGAGCAGGGAGTAGTCAGACTGCCTTGAGCTCGGTGTGGCCAAACTTTGTCCCACAATGACAAGGTTCCATAACAGTCGAAGAAGCCCTGGTTATCACCAGCTTGACTCAGCACTGAGGCCATGTCCCCTCATGCATGTCTGCAGGCCAATGCTACATCTATTCAAGGTCTCTGCCCTGAGTCATCCTGATGTCCTGAATGGCTCTTCCTTCCCCTGACACTGCCACCTCAGCAGTTTTGTGCATGTGTCTAAGGGCTATGAGCTCCTCAGTGTTTGAGAAGACCCAGCTTCCCACAGCTCTCAATGCCCTGCTGAAACAGAATGTCATTGGAGTGAAGGGTATTCATGGTTTAGGCTGGGCCTGGAGACTGGGGTGGCCCTCCAAATGCTGCCTGTCTCACGTAGAGATGATAGTCAAGTCTGATCACCAGGTGCAGGTACGGAGGGGCCACAAACAGGGAAAGGGACCCACACACAACCTCAGGGATGACACTGGATCTGGTTCAGCAGGGAGCTTGATGAGTCTGGTCAGACCTGGCTCAGTCACCACAGATGTAGCTGCCACAAGGCTGAGCCAGAACACACAGGAAAAACTGAGAGACAAAGAGCAGGCGACAGAGAAGCTGAGCAGACAGAGCAGGTGAGAATCAAAGGACTGTGGATGTGGCCACTGAGGGCATAAACATTCCTAACCTCTGAGACAGTTTCTCTGCCGGTGCTAGAACTTTCAATGACCAGATGTATTACCTGTGGTGGGTGAAAGGACAGACACTGGAAGGCCAAGCACTAAAGGAAGGGACTGGGTTTTTTTTAAGGCCAGCACCATGGTCTACAGCAGACACAACACAGATTTCTATCTGCTCAGGCTGAGATTCAATTCCCCTTGCACTTACGAACCAAGCATCCTACAGGACTCTTATCACCCCAGATGGTCTTCTGGCCATAACAGACCTTCTTTTCCCTGAAGAAAATACACCCAAGAGGGTCAGGTAAGTCCCTCTATGGCCACAAGCTTACAGCAAGGCAGGGCATGTGAAGTAAGACTGCATGGGTCAATCAGGCTTCGTGTCCTGTTTACAGGATCTCCTTAAGAGGCAAACTCTGCTTAGAAATGTGAACATCTGCAGTCTATGGGCTCCCTTCCAAGTTGGCCTTAGCTAGCATCACCACCACAAAAACATGTAAGTAAATAAATAAAAATTTTAAAAAATAACAGAGAGGCTAGGAAGTAACAGTTCAGTGGATAGAAAGTGCTTGTTACACAAACATGGAGACCCATATTCAAATCCCAGCACCAAGAGCCAGGCATGATGCTGTGAGCTTACAATCCCAGCCCAGGAGAGATGGAAACAGGTCCCTGGTGCTTGCTGGCCAGTCAGCCATGCTGAATCAGTAACTCCAGGTCCCAGTGAGAGAATCTGTCTCATAAGGTGGAAGGCTCCTGAGGAACAACACTTAAACTTGACCTCTGGCCTCCATACACGTGTGGAAAGGCATAGGTGGAAATATGTGGAAATGCACACACATATTCTTTAAGTGGAAGAGGAGGAGAGAGAGAGGTAGAACTGGAGAGGAAGGTAGGGCTAGAGATCAATCCAGAAAGTAGCAGAAAGTAGGAGGCAGGAAACCAGAACCTGTGCTGATGCTCAGGAGCATGGCATAGCCCGGCCCCCAAGAAGAAGCTGGCATGTCCTCAGTACTTGCCATCAGGAACCCAGGTGCCCCTCATTCCCACTCCCATGGGCAAGCCTAGAAAAACTGAAATCCATTCCCAGTGAGTGCCTGGCATGCTGTCCTTCGCAGCAAGCACCGTTCACAACTACTCTCGAGAAAGAAGCAAAGAGAAAGTGAGATCTGTGGACAGAAGCCAGCCATCCACTGAGCCTTGAGAGAGAACAAAACAGATGCCAGCTGTGGCATGGAGAGACCTCAGAGACGCCATGCTTCATGAAAGGCCAGAATGGGGCAGTCTGCAGCGGCAGCAGCGGCACTGTGTCCAGTGAGGGTGCACGCTGGAGTGATGGGAGGTGGAGCTGCACAAGAGAGCACTGTACTGAATGCTGGGAGCCGATCTGAAGATGACTTTTGTTACACACCATCCACCTCGATCAGCTCTATGCCTGCCGGAGCCTAGTCCCTACTGGGAAAAGCCTGGTACTGTTACCTACATGACTCAGAGGACACAGCCCAGGCTGCTGAGGTCCCCAATGCCATGGAGGTTTAGGTTTGGAACTGCCTGCTGAGTCTGGAACCAGGATGGAAGCCTACTAGAAGAGGAGAGGTTCTTCCGAGTTGGAGGCCACCCTTGTCATAGCCAGTAACATTCCTGTCGAGAAGCAAGCCACTTCATAATTAGTGTGGTGCCTAGTGAGGCAAAGAAATCTTCGTTGGACAAGGTTCTAAGTCAGGGTACCTACTGGGGATACCTGTGCCAGCAGCAGGTGATTCCCCAGAACCACCTGGCACAAATGATGGTGTGGGTCTTGGCACCCTGAGTAATTCTCTGTCTCTCAAATCATACACCTCCTAACTTTGGAGGATGAAAGGATGGGTGTGCATAGGTAGCCTGGCACCACCATGCCCCAGGTAGGGCAGAGATAGGACTCTAGCTCTGGCCTCAGCAGGAGCTTTTCCAAGAACCTGAGACTGCAATAGAACAAGCCATTCTTGGGTCACCAGGAACAGAAAGGAGATCCAATGCAAGCCAAGGGCAAGTGTATGTTAGCTGCGCACAGGGTCCTCCAGCCTGCCTCTGTTCAGAACAAGAGCTATGTAGACACCTGACCCTCAGGACTAAGGAAAGGTTCTCCTCGAGATGTTTAAGTCAAAGGTAACTCTGACCTAGTACAATGGTCCAGCCTGGCATGGAGCTATACACATATAGAACATGGGCAGCTGTCACAGGGCACCCGGCAGAGGGTGAGCGGCAAGGTGTGAGGTACCCAGCATGGGGCCTCACCTTTTTTCTCACGGGCAATCTTCCGCACGCCTTCTCTGAATTCCGACAATACCTGTAGGTAGGGCATGACGGTGGACTCGAGCTGTGGAAAGAATGAGTTTGAGTCATGAGAGCCATTACTGTATTTGTAAATGAATACCTAACAGTTAAGTGGATATGCCATATGTTACACACAGCTGTATCCCGTGTCCTGAAGCCCACAAGTCCTTGTCATGCCTGGTGGTATGATGAGTTACATGTGCTGGAGTGGAGCTAGACCCTATCCCCAGCTTTCTTGGATAGCTTAAAGAAGCTAGCCACCATACTGCCAACCTTAATAATACTTAATAAAAGTACTTAATAAAAGTAATGTGGGCCAGGGAGCAAAAAGCACCTTTGGATTCTAGCTGGATACACTCAGTAGTCACTACTCTGTCCCTTGCTGACACAATGTGTTTTCCTCAGGACAGACACAGTTGTCAGAAATCTGTCCTTACCATCTCCAATGGGCCACTGGGATACACGGATCATAAGTGGTCACATGTGAGCCTGCCGAGGACTAGTCATCTTATTAACTTAAGACTCACACTAATAACTGTACAAAGGGTCACTACCTACAGTAACACTGAGGATAAAGCAGGGGACCCAGAGCCACAGTGGGCAATACCCAAATAGGAATCTTACTCTAGCGCCATCTTACAGTGTTCTTTATCTCCAGGACCAAAAAGGTCTGGGACTTCTGAGAAGGGTCTCAGATTACACTATAGCTCAAGAACCAAGATAAAGAAGTGTAGAAACATTGGCTGGAAGGTAAGAGAGAGCTGAACTCTGAGCTAACTAGGCCTGGCCTTCTACCAGACAGACTGAGGAAAACTGTCTAATTACAGCAGAGGCTCTGGACTTCTGGAGTAGAATTAGACCTTATCTCCAACCCCCTTGACCAGCTTAAATAGCCCAGTCACCGTACTACCAACGTAGCTCCCAGTACCCAATAAGGCCTCTTGGTAGAGGGAAGGGTCTGTCTCCAACAGTCCTGGAGCTAGTATCCTACTGCCTGGCTTCGACCTGAACACAAGAGGTTTAGGCCCAGGTCTGCCTCTCTGACTCACACAGCATTTTTAAACTGATCTTCACCATGGGAGCTGTGCAGTAGAGGATGCTTGGCCTCACAGGCTTACTACATTCATCAGTGGCTGCTATTTCCTATAAGCCAACATCAAGGGACTAATGCGACCATCTGGGGATACATGATGTGATATATCTTAAGATGCCTCCCCAAGACCACAGCACTGTCGAAGACTAAAAACTACTTTTAATTTCAAAGGCAGAATGACTTCCACTAGGAGTTACATCTTGTTTTTTGTTTTCAAAGAAAAGAGTGGAAAGATGGCTCAACACTTGGTGGCCTTGCAGAGGATCCAGTTCCTGGCACCTGTATCGGGTAACTCACAATCACCTGTAACTCCAGCTCCAGGGACTCTGATGCCCTCTTCTGAGGGCACCTGTACTCACATGCACATACCACCCCCATACACACAATTAAAAATAAAATGTTAAAAAGGAAAGCTGGGGGGTTGGGATTTAGCTCAGTGGTAGAGCGCTTGCCTAACAAACACAAGGCCCTGGGTTCGGTCCTCAGCTCTGAAAAAAAAAAGAAAGCTGGCAGCATATTTGTTAAGAGGACAGAGGAGCCTTGTATGAATTTCTAAAAAGCCCAAGCAGTGATTCCTATTTGGCAAAGTCTAGAAGCCACCACACCAACAGCTCACTCTGAGACTCAGAGAGACCTCTTCCTTGACGGGATCGGGGCTCTCGGCTGCAGCCCTGTGTGGAGGAGGGGCCCCTTGGGAAGCAGCAGTAGGAAGCAGCTCTGAGACAGCTTTGTCTTTCCATTTGTACTGAGCATTAGCGCAGCAGATGCTCCGTCTAAACATTGATATACACTGTCTTAATTTTGCAATTAAAGAGCACTCTCTGCAGGAGGAGGGTGGAGGGGATCATAAATGAGCTGTCCTCACGCTGCAAAGGACCATTACTGACACGTGTGTCTGTCAGCCTACTAGACCTGCAAATGCTGAAGCCAGCTGTGTGCACGGGTCTGTTCTAACAGGCGCTTCCTTGCATGCTTAAACTGGCACCTGGATGCTTTATGGGACCACAGCTTTACATTTTCTTGGCACTGGCTGCAGGAACAGGGGCTTGGGCTATGTGGTGGGCTCTGGACTGGTGTGAGAACTGGACCTGGCCTGCCATGGGGTTCTGCCCAGTTCTGAGGGGCAGTGGAATAGTGGGAATTCCCCCAGGATAGCACTGTGGTTTGTGATCACATGACCTTTAAGAATGTGCCCAGTGCGGGTGGGGGATTTAGCTCAGTGGTAGAGTGCTTGCCTAGCAAGCACAAGGCCCTGGGTTCGATCCTCAGCTTAAAAAAAAAAAAAAAAAGATTCACATCATTTGCCAGGCGGTGGTGGCGCATGCTAGGAAAGGCGCCAAAGCTACAGAGAAACCCTGTCTCGAAAAACCAAAAAAAGAAAAAAGAATGTGCCCAGTGATTATAGCATCCACACTCCATATTCTCAGGTTGAACTACTTGGAGGAAAAACAATTATGTGTGTGTACTGAACATGTACCATCATTTCCCAAACCACACAATATAACCATCTGCACAGCATTTACAACGCAGGATTAAAAACAACCTAGAAGTAACTAAAATTTATAAAGGAGGACTGAGCGACAGCGCTGTCGGTGAAGTGCTACTGGGCAAGCATGAGGCCCTGAGTTCAAACCCAGCACCTACATGAAAAAGCCAGGGTGATGGGACATGCTTATGATCCCAGTGCTGGGGATGTAGACAGGTGAATCCCTGGAGCTTATGGCTAGCCAGCCTAGCCTAAGAGTCTCAAGTCAATGAGAGACCCTGGCTCAAAAAACAACGCAGGTGGCTTCTGAGGTTGACCTCTGACCTCTACACACACATAGACACACACACAGGCAGGCATGCATACAGAGGGTGGCAGCAGCTGGCCACCTGGGACCCTTTTGGTGCACTCTACTTACATTCAGGTTGGTTCCAGACCCACCAACTGGGAAACCAAGGGGGCTCTCCTCCTCTATGGCTCCAAAGATCTGAGGGAAGAAATAGACGGAACTCAACTGTGAGTGGGATGAACAAGATGAACAAGAGGTGAGGTGTTACCTATGGCCAGTAGCTCAAGAACTGTCCTGACATCTCTGGGGACAGGTAGCCAAGTGGGTCCCCATGACTGGCTGGGGAGAAGCAGGAAAGAGCAGCATCAAGCCCTGTCACCCTATCCCAAAGTGCCCGATCCATCCATGGTGCACCCTGGTTCAGAGCTGTTGCTCTGAGCCTCTTCCAGCTAAAAGCCACCAGAGGACAACAAGGACAGGAGGGTGAGGAAGGGAAAGTTCCACTGGCCTGGGTGCACAAGATAAGGTCCTGTCACTGGTTTTTGCTTAGCAGGGACCAACAGCTGTGACTACAGATGGCTCTGAGGCTTTAATCACAATTCAGGGAGGCTCCAGACTAGGATGCTGTCAGGCAGCACGAGGCAGCTTCCAGCATCACTCGGAAGCTAAGTTTCCTGTTGCCAGGCTCACTCACCTTCAGCATGTGGGTGAGGTACATGGCAATGTTCTCCAGCAGAGCCCGATTGGGCCTCCTCCTTTCAGCCTTCCTGGCAGCCATGTAAAGGTTGCACTGACTGACCAAAGCCCGCATCTCTTCCATGACAGCGCGGGTGTCAATGTTATCACACAGGGCTTCATGAACTGCTGTCTTCTTGTCATAGAAGCTGAGCAAGGAAGGAAGGAAGGGAAAGGAAGCAAGAGTCAGACCTGATGCTCCACCACAGAAGTTCTCCAGAGTCCAACAATCAGAGCCGCTGCCATCAGCAGGTACTGCACTTCTGACATGTGACAGGGCCTGGCCACATCATCAGCTACAGGACAAGCCATGGTAGAGAGACCCTCAGAAGGCCCAGAACGAACACACACACACACACACACACACACACACACACACACACACACACACACACACACATTCTCTCTCTCTCTGGCCCCAAGGAAAAGGCTCCACCTTACTTCTTATTGAGCTCCACTTCTTCAGCTTCCCACTTTTCAAACTGGCCAGTGATGTCTACAGGGGCTCGAAGGATGTCTTTCACATTTAAGAAAAACTCCTGAAGTTATGGAAGTCAGGTTAATGGATTTTGGACAACCTACTACCTATAGACTTGACGTCCTACTGACGTGATATCACTTGAGGGAAGATCTGTCAGCACAATGCACACAGGTCCAAAAGACACAGAACACTTCTTCCTTGGGACAGAAACGTGACAACTCCCAGAGCAGGAAGCCTGAGTCAGAATGAAATGTCCTACATGTGAACATGGCCTTCACTTTGCAGCTATCAGTTTCAGGAAGGGGCATCAAGTGGCATCACTGTGCCGTGGCTTATATCAGAAGACCCACACCACCTGCAATGGCCTCCACCTCCAGCAAGAACTGGGCACTCACGTTCACGAACTTCTCATACTGAAGTGCAGCCTCCATTGTGTTACTGGAATAGTCCAGTGTGTCTTTCCAAGAGTGCATGAGGAATGCCAGCCGCAGCTGCCGAGCTGGGGAGCGGACACACAGCTACTGTTACTCCTAAGCAGCTGCTGGTACCCATGCCATGGGCTTCTGCAGGAGCTCTGCTTACCTGAGTGCTTCTTTAAGGCATCTTTAATGGTGATGAAGTTTTTCAGTGATTTGGACATCTTGCAGCCAGCTATTGTCAGGTGGCCCGTGTGTAAAAAGTATCTGACCCAGCAGTCATTTTCAAAGTAAGCCTGAGTACAAAGAGACAGGAGGAAGGCTTGGCTGTTATGGTGAGGCCTCACCTGTCAAGAGGTTCTAGACACTCAATACATGGTGTCTTGCTGTGAGCCCCATGAATGAGGTAGATGCCACCTCTCCTAAGTGGGGCAGGCACCTGGGGCTTGAAGGGAATGCCCTGATGATCTGCCAGCAGAATACAACTGATTTGAACCCACGCCTGTCTGTTACTGAAGGTCAAGCTGTTACCACTGGAATTCAGACAAAATGATTAGGATATAACTCTCCCTCAGCTCCCAAGATGGATGCCAAGTCCATCAGAAGGCTCTTCCTTAGGGTGCTGCTGACATCTCTCCAACAGAGCAGGAAGGACATCATGCTCCCTTTCTAGCAAGGCGACTGTCTTTACCTACCTCTGACTGCGCCAGCTCATTGTCATGGTGGGGGAAGCGGAGATCAAACCCTCCGCCATGAATGTCCATTGAGGCTCCCAGGAGCGTGCCTGCCATAGCGGAGCACTCTATGTGCCATCCTGGTCGACCCTAGAGAGACACAAAGGGCCCCGCTGACCACTCCAGACCTGCCCAGGCCTTTAAGCCTCTGAACCTCACTGCAATGGCCTTAAATCTTCACAGGACAAACTAAAGGAAAATCTGTTTATACAGTTCAAAGTCAGTCTCTGTGGCTGCGGCTTAGCTAAAGCCTGGGAATTATTTCTAATCCCCAAGCACTCAACAAGTGGCAAATAGCCACACACACAAGACTTGCCACAAGGCTGTCACATTGTCATCTAGACCTCCAGCGCCAACAACATCAACTTACAGGCATAGGCACCCAGAGCAGAAGCCTGAGGCAGTCAATTGGCTTGCACCCACTAAGAGTTCAGGAAACTGACCCGAGAAGAGAAGCTGCTAACTTCGGCCTGTAGCTCTCCACTGCTCCAGAACCAGGTCTGGTCCCAGTAGCACTGTCCATCCTTTCCCAGCATCCACCCAGCACCAGAGCTGCCTATTAGAGGACTATGGGAGCCATGTTAGCAGCCTGTGACACTACTCTTCTCACTGTTCCTGCTCCCAACAGTGGCTCACTCACCCTTCCCCAGGGGCAAGGCCAGGATGGCTCCCCTGGCTTGGAGGCCTTCCACAGGGCAAAGTCGTTGGGAGAGTGTTTTTCACGGAGGCGGTCAGTGGAGATGCTCAGGTCACCTGTGAATGGGAATGGTTAAGAGGGTAGGGTCATTCGCAGATGCCTACAGGAATGTTAGCACCTGACCTCAAGGCCACTCTGTGTGTCTACGGCCAACCTTTCTCTTAACCAATTAACTTGTGACAGACATGGGTAGCAATTGCTGCCTATCAGCTAGTTTTGTTTTTTTTTTTTTGGTTTGTTTGTTTTTGTTTTTTCGAGACAGGGTTTCTCTGTGTAGCTTTGGAGCCTGTCCTGGACTAGCTCTGTAGCCCAGGCTGGCCTTGAATTCACAGAGATCCGCCTGCCTCTGCCTCCCGAGTGCTGGGATTAAAGGCGTTCACCACTACTGCCCAGCCCTATCAGCTCTTAAGTCTGATTCTGAGCTGGGGTCTCAGCTACTGTGGCAGTTCTAGAGACGCATCTGCCTCTTCAGCTCTGAACTCCATGTCTGTAGGAGAGGTCACTGCACTCTGGGCTGAAGCTAAATGGGTGTGTGGCTCACTGGGGCACCCTGGGTCAGCAGCACACATAGCTGCCAGTATGCTGGTTTCCAAAAGTGCAAAGGTGTGGCTGAGCTGCTATGCACGACTTTGTGGAAGCTGCGAACAGTGTTACACCCCCTCTTGGATTCACAAAGCACCAGCTGAAAAGGCAGAGGAGAGCCTCAATCATGAGAGCAGGGTGCCTGCTGGGTGCATTTCCTGCCAGATCCTCTGAGACCCCATGGAGTGGTGGAGGGAACCAACTGGCTAGAAGTACTTGGACAGTAGCACACAAGTATAAGATGGCTGGAGACCCAAGAGAACGGCACTGTCACCAAGTACATGAAGGACCTGCAGATAGAACTGCTGTGGAGATGGGGACTTGGTCCCCAACATTGATGATCAAGCCTATGTTAGGTGACTAGACAGAATGAACACGTTCCTTCCACTTCAGGTTTAGGCCTGGACTGCAAGGGTCTACCTGATCCTTGCTATTCTAGAAGGCTAACTTGGATCTAAAATGTAGCTCCATCTTTCAGGAACTGAGTGCCCAGGCTTGCTGTCCCCAAGCTGTGGTGGAGGGAGGCACTGCTAGGGCATCCTGAAACACCAGCTCCAGATGTGGGACATGTACTGAATGCAGAATGCTTGAGCAGGACTCCTGGCATCACCTCTGGGCCCAGAGACAGTCACTATTACATTCTGGTGCGCTCATCTGCAGAATGAAAATACTCTTTTCAAGAGAAATGCAGATAACAAGGCACCAGGACAGACCTCAGCCTAGCTCTAGCTCCTTCCTGCTGTTCCTCTGCCAGCAAGAAGCATCCAGAACCACAGCTCTCGAGGTTCCACATCATGCTCTTTCGGCTAGCCTCTTCCACACAATCTAGCTGGCAGCCAGGTTTTCCATGTCATTTAATGTGTCTGCAGAGAGCCAGCGCCTAGCTTACAAAGTCATTCACTAACTTTCCTTCATGCTCTGCTCTTCTCTGCCAGCTGACTGCCCAGCTCATCTCCTTCCTCTCTGCTTATTCACAGCCATGTGTGCTTAGCGGTCAGCATTACACCTGCCTCCCGTGCCCCTGCGGCTCCTTTCCTCTGGGGGACTCAGGAGTAGAAACCTCAGGTAGCTTGCCAGTCTCCCACCCCTGTAGTGTGGAGGCCTGCACACCTGCACCTTGCTCAGATAATAAGAGGATTGTTTGGGACTCCTCTCAGACTTCCTTCTGCACCAGGCCTGTGGTCTAGGGGCTGGAGAGATAGCTCAGTGGTTATGAGCACTGGCTGTTCTTTGAGAGGACCTGGGTTCAGTTCCCACTACCCACACAGTAACTCAATACCTTTCTGTAATTCCAATTTAGGGAGGTCTGACACTCCTACTTTCTAACCTTCTTGGGCACCAGGCACACATGGTGCTCAGGCATACACGCAAGCAAATACTATACACATTAAAAACAAGATTTAAACAGGGAAAGATGCTATGATTCCTTCAATCATGTCTGTTAGCATATTTGAAACTTTTGCTCTGCTGTTAACTGCTGCCTCCCAAGCTCTCTGTTTCTGCAAAGTATGCAAGGCTGGCTCTCGGCAGTGTCAGTGCATGGCCCTGAAGCCCTCTCAGCTTTATCACTGTGAGTCACCTCTTTAATACTGAACACTACACCTATCCACCACTGGGCCCAGGATCAATGCTAAACTGGCTTAGCTTCTCTCTTGTCGAGGTTTCCGTGTTTTCTGTTGAGCTTCTTAATTCTGATATTTCTTTAGAATGGAGCCCCACAGCTGCTATTTCTATACAAAGCCTACATTTTTATGTTTCAACCTCTAGAAACAAGGGGTCAGTGGGAGATGTATCTGGCATGAAAATTACTCATCTTAACAGTGTGCTTTCCCAACTTTGGGTTTTGTGAGACTGTCCGTAACTTCACTGTGGTAAAGACTTCTGAAAAGTGTTTTCATGCGGTTCTAGGAAGACACTGACACCTGTGTTGAAAATACTTGAAACAAGATCGCCAAACACACATCACTGCACACACATCTAAGCCACACACTGTCACAATAGGGCAGGCTCTGAGGCCTCCGTGTCAGGTGCCCCGTCAGAACTGCTTAGGACTAGGCCCAGGGCCTCTGTGCCAAGTGCCTGTCACAGCAGCTGAAGGCCCAGGGCCTCTGTGTCAGGACAGTGCAGTGCTAACCTCTGTTTCTTTTCTTTTTTTTTTTTTTTTGCCAGAGCTGAGGATCGAACCCAGGGCCTTGTGCTTGCTAGGCAAGCGCTCTACCACTGAGCTAAATCCCCAACTCAACCTCTGTTTCTTAAGTGAGTGCTAACCTCTCTGTTTCTTAAGCGATGCTGTCTTGAGTAGAAAAGTCCTGGGACTCCTTTAAGGGAAGCAGCCTGCTCTCCATGTGCCTGTGGCGTGTACGTGGGCACCCACCATGACCAAGAGGTAGAGACCTGGTGCAGGCCGCGCGAGTGAGGAAGAGCAGCTCAGTTCTGCTTGTCCATGTGTTCCTACCTTCCCCTTCCTGAAGAGCTTTCTGGTCCCCAACAGCCTCAGGCACCAGCTTCCCATAGGAGTGCTTTTCACTAGCAGCAAACTTGGCTGTGTCGAAGTAGACGGACCCATTTGAAACATAGCTGGAAACAAGAGGAAAGGGGTCACACACACACACCACAGCACTGGTGAGAAAGCAAGAGGAAAGGGGTCACACACACACACCACAGCACTGGTGAGAAAGCAAGAGGAAAGGGGTCTCTCACACACACACCACAGCACTGGTGGGAAAGCAAGGAGGGTCAGAAGGACCAAGGCCAAGGCCACCAAGCCTCTGCTTTCTGCAGCTGGCCAGAAGCCCAAGTTTCATGGGCTGAGGAGGAGAAACAGGGATGTCTCCTGAGGCAGAGGTGGCTGGCCTCAGTATCAGGTAAGGTGTCCCTCACAGACCCTCTGCTTGGTGTACTGTAGCCATTTGATTACACCCCCACTCACACAACCCCATGACACACCTTCTCCTCACTCTGTCTGCATTCTATTTTGTGATCATGTCACGGCTCTCCACGTGACTCTAACATATTCTAGCACAGAGGAGTGTCCTCTCTGACCCAGGCTTGCCACTTGGCTGGACCAGTGTCTCCTGCTGCCCTGCAGCCATTGGTCACATGTGGTGAGGGAGCAGTACTGTCACTTTGGAGGTAGCTCTGTAGCAGGCACTGTGAAGAGTCCTCTCTTCTCTAACCTGTGCAGCCAACAAGTAGAGAAGTGACCTGAGGCCAGGTCCAGGAATGCAGTCAGCCAGTGCCTAGGGCTGCCTGCAGCACCAGGGCCCCATCCATAACTCCCTTTGAGGAACCTCTGAAAAGGCTCATGTTAGTGATGTGGGAAAGCTTCCAGTTGTCAGACATGCTAGAGCAGTAACCCTGAGCTTGGTAGTGTCTACACTAAAATCACAACCAGGCAATAGGACACACACTCATAAAGTGTCTAAATGGTACTGGTGTTTCTAGGGGCCCCTCAGGGTCCTAGCTTACTATCATGCCATTCTGGCCCCAAAGACCTATGGTCATCACTGTCAGGCTTCCAAGCAGATGTGGGGCCAGGTATTCCTGATTAACATCCAGGGGAGGGCACTGGGCCACTCAGAAGAATTCTCATTGCTCAGATAGCATGATGTTCCACACCCTGGCTGGTTTAGTGGGAAAACAGACAGTGTAGACAGAAAGACCTGGTCCTTTCCTGCCTGGGGCCTGTAGCGGGGGAGCCTTAGGACACCTGAGCATGGGCCTCTGGGCAGTCATGAGGACTACCAGTACTTTGAGAGAATGGCTGTTGGGTAGCTTTTGGCCAGTTCTGCCTCTCCAGTTTGCTAACTGACTCAATTTTCCCAGTTTCAAGGCTTGTGACAATGGCATATACCATGTATGTCATGAGCCAGGCCAGGGCTCCATCCTTAAAGCAAGCCAAGTTCTTGTAGCAGAGCTGGAGTGAAGTGCATAGTTAGGTCAGGTTCAGGGCTGAGGAGTGAGGTGTGGCCTCCGCACCTAGACTCTCTCTCCCCATAAAGCTGTGTGCCTGGCAGAGGAGGGGAGGTTTCTCATGCTCACCCATAACCATTGTCCACAATCTTTTGGACGAAGTTCACAATTTCTGGTACATACTCGCTGACCCGGGTCAGGACATCAGGAGGGAGAACCTGTGGGGATAGAGTCTCAGCGCTTTCTCCCGACAGTCTGAAAGCCTCAGCCTCCACTGAGTACACTCCCTGGAAAGTGCATGACTGTCAGAACCGACAGCTCAGCTGTGTCATCCCTGCTACTTGGAGGACCAGGGCAGGAGAATCACAAGTTCAAGGCCCACATGGAAAGCTCATTGAAACCCTGTTTCAAAATAAAAGGTAAGGGCTGGAAAAATCTGCTCCTTCCCTGTCTGGGGCCGGCAGGGGCGGAGCCCTAAAATGCCTGAGCATGGCATCTGGGTAGCCATGAGGACGGTGACACAGACTTGTCCTGCCTTCTGGGAGGCCTACCCAGTTGATTTGTTTGCTTATCTTTTCTTTTCTTTCTTTCTTTTTTTCTTTTTTTTTTTTTTTGACACAGGGTCTTTCACAGAGATCTACCTGCCTCTGCCTTCCAAGTGCTGGGATTGAAGGCTGTTTATTTTTTATTTTATTTATTCTTTTATTTTCTTGGTTTTTCAAGACAGGGTTTCTCTGTGTAGCTTTGGAGCCTGTCCTGGAACTCACTCTGTAGCCCAGGCTGGCCTAGAAATCACAGATATCTGTCTGCCTCTGCCTCTCAAGTGCTGGGATTAAAGGCGTGTGCCACCCTGCCTGGCAAGCTATTTATTTTTGAGGCAGGATCACACAACAGTTCAGACTCGCCATGAACTTGAAATCCTCCTGCCACTGCCACCTGAGTGCTGGGAACACGAGACTGTGTTACCACAGCTGGCTTCCACCCCAGATTTCTGACATCTTTTCTAGGCAGTTCTAAGCACCAGGCACGGGAATACACATGAAAACACTAAATCAAGGGGAAGTATCTCCTCACCCCTCATCCAAGCTCAACTCACTGATCTTGCAAAATGAAGACACTGTGGATCACAGGCTTTGTGGCTTTACCAAAATCAGAACGTGGAAAGCCGGGCTTGGCTTGAGAAAGCAAGGACAAGGCAATCCAAGACACTCACATTCAGAGCTTCCATGTCTTTGTGGAACTCTTCTTCCCAGAACTTGGGCAGTTTGGAGAAAATAGAATTGTCAGTCACCTCGCTGCCACCTGTGGAGTCCAGCCAGTCAGAGAGCAAGTCCTTTGATTCCTCCAGCAATACCTAAGAGAAAGGATAGCCACACATGGGCTAGGTTTCATGCAAGCACACACAGATGGTAGGAGCCGATCAGTACCCTGAGGTCAAAGCCAGCCTTGTAGAGCAGGATCCATGAGCTGCCATTCCCACTGTTGGTGTGAAACATGCTCCAACTGTACTCATGTAGGATGAATGTCTTGAGCACATTACCTTCAGCAGTGTCAGGCTGTGAGGCCACTGGAGTCTGCACTCCATCACAGGAGCACAAGGCAAAGAGTAAAGGGTAGATGGACAAAGTGCAGATGACCTGGCAAAGCAAGGCACCACGGAGGACAGAGGGCTCGGGACACTAGCAAGAAAGGATGGAGGGAGCCAGACAGGCTGCCACTGCTGTCAGCGTTCCTGGAAGTAGCAAGGTGGATCTCTTCAGGGTGCTCACTCTTCCCCACATGAAGGGGCAGGGGATACAGAAGAGGCAAAAGCAAGCTGGGTGCAGGGGGGCTCATGCCTTGACTTTAAGCCTAGGGAGGCTAAGGCAGGAGAACTGCTATGAATTTGAGGCCAGCCTGCACTATACAGCAAGATCCTATCTCATAAACAAACAAACAAACAACAACAACAAACAAATAAATGAGGAAGCCAGGTGTGGTAGTATGCATTTGATCCTAGCACTTAGGAGGCAGAGGCAGGAGGATCTCTGTAGGTTGAGGCCAGCCTGGTCTACAGAGTGAGTTTTAGGATAGCCAGGACTAGAGAGAGAACCTATCTCAAAAAAACAACACAGAAAGGAGGGAGGGAGGGAGGGAGGGAGGGAGGGAGGGAGGGAAGGAAGGAGGGAGTTTCCAGGTAAGTAGTAAGTGTCTACAAGTGTCACATCTAGGAAAATACAGCCTTCAGATGACAAGCAACAGCAAGCTACAAGAAAATATGGAAATAGACCAGGCAGGTGTGACCAGAGAAACAACTGAAACTTGGAGATAAAGTCTACTAACTACCGAACATTCCAGAGGACAGGTCATGGGCTAGAGACATGTGGTGAGTGGGACCTGATGTTGTAGAATGTTTGTTTACACCATGAGGATGTGTCTTTACCAAGATGCCCTATGATTGGTTTAATAAAGAGCTGAATGGCCAATAGCCAGGCAGTAAGAAGTTAGGCAGGACTTCCAGCCAGAGAGAGAAAGGACTCTGAGAAGAGAGGCAGAGACACCAGAAAGACAGTGAAGTCAGATGCACGGTACAGAGGAGAAGTGATCAAGCCACGTAGCAAAATATAGATTAATAAAAACAAGTTAATTTAAGTTATAAGAGCTAGTTGGGGAAAATCCTAAGCTAAGGCCAAGCTTCCATAATTAATAATAAGTCTCCATGTTGTTATTTCTGTGCTGCCGGCCCAAAAGAAAGTTCAACTGCAACTAGAAGTCACCTAAAATTGGCTGAGACCAGAAGGGCAGAGCAGAGCTGGGCCTCTGACAGGAAACCGGGGAAGGAAAGGAAGCAGGAGTCCAGGGAAACATTGAAAGGACTTCACAGAACTCAGGGGACAGCTTGCAGGCTGGCAGTGCATGCACACCAGGGCATCTTATGAGACAGCAGAAAGCCCCCAGAGTGTCTTTAGAAGGAGCTAGACAGAAGAAACAGGAAAATCATTTATAGGACAGTGTCCTGTCCTCAGTTCCTGCTGACATGGGGAACTGGCAGCCAGCAGGGCAGCCCCAGGGCTCGGAGCAAAGTGTACCCAAGGAGCATCTCCTGCAAACCCTCTGAGTCCACACCGAAATGGACACCATTCTAAGCAGTCAACAGCTGGGGCTCCCACCAGAACTCTCAAACAGAGAAGACTCAGAGGCTAGTCACACTCCATCTTGTCCAGGGGAAAGCTGGCTCCATGGGCAGCCCATCCCCAGGAAAGTGGGCGCCATCAAAAGCTCACCCTTTCAAAGGTCATGGCACCAGAGGCATGTATGTGGCCTGAAGCCTACACTGACAGTGTTCTTGGGATCTCTGGAAAGGCAGGCCACTAAGTCCAGCCAGCACCTACCAGCAGTGGCTCTAGGGGACACCAGAAATTTGCACTTTTTAAAAAAAGGTTTATTTTTATTCAGACGTATGCGATTGCCATGTGAGTATAGGTATAAATGGGGCCAGAAGGGGGCATCAGATGCCCTGGAGCTGAGTTAAAGTCATTGTGAGTCACCGTGTGCTGCTGGGAACCAAGCTTACTTTTTGTTTGTTTGTTTTTTGAGACAGGGTTTCTCAGTGTAGATATGGATCCTGTCTTGGAACTCGCTCTGAAGACCAGGCTGGCCTTGAACTCACAGAGATCCGCCTGCCTCTGCCTCCCAAGTGCTGGGATTAAAGGTGGTTGGCGCATGCCTTTAACTCCAAACTTACTCTTACCCACTAAGCCATTTCTCCAGCCCCGAAACCTGGATTTAACAGCTACAGGTGACAGGACCAAGGGATGTTCCGGAAGTCAGGAGAGTGAATCTGACTTTAGTGATGAGAGACTGAGACTAACAGAAACTAACAGAAACTTGAAAAACAAGAGACCACAGTGTATAGCTGGGAGCGTGCTCTGTGTTCTGAGCTGTACTACTTGGAAGCCCACAGCGCAGCAACCACGTAAGAGGCCAAAACAAACCAAGACACTGGGCCTCACACTGTAATCCCAGCACTTGGAAGACTAAGGAATGAGAACAGAGGTTAGCCTGGGCTACACTGATTTTTAAGGTAGACTGGCTGAGATCACTCCACAACAGAAAGCAGGAGGTTAGATTTCAACAGCTGCTGCAGGCCACAGAAATATATCATAAGAACTCAGCTGGTTATGGCAGAGTCACTACCTGAAGGGATCAAGGAATTCTTTCAGAGGAAGCCAAATTCCAAGAAGCTTTTGGTGTTACTTGGCTTGTTATGAAAATCATGTGTGCCTTCATAGTTTTCCCCATTGACTTTTCCCTAAGAAGGGCTAACAGTGTGGACTGGTCACTCTCTGGACATACACATTCAAGGAATTTGGAGAACAGCCTCAGGAAAGGCTTCCTCTGGAATCAGATATCTCCTCTAGCCACTTTCAAGGACTGACAGTAATAACAGCCCACATGCCAGTCTCCCGATTTAAGGTAAATTCCACAAGGAGACACTGCCTAGGTCAGGTGGATGTTAATAGCTTTACACCATTTAGCTCGGACCCTCCTTTCTTACAGTCTTATTAACTTTGTAGACCTTAACTCCTTATCTAACCACTTCTAAGGAATATTTAGATAACCTTCTTCGCTGACAGCTATGCTCAGCCAGAACCCCAGTTCAAGCCTCCCTGTAATTATCATCATTGGCAGCATCCGGCCAGGTCCATCCCCAGATGGGGGAAAGTATCTTATCAGAGATACCTCTGTACTCTCTAAGAACAGACTTAAGCATCCAGACTACCCATTTGAGAAGGCCTGGCGGATGTGCCAATTAAACTTAACTTCCTCCTATCTCAATCTTACCTCTATTTCCAGAGCTCCCTTTAACTATCACCAGAGGCATCTAGCTGTACACAGGTTGCCTAGCAACCGAGCACACCTTCTCCTGCCCTGCAGAAAAAATGGCAGATAGTTTGGACAGATGGGAGCCAAAGGACAAAAGAAGATAGTTTTATTTTCTCCCATTGACCTAGCAACTTATAGATTTTTTTTAACAGTTTCTACCAATCACGTTTAAGATTACAGTTGAGCACATAAGATCCCTCTTCTTAGATATTACCCGAATTTAGCCTTTAGTTAATTCATTAGTCACTTTCCTTTTGGATTGCAAATGATCATTAACAATTACTGCCCCTCTATGTGATTCTTATCACCCCTCCATTGACACTAGAAACCTGGTGGTCACTGCCTGAGGAACATTCTTGCCTGCCTTGATGACTCCGTGGAATTCAAGCCTGGTGACCTTGCTCAACCAGGGGATTGCTAGTGCTTGGGTTTATAACTGGACTCCTGAGAGACTTGGGGAGAACATAGAGATGGAGAATGGAGAGGGACCAGGAGGATTTTGTCCAGAGAGAATGGTGGGGGGGGGGTAGATGGAAAAAGAGGAAGAGTCATATGGGAAGAACGAGATGGGTAAGAACAAGATGATAAGGACCTAGATGAGGCAGAATTAAGACGAGAGAATTAAGACAGAACGTAGAGGGAGCAGTAGATGAATACAGAGAGAAATCAGGCAAGAAAGGAGCTAAAAGAGAACAGAAGCTTGCAGAGAGAACTGACTCAGATAATAAAGCGAATGGACTAAGGAGTTTCGTGTACACAGGTTCATTTCTTCTCATCAAAGATTAATTATCAGCTGGTTGTAGATTCTTCTCAGACCCTAGGAGGGCACTATCGAGGGGCTGGACCCCTATAGTCCTTGATACCTGGCACCACAAACAGATTTAACTGTTAGGTACTCAGGGGACTGATAGGAAGTAAGGTTTGGAGCATATCCAGGGAGAGAGGTTTCGCTTCACATAGGGTTGCCCAGTTAGAGGCCCAACTCTTTTGAGAGGTACGGTTTTTGGAGACCTCTGGAGTATCAGCTACAATTAGTCCTCACCAAAGGATGCCGCAGATCCCAGGGACACCAACACCCCCCCCACACACACACACACTGTTTGGAGGGTTGAGTAGCCATGAATTACCCCCCCCCCAAAAAAAAAGTCAGAATGAGTCTGAAGAGAAACAGCTTCTGATAGAAGGAAGTTACAGGACACAGGCTTAAGACAAAAGGCATTTCAGTCAGCTCCAGTCTGTTTACAGGCTTAGATATGGAAGCAACAGACTATTTTAATCCCATAAGGTCCTAAAAAACATATGGAAAGATTTTAGTGGACCGCTAAAAGCCGCTGACCTTATAGAATGGATTTACTGGCAGACTATGATAAGCAGCAGGAATTCTAATCCCTCCCTTTTAGGGAGAAACCTGCCTTATTTCCTTTGGGGTCTTGTAAGGAGGTAACACAGTATTATCACACTATCAGACCTCCTGAGAGAGTAAACTAGAGCTAATGAAGTTCACTATGTTCTCCACAGTAGCAGCAGCTTCCTGCTACAAACAGCCTTTTTTTTTTTTTTGCTAAAACTATTAGAATCTAAGGGCTAACTTGAGCCCCAACCTTCAAACTCCAGCAGCTAAGTAGGAGCGCACTCCAGCAACCTTCATTTAAATAACAATGCAAGCCTCACAGCCAGAGCCCGTTAAAAAACTTAAGGCAACTCCCAGGTCTCCTAAAAAAGTGTCTTTTTCTCTCTTTCCTCTTTTTGGGTTGACTATTAATTTCTTGGTAATTTACAAAAATCTTGGCCAAGTACAAGAACTTCAGTTAAACCATTGCAAAAAAACAGGTCCTGGTTAGGGGACGCCCTACTAAGACCTGTATGGATTCATCAGACTGCGGAAGAAGTTTAGGGGTTGGAATCCCAAACATCTGCCTTCTCTCTGAATGTAATGATCTGATTGATATCTACATCTCAGCTCACTTCAGTCTGTGTCTCCAACCTTCTCCTCACCTTGCCATTCCTGGTGGCTATCTGGCTTGATACAGAATGGACAAACTGGCTGTAGCTGCTACCAAAAAAACCAAAAATAAACAAACAAACAAACAACCCTCCTGTTTTATTTCGGGGGTTTTTCACTATGCTTGTCTCATTTCATGATACACCTTAAAGGATTTATTAAATTGTTACTCTCCTTATATACTATGTTTTTAAATAAGAGCTCCTGTTTCTATATTAAAATAACTTCAGCACAAACAATATTTTTGTTTGTTTGTGTTTTGTTTTTTTGTTTGTTTTTCTTTTTTAAGCTGAGGATCGAACCCAGGGCCTTGTGCTTGCTAAGCAAGCGCTCTACCACTGAGCTAAATCCCCAACACCCCAAACAATATTTTTAAGACTAAACCTGACGGGTATAAAACCTAAGTTCTAAGTTTATAAAGACAACTAACTTACATAAATTGTTAAGAATAAGTTTACTTTAATTAAAGATAATTAAGAAATAAAACTTATTGATTGGTCAACCTAAACTGTAAACTGTTAGGGATAAGTTGTACTTAAGTGATAAGCTATTAGAGATAATTATTAGGATACAAATTAAAGGTTGATCATCTTATGAATGATCAAATTCTCTAATGTATACAAAACATTCTATTTATATACATGCTAAGTATGCTACATTTCATACAATCAATTCATTATTTTATTTTATTTTATTTTTTTCCGAGATAGGGTTTCCCTGTGTAGCTTTGCACCTTTCCTGGAACTCACTCTGTAGCCCAGGCTGGACTCGAACTCTTCAGAGATCCGCCTGGCTCTGCCTCTGAGTGCTGGAATTAAAGGTGTGTGCCCGCCGCAGCCGCCACCACCACCCGGCCAATCAATTCATTATTTAGCTCCCTAACATTTAAAAAGTCTAAGCTTTGGACAAAACTGCCATACTTCTTACTGCCAGGGTTTTGTCCAAACTATGCTTTCAGATCATTTAGATTATATTTCCATTTATCAGGTTTAAAGATAATTTGCCTTACTATCCAATTTCAAGTAAAAGATAGCTCATCTAACAGATTTCAAAATGACCTTTTACTGTTCCTTTATTAAAAGAAATTCACTTTAAATTGCCTATTCTCAATTATCAATCACTTATTTTTCCTGATGAATTTAATACATAGATACTTTTGGATATAAAGTTTTTATAGGGATATAAAGGTTTAGATATAGAAAATGTTTACAAAGGTTAAAAAAAACTTACGATATGAATTGCCATTTATTGGGATAAAAAATATAACATATGAACATCTAGATATGTTATAAATGATACATGAATCTCAATAAATAACCTAGAGATATTGAGGATGTATGCCTAAGTTAGATCTATGGATAAAGTTTTTATTGAGGTCTGAGATATATAAGCTTTAGGAATGGACTTATATGCCTTAATACAAGAGTCTGCAGACCTCCCCAGAAGGTACACTGGGGCTAAATAGAGGTTGTAGCTCCTCTGCTGTACAAGGTATTAATGTTGCCCCATGGGTATGCAATTCTGACTTTTCTGGAGAGATTAAGATCATTGTACAACCCCCTACAAAAACAGTTCAGACTCATGCAGGGCCGGGCCTGAGGAAGCTGCTGGTGTGGATTCCAGTGATATAGCCTTCTGGGTTAGGGAAATCAAATATTCCAAACCAACTAACTTAAAAGAGAGGGGAAAAATAATTGGCTTGCTAGACATAAACACAGACATTTCTTACATTTCAGGAAAAGATTGGCCAAGTACTTAAGACGACTATTACTCCTTCATTTCTTATAGGCCTAGGTCAACCTAGTATTATTGCTAACAGCTCAAAAATATTCTGCTCATTATGTCATCCTTCACACCTAACAGCACTATGGAGAAGAGACATGCAGTAACTAATGGATATACCATTAATCTCTGCTGTGGTCTAATATCATCTCAAATGCTACAGATGGATTTTAAACTTAAAAGAACTTGGGTAAACAAACCCAAGGCATAATTGAGCCCATTATTCCAGAAATTATAAATGACAGACACAACCTAAGATATCAAAATTCATCCTAGGAGCCACTGTCCACTGTTGACCCCATTACTTGTAAACCTGATGCTCCTATCTGGGTTAAGCAATGACCTTTAAATGCTGAGAGAATTATAATTGCTACTTGTCTGGTGGAGGAAAAACCTAAATATTGGGGATATAAAGCCCCCCCCCACCAGCCCTTAAATCATACTAATATTTTCTACTTAGAAAAATTAGGCTTATAGACTGTTACAAGACCTTAAGGAATTAAATAAAATTTATTAAAACCAAGGGGAATCTCACAGCCTGGCTTGCCATCTCCCATGGCCATCCCTAGAAATCAAATAATAATCGTCATAGATGCACAAGATTGCTTCTTTACCATACCTCCTCACCCTAAAGATTGTCAGCATTTCGCTTTTAGCTTGCCTACTCACCCTGCCATGATGGAGGCCAAAGCAGGAAATTAGAGTTCTGTTTATCCAGGACTCATTTATTGAGCAGAGTTCCTCTTTTTTTTGTTTTCTGTTTTTTGTTTTTTGAGACAGGGTTTCTCTGTATAGCTTTGCGCCTTTCCTGGATCTCGCTCTGTAGCCCAGGCTGGCCTTGAACTCACAGAGATCCGCCTGGCTCTACCTCCTGAGTGCTGGGATTAAAGGCGTGCGCCACCTGACTTTTTGTTGAGACTCCAAGGATTCATAATTCTGCTCTGACAAAATTGACCACAGTTATATTGCTAACATGTCTAATATTTTGTCTATTAAGAAGGTTCTTATAAGCTCCAGGAGATCAGAATTTGCCAACGCTCACAAGCCAAGAAGGAATGGAAGGAATGCAACCTAACTACAGTTCTTATCTCCCACCTACAACATTTCTGTGTCTTCTCTGGGTGGGGGAGGAGCCTTCCCTCTCCCTGGCCTGGTATCCCCTTCTCTCATGTGCTAACCACACATTTAATATTCCATAGGTACACCTAAGAGAAAAGGTTTCCTCTTTAAAACTCCTCGGCTGCATGTTCTACCATAAATACATATTATTTATTTCCAGCAAATATTCTAATCATTTAAAGAGTTACAGATTTTCATCCTCTGGACCACAGACATGCTGTCTAGCTGTAGGTCTGAATTCCACCCTCTAGCCCACACGGACGGGCTGTCCGGCTCAACCCTGAGTCACACCCTCCATCCCATGAGACAGAAAATTCTGCTACTTCGTGCGTGTCTCACAGAGCCTGAAACAGCCTGTGCTTCCGGGGTTTCCACTGCATTCCAGGCCTCAAGACTCTCAGCTTCACCCATCTCAGCAGGAAATAACCATGAGAGACTTCTATAGCCCCACTGTCACCTCTTTTTCTGAACTTAACTCTCCAGCCCAGGTACTGAACTGCGCTTAAACAACGCTCTATTACTAATTGTATAAATTCTGCCCATGGTCCTGAATTGTATGTACTACCAGACATTCTCCTCAAGTACTTATGACAATTGTTCCGTACGTAAGTCTTGCTATGTATACCCTGACACAGGTTATTACTGTTTTTTCATAGCTAGTGGTTTAATATTCCATTGATTACAAATTTAAATTAGATAAGCTTCAGCTGCAGCCTTGGTCCCACAGATGCTCAGACTAACTCAGGTAACTCTTCAACTATGCCTCCCTAAAATATAGGTTAACCAAATTTATACCACTAACCAAAGATTAATAGATAGAGTTAATGTTCCAAACTAACCATTTCTTTTTGACAATCACAATCATAGTATTCAGACACTTTTGACCACATTGTGCTATACTAGCTAATGATAGATTTTTATGTTACTCCTCTGCTCCCTTACAAGGACAGAGATGTTCTAACTATATACAACTATACCTAAGAGATGGTTAAACTAATTCTTGGCCTGCCATCTATATAAACTACTGATTATAAATATATATAGTACTGATACAATATTGATCAAATATCAATATTAATCATTACTTATCATTTTCAAGTCATCTCCAAATTTATGTTTGTCTACATATTCACTGCCCCAGAGAGAATTAAACATTCTATTTTTAACTAAATGAAAAAACGGGAACTGCTATGGGACACAGAAATATAAGAACTCAGCTGGTTATGGCAAAGTCACTACCTGAAGGGATCAAGGAATTCTTTCAGAGGAAGCCAAATTCCAAGAAGCTTTTGGTGTTACTTGGCTTGTTATGAAAATCATGTGTGCCTTCATAGTTTTCCCCATTGACTTTTCCCTAAGAAGGGCTAACAGTGTGGACTGGTCACTCTCTGGACATACACATTCAAGGAATTTGGAGAACAGCCTCAGGAAAGGCTTCCTCTGGAATCAGATATCTCCTCTAGCCACTTTCAAGGACTGACAGTAATAACAGCCCACATGCCAGTCTCCCAATTTAAGGTAAATTCCACAAGGAGACACTGCCTAGGTCAGGTGGATGTTAATAGCTTTACACCATTTAGCTCGGACCCTCCTTTCTTACAGTCTTATTAACTTTGTAGACCTTAACTCCTTATCTAACCACTTCTAAGGAATATTTAGATAACCTTCTTCGCTGACAGCTATGCTCAGCCAGAACCCCAGTTCAAGCCTCCCTGTAATTATCATCATTGGCAGCATCCGGCCAGGTCCATCCCCAGATGGGGGAAAGTATCTTATCAGAGATACCTCTGTACTCTCTAAGAACAGACTTAAGCATCCAGACTACCCATTTGAGAAGGCCTGGCGGATGTGCCAATTAAACTTAACTTCCTCCTATCTCAATCTTACCTCTATTTCCAGAGCTCCCTTTAACTATCACCAGAGGCATCTAGCTGTACACAGGTTGCCTAGCAACCGAGCACACCTTCTCCTGCCCTGCAGAAAAAATGGCAGATAGTTTGGACAGATGGGAGCCAAAGGACAAAAGAAGATAGTTTTATTTTCTCCCATTGACCTAGCAACTTATAGATTTTTTTTAACAGTTTCTACCAATCACGTTTAAGATTACAGTTGAGCACATAAGATCCCTCTTCTTAGATATTACCCGAATTTAGCCTTTAGTTAATTCATTAGTCACTTTCCTTTTGGATTGCAAATGATCATTAACAATTACTGCCCCTCTATGTGATTCTTATCACCCCTCCATTGACACTAGAAACCTGGTGGTCACTGCCTGAGGAACATTCTTGCCTGCCTTGATGACTCCGTGGAATTCAAGCCTGGTGACCTTGCTCAACCAGGGGATTGCTAGTGCTTGGGTTTATAACTGGACTCCTGAGAGACTTGGGGAGAACATAGAGATGGAGAATGGAGAGGGACCAGGAGGATTTTGTCCAGAGAGAATGGTGGGGGGGGGTAGATGGAAAAAGAGGAAGAGTCATATGGGAAGAACGAGATGGGTAAGAACAAGATGATAAGGACCTAGATGAGGCAGAATTAAGACGAGAGAATTAAGACAGAACGTAGAGGGAGCAGTAGATGAATACAGAGAGAAATCAGGCAAGAAAGGAGCTAAAAGAGAACAGAAGCTTGCAGAGAGAACTGACTCAGATAATAAAGCGAATGGACTAAGGAGTTTCGTGTACACAGGTTCATTTCTTCTCATCAAAGATTAATTATCAGCTGGTTGTAGATTCTTCTCAGACCCTAGGAGGGCACTATCGAGGGGCTGGACCCCCAAAGTCCTCAATAAACAGCTGTCCCAGAAACAGGTCACTAAGTGAGGGGCAGAGGTAGGCTCAGGAATTTGGCCTGCCTGGGAAAAATGGCATGAAGCTGAGAGAAAGCAGAGACAGGATTTCAAGTCCATGCTGGCCATCCGGCACAGAGGCCTGTGAGCTTGGTTATTTCTAGGGACTAAGTAGCCTTCCACATGACAGGAGACAAAATACCTCATAGCAAAAACCAACCTTAAACTTGAAACCCACAATCAGATGGCCTCCAAATGCATAAACATGGAAGTGATAAAGAAGACTGGATTTTAGCTTTAACCCCAGCAGTGAGGACATGCAGGAAGTATGGAGTGTTGTGCCACCCACACAGCAGGTATGAGACAGAAACTAAAGCACAGGTTCTTCTTAGCTTTAGACTCTGGAGTCCAGAGGGAATGTGAGGTCGTGACAGCAGCCAGGAGAGCAGGGCTCAGCTGAGAGGATACAGAGTTGAGAGCCATGGAGCCAGCAATGTGACAGATAATTAAAGAGGCTGGGTGGCCTCACCAGGGACAACTCCCAGAGGGTCAGTCATCATGCTTTACCTCCAGGAACCCCACCAAGTTCTCCCGTTTGATACTAAGAGAGATGGGCTTGGGTTGCCTGTGGGACAAAGGAAGGAGGAGGGACCTTTCTGAAGTAGACAGAAAGCCTGTCTGCCTGACCACCCTGGGCTTCATGTCCCCCAGAAGCCAGGCTGCAGACATGGCCAGCACTGTCACCTGTCTCTGGTAAACAAATTAATGTGCACTGTGTAAGGGTCAGAAGTGGCCATCCCCACACACACCCTCTCTTTCCATTCTGCCCGACAGTGGATGATACCTTGGTCCTGAACTTCCCAGGCTCAGTAATTATAAGGAATAGATTTCTATACTTTACAGCTTACCAAGACTCAAGTGTTCTGGTTTAGCCACACACAGTGACCTATGACACTGACTTCAGGAGAGCTATTCAACCAATGAGGAACCTGCCAGAGCTTCATGAGAGCAGAGAATATACCTGGAAGAAGGAAATCTGGCCAGCTCCAATTAGCTTGTTCCACATAAGCTGAGAAACTAACTAAAGACTACTTGTGAGGGTCACAGTGCAGAGATGACAGCATGTATCAAAGAAGAGGCCCCAGGGTTGCCTCTCAGCACTGACAGCCTGTGAAGAACAGGAGGTAGAGCTTAGAAGAAGTCAGGTCATGGGGCTGGAGAGATGGCTCAGAAGTTAAGAACACTGGCTGTTCTTCCAGAGGTTCTGAGTTCAATTCCCAGCACCCACATGGTGGCTCACAACCATCTGTAATGAGATCTGGCTCCCTCTTCTGGCCTGCAGGGATACATGCAAACAGAACACTATACATAATAAATAAATCTTGAAGAAAAAAAAAAAAAAAGAAGTCAGGTCACTAGGGTGGTCCCTTCCCATCTCTGCTTTCCAATATCCACAAAAAACAAACACACAAAACAACCAACCTTTTTTTTTTTTTTTTTTTGGTTTTTCAAGACAGGGTTTCTCTGTGTAGCTTTGCGCCTTTCCTGGATCTCGCTCTGTAGCCCAGGCTGGCCTTGAACTCACAGAGATCCGCCTGCCTCTGCCTCCTGAGTGCTGGGATTAAAGGCATGCGCCACCAATGCCCGGCCCAACCTTATTTTTAAAAAAGAAGAAAGAAAACCCACTCAGTGTGAGTTGGTGAGATGGTTCAGCAGATAAGGACACTTGCTACCAAGGTTGACACCCTGAGTTCAGTCACTGGGACCCTCAAGGTGGAAGGAGAGAATCAACTCCTACAAGTTGTCCTCTGACTTCCTTGTTCATATAGTGGGATGTGCACCCACCCTGATGAATAAATAAAAATATAATTAAATATAATATAATTGGTCTAGCGGTGTGGTGGTTAGAAGGAGGATGTCCCCCACAGACACAGGTATTTGAAGACTTGGTCCCTGATAGTGGTGCCATTTGGGGAGGTGGAAGGAAGTTCATCAGTGGGTGTGGGCTTTAGGAGTTTATAGCCTCACTCCACTTCCAGTTTGCTCTCTCAGCTTCCTGCTCTGGCTCCCTGTTGCCATGCCTCCCCCATCATTATGGACTTTCCTTCTGGAAACATAAGCCATCACTCTGCACCACACCCCCAAACTCCTTCCTCAAGTTGCCTTTGTTCATGGTGGTTTATCACAGGAACGTAAATATCTGCTACAAGTAACAATGGACAACTGGAGATCCACATTTTTCTTTTCCTTTCCTTTTCTTTTTTTTTTGAAGATTTATTTATTATTTATACAGTGTTCTGTCTTGATGCATCCCTGTAGGCCAGAAGAGGGCACCAGATCTCACTACAGATGGTTGTGAACCACCATGTGGTTGCTGGGAATTGAACTCTGGACCTTTGGAAAAGCAGCCAGTGCTCTTAACCGCTGAGCCATCTCTCCAGCCCATTTTTCTTTTAATGTGCATTGGTGTTTTGCCTGCATGTATGTTAAGGGTGATGAATGCCCTGGAACTGAAGATACAGATAGTTGTGAGCTGCCATATGGGTGTGGGGAATTGAACCCGGAAGAGCAGCCAGTGCTCCTAACCACTGAGCCACTGTCCAGCCCTAAGAGAACAACAGTTTAAAAAACATTCTTTAAAGTAGCTCCAAAACAGTCAGGAAAAGGTGCTTGGTAACACATGCCATCAATGAACTCAAATTAAAACACAGCAGAGCCAGGTGGATCTCTGTGAGTTCTACGCCAGCTTACTCTACATAGTGAGTTCCAGGACAGCCAGGGCTAAATAAAGGTCTTGTCTCAAAATAAAATAAAACACAGCACAGGGTGTGGAGAGCACTTGCTGCTGAGCCATGACAACCTAAATTTGAATCTCAGCACCCAGAACGGGTAGCTCACAACTGCCTGTCACTGCAGATCCAAGGGATTGGACTCCCTCTTCTGACTGCTGCACAAACATGCACACACACCAAAAAGTAAGTAAACCCAACCCAATTCCCATGAGCCCCACACCTACAACGGTGGCAGAGTCTTCTAGACTCTGCTGATGACACCGAAGTGGGGACTCTCTCAAGGCCAGTGGAGCTGAGAATGGTGCCAACACTTTAGAAGACAGTTGGAAGCTTCGAAAGAAATAAGCATTCAATTGCCGAACAATCTGGCAAACACACTCACTGTTATTTATCCAAAAGAGCGGGTCCACACAAAGCCCACACACAGCTGTCTATAGCAGCTTTATTCCTAAATGAATGGGTGCATCTAGACAATGGATATGGAGTATCAGTCAGTGCTAAAGACATGCACTATGAGGCCATGAAAAACTTAGAACCCAGATTTCTAAGAGCAGCAGTGGTACTGTGAAATAATTACACAACACTCGTCTCTAGTTTCTTACCCAAAGCCTCTAACTAGTTTGGAATTTCCTGGGTGAAGGAGCACCTTTTGTTCCATTGAAGGCATAGCCTTGAAATGGGGTCTGCTTGTCAAGAGAGTTCCAGCCGCCAAGGTTACAAAGGAGAGGATGGAAGGCTGAGCTGACTATCAGTGGCTTTCGATAGATTAATCAAGCATACCTGTATCATGAGGGCTCACAAGAAACCAGAGAAAGTGGGTTGTGGTGGTCACATGTGTAATTCCAACTCTTAAGGAAGCTGAGGCAGGAGGATAATCAGTTTAAAGCTAGACTGGACTGTGAAAAGACCCTATGTCAATAAACAAAAACAAAAAATAAACAAAACAAAAAACAAACCACAGAAAAGCCAAAGGACATGGTTGGGAAGTTCTGGGTCGCTGAAGCCGGGCGTGCAGGAGTGGTGACCTGGCTGGGCCTCAGCTTCTGCATGCTTTACTAATTAGCCAGTGATTGCATCTCAGCTGTTTCCCTGAGTTCTGTGACCGGTCCTGGCAAACTGACTGAGGCTGAGGAGGACTATGGGGACCCTGGATTCATAGCTGTCTAGTCACATGGTAGGTGACAGCTTATTACTTGGGATTGGCAGGGGAAGTTGGGAGGCCTTCACCTCCCAGGCTCTGAGGCCACCTTCACTGAGTGTCAGAACTGAATGGACTGCAGGGTGCCTGGCAGGTGTCTCTGGAGGATTGGTGGTGGTATGTATGGAGGGGAGGAGGGGAATCTCTCACATTTTGGTGTGAAGTCAGTCTGGAAAGGCACATTCCGTGCAACTGCAACCCAGTCACCTGGGGAAGGCTCGTCTATGGAGACACATGAAGTTCAGCAGTGACTAGGAGCTCAGGGGAAAGAGGAGCAGGTGGAGCACACACAGCTTTAGGTCTGTGATGATGGATCCAAGTCCTTACCCATGGGCCCAAACCCACAGGACACATAGCACATGTGGTCACCTACGTAATCCCAAAGTTAGGAAGCTGACGTAAAGCCAAATAACCACTTATCAAAGCAGGCTGCCAGATGGTAACAAAGGCATGACTCTGGTGGGGTGCTGCTGATGGGAGCAGCTGTGCAGGGAGCAGGAACTACATAATACCTCTCATTTTTCATGTGACTCAGAGTCTAGTCTAAGGAATATCCTTTTGTTTGTTGATTTGTTTGAGACAAAGTCTCACTTTGTAGTCTAGGCTGGCCTAGAACTCTCAGAGCTCCATCTGTTGAGTCTAAAGGCATGGTAAAAATAAGATCTTTAAGAAGCACACAGCAGGCCTAGTAGCACAGACCTACAATCTTAGCCAATCTGAAGGCTAAGGCATCAAGACAGCATTCAAGGCTAATGTGAGTAACACAAGGAGACTCATCCCCCACTCCAAAAAGGGGAGGAGAAAAGGCTGGGGCTCGGTAGCAGAGTGCTTACTGGGCATGTATGAAGCCCTGGGTTTCAGCCCAGCATAGAAGCGAGGGAGGGAAGGCAGGTGGTTTGGAGAGGCAAATGATCCAGCACCAGTGGACCTTCTTCTCAGTAGACTTTTAACCACTGTATCAATAGGATGAACTGTCAAGAAAAACAGCAAAGACACACAGAATCCCAACCACACAGCTGAGGAACAGGCGGTGCAGCACAAAGAATACAGAGGCTCTCTGGCATAAGACAGTGTCCCCAGCCTGACACTAGAAGCCAACCTTCTGCTTAGGCGCACAGGACACACACAATCTGCTGGGTGAATGAATCTTGCCCAAATAGCAACTAAGTTGATGTAAAAAGTGCAATCCACTTGGAAATAAGAAACAGACCTTACAAAAGGTTAGAAAGGTTATCAAAAGTTGCTCTAAGCATATGCTATCAGGACTAGCACACAAGACCTGGAGTGATGGTACACACCTTTAATCTTAACCATTCCTTTTATCCCAGCTCTTGGAAGACAGAGGCAGGCAGATCTCTGTGAATTTGAGGCCAGCCTGGTCTACAGAGTGAGTTCCAGGACAGCCAGAGATACAGAGTAAGACCCTGTCTCCAAAAAAAACCAAACAAACAAAAAACAAAACAACAAAAACCCCACTTAAAACAGAAAATGAGCTCCACCTATTAAGGAGTAAGACAAAACAGAGCAGAGAATGAAGGCTGGGATAGAGAGATGGCTTGCTCTTCCAGAGGACCTGGGTTCGGTTCTCAACACCCCAGGGCAGCTCACAACAACTCCAGTTCCAGGAAATCCAATACCCTCTTCGGACTTTCATAGACTCCTGTATGCATGTGGTGCTTATAAAGTCACCCAGGTACACACACATAAACTTACAAATAAAATTTTTTTAAAATTCTTAAAAAAAAAAAAAGAATGAAGAGAAGAGGCAACAAAGAATGGGCAAGGAGTGGTGCTGCAGACAGAGCCAGAGGGCCAGCAGACCTAGAGGCTGGTCTGGAACATTCCACATGCCACAGCATACTACAACATTTGCTTCCTCTCAGACTGGCAGTAGGTGCTCCTGCTGGGCTGACAGTACAACCGACAGAATCCACACAGGAGACATGCAGAAAGTCCTGGTGCATAGCTCCCGGGAAGGAGAGCATCCCCTGCCTAGGGGAAGGCAGAATCCCCACTTAACCACTCAAAGTAATGTGCACGACTTCCAGGGGAATTCTAAAACTTTACACCTTTGAAAGAAAACACAGATGCCAGGGGGGGGGGGGGTGGGGGCGGTGGGGGCGCACGCCTTTAATCTCAGCACTCGGGAGGCAGAGCCAGGCGGATCTCTGTGAGTTCGAGGCCAGCCTGGTCTCCAAAGTGAGATCCAGGAAAGGGCAAAGCTACACAGAGAAACCCTGTCTCGAAAAACAAACGAAAGGAAGGAAGGAAGGAAGGAAGGAAGGAAGGAAGGAAGGAAGGAAGGAAGGAAGGAAGGAAGGAGACACAGGAGAATGGCGGGGCAGATTTCTTGAGACAAAATAATGTTCATTCCCCAAAAAGGAAAGGGCTGCCAACAGTGCAGCAGGCCTGCAATCCCAGAACTCGGAAAAGGAGGCATGGAGCTGAATTCCAGGCCACAAAGAGTTCTAGGCTAGCTTGAGATATATAGTGAGACCCAAGACTCAAACAACAGGGATAAATCTGGATGAAAACTAAGACTCTCTGCTCACTGAAAAGCAGTGGCAGGAAGGCTGTTGGACAGGCATGCTAGGAATGTAGTTAAGTGAAAAGCTCTGGTGGGCAGAGATGCTTACAAACCATTCAGAAAAAAGCCAACAACCCCAGAAGGGGCAGGACAGGGGTCCAAATCACCACACACAAGAAAGCAGCAAAACTGTCTCAGGAGATTTGGGAGAGGTACCCAAGTCACAGGTGTTACCTCCAAACACTCACTTGACTAACACAAAGGAAAGAAGGGGAGACCAGTGAGCCAGGTGAAGGTGCACATGCTGGGCATGGTCACCGGCGAACTCACAAGCATCTAGGTGAGAAGGAACAAGACTGCCACCTTGAGGACGGCCAGGTTTCCTCTGCTGAGCAGCTGGCCCTGCTGCAGCAGCCCCCATGGGCTCTGCTCTAACACTGGAGTCCACGGGGATGGAACCCTCGCTTTGCTTCCTGGAGTCTAAGCTGTTGACTGTGCTGATGTAGAAACCACAGCCCTGACAGCCGAGGCCCCTGTGGGCTTCCCTGGGAGATGCGGTTCCTACAGGGCTGATCTTTCCAGGGCAGCACGTGCTGTGTCCTGGGTATAAGTTGATTCAGAGCTGTGTATGAAATCTTATGTATGGAATCTTGCAGCATCTGCCTATTCTCAGCATGATAGTGTCTCACCTGTGTCACTGTGACCAATCTCAGAAACAACGCACCTCCACACAAGTCCCCTGGGTCCTTCAGAGAACCTGGGAATGTATGGTCAGTGTTGGGGACTCCCAAAAGTCATCCAAATATATGGTCTAATACTCAGCAATTCTATATGCTAGAATATGTCCTAAAGAAACTCTGAGGAACTTGCACAGAGGCAACACACCACGTACAGTTCACACATGGATACACAACACCACTGGCAGCTGGGAATGTACTCAGAGGCCACAAGAAGGACTGCCTCCCACACACTGGGATGGCTATTACCAAAGGCGTAGGGCCCCCAGGACTGGTGAGGACGCACAAACGTGCTGTGTAAACAGAATGGCGCTCCCGAGAACGCTGAACAGAGAATGAAGGCAGGGTCATGCAGTTCCACTCTGGCCTATTCGAAAAGCTTTTAAAGGCAGGTAGGGGACTGAACACACACGTGTACACTATGTTTTCAGCAATACAACAGCAAACAGTAGAACAACACGCGAGTGGACAGCCAGTGTGTATGGCACAACGGAAGGCCATTTCACTTTAAAAAGGATAGAAATGCTGGCCTACACTGCAACATGGATGAACCTGGAAGGCACCGTGCTGAGAGAAGCCAGCCACAAGAACGAGGCCTCCTTGTTCAAGGTCCCTAAACAACCAGACAAAGAAGGCAGGATGTGGTGCCGGGTCTAGGCAAAGGCCTGGGCAACCAGTGCTTTCTTTATCCTTTATCAGTAGCTTCAGTTTGAGAAGGTGGCAAGCTCTAGTGGTGGATGGTGGGTACAGCAGCACACAAGTGTGGCTGATCATGGCACTGAGATATGTATGCTTACAGGGTTAAGATGAAAGCTTTTGTGTTTTGTTTGTTTTCTGAGACAAGGTTTCTCTGTGTAATAGATCTGGCTGTCCTGGAACTCACTTTGTAGACCAGGCTGGCCTCGAACTCACAGAGATCCGCCTGGCTCTGCCTCCCGAGTGCTGGGATTAAAGGCATGTGCCACTACCGCCCGGCTAAGATGGCAGTGTTTATGTTACACATATCATCAGGACTTTTCGAGTGCACACACAGTCTCCATATATAGCACAGGCTGACCTGGAACTGGCTGGAATGTGTGACATTTTTTAAGATGGGTACTGGTAGAAGAACTGGGGAAAGACTTTAGTGGGATTGTTGGTCACCAGACTGCAGGCCTCAGAAGCATGAGAGAGAAACTTGCCCCAGAGGAATGGCAATAACACGTGGGCCCCTCTCAAAAACACAACCTGAGGGAAAGCACATGGCCCTCATGGTTATCAACATGGACTCATCATAAACACCAGAATCTGTCATGCAGGAACACAGAAGAGAGAAAGCCTAACAGAAAAAGTGAGCAAATGGTACAACGGTCAGCTCCGGTGGGCCCCAAGTGGGCGCAAGTCTGTAGCACAGAAGCCAGGTCTGTCCTGAGCACACCTCTGTGACCTCCGGCCACGGTCCTCCTGCCTGCTTTCCTCGAGTTAAGGAATGGCCAGCAGGGGGCGCTAGCACCAAGGGGAAGGGCCGGTTGTGTTCGGAGGAGAGCTGCGATGGTGGAGGGTCAGAGGGCAGGATGCCCACCCTCACTTTTGTCTCAGGAGTGGGAGAGTTGGCAAGCATGGCAGCCCCAGCTCCACTGCCAACTACAAGCTGCTGCTCACTTCTCCTTCAATTGCCGGCTCTGCTTTCTGCTACCAAGAAATGTGGGGGAAGATCCAGTGGGTAATTGTGGAGTGGGCAAACAGATGGGCGGCTGCATGAGTGGAAGGAGGGAGCACGGGGGAAAAAGAGAGTTCAATATGGGCTCACAGGGAAGCCAAAGCCAAGTTCAGTTCCAGTGGTGCTGAGCCCCATGCCTGGGGAATGGGGTTCCAGAGGCTGGGGTTCCCAGCTGGGATGGGACACTAGCTGAGCACCTGAGAACGGAGCCGCAGGTCTGGGTCACATTGACTCTGAATGTGGATCAACCTTGTGCAGAGTGTGACGTTTTATACAAAGGGTTGTTCAGGACCCAGAAGAGCTCACCTGCACATGGCTGTCTACTTCCTCTTCAGAGGGGCTGGAGTGCATAGCCTGCTCCAGCGGTTCTTTGGCAAGCTTCACGGAGCTCTGGATCCGCTCCAGCATCTGCCTCTTGTCGGGGTCTGTTGTCTCACTTAACTTGACCGAAAATGGCTACAAGCATAAGAGCACACCAAATACGTCAGGCGCAGTGCAGACCCCACTTCCTAAAGCTGACTCAGCGCATCGGGGCACGGTGCTCCCCAGTGTCCAGACTTTTAACTCCTAACCCAGGCAGATCGGCTGCCTTTCTTCACGTGTGCCAAGACAGGATGCTTAACTTCACTAAGCAAGTTGCCCCCCAAGCAAAATGGGTATAACAAAATGTACACCTAGCAAGCCCCAATAGCTGGCGGCCACCTCTATGTCAAGGGTGCCCCTGCTCACCCAGCTCCCAGCCCTGTCAGCCAGGCTCTAACTTCAGGGCTAATTTCTTCTCAGGGACAATGCCATGAGCATCCCAGCAGCTGTTATTGTAGTTGCTAAGGGTGGAATATGACAGGAAGCAGAATGATCCATTCTCACCATATATGATGGTTTAAAAGAGAAATGGTTCCCACAGGCTCTGGGAGTTGAACACTTGGTCCGAACGCAGTGGTGCTGTTTAGGGAGGTTTAGGAGGTGCAGCCTTGCAGGAGAAAGGGTGTCACGGGGGCAGGCTCTGAGAGCTTAAAACCACACCTTACTACTTGAAGTTTGCTTCCTCTGCTTTGTGCTTCTGTTTGAGGAAGTGAACTCACAGCTTCCTGCTCCTGTTAACATGCCTGCTAACTGCTGTCATGCCTCCCTGTCATGATGGGCTCATCACTCTGGATCTATAAGCCAAAATCAACTTCTCTTAAGTTGCCTCAGTCATGGTGTTTTACCACAGCAACAGGAAAATAACTAGGACACTGTAAGATAAGAGTCTGTGCACTGGGGTTGGAGAGATGGCTCAGAGGTTAAGAGCACTGACTGCTCTTCCAGAGGTCCTGAGTTCAATTCCCAGCAGCCACATGGTGGCTCACAACCATCTGTAATGAGATCTGGCGCCTTCTTCTGTGTACATAATAAATAAATTAAAAAAAAAAAAAAGAGTCTGTGCATTAAAAGGAGGCTCATTCAGAGCAAAGGGGTGAGATGAGAGAACACACTTCCTCGGGGTCCAGCACTGTGAATGTGACGAGGACTTGGAGATCACGTGTCTGCCTGTGATCAGAAGTGGGCATCAGATTGCTTATGACCCCAGCACTGAGGACCAGACAACAGTTCAGTCCAGACCAAAAGGGATGGAGATAGATCAGATACTTCCCCTAAGTGACACGAGGACCACCTACTCCACATCATATCCTGCAGAACTCCGTCCTGGCGACTTTCTCAGGAGCCAGGCAGGGATGACACCTGCTGTAGCTTTGGTACCCCAATGCAGCAGGTTTGAGTATTGCCTTGGAAATGACTGCCAGGTTAAACACCATCTTAGACAAGGGCCTGCACAGGGCCTAAGAGGCACAAGGAGGAGGCAGGATAGTGTTGAGGGCCTACCTTCAGGGCAGCATGGACATCCTTCAGGAGCTGAGCAGCTGGGGGTTTCTTTTCCCGATACTGTTCAAACAGGTAGTTTTGCCGCGCCCGCCTGATGATCTGCCAAGGTGGGAGACTGGTAACAATCAGAGTCCACTCCCTCCCATGTGTAGGACACTGCTCACACTGCAACTCTAAGTGAGGGCGAAGGGGCATGGGGGCAGCCACAGGTCCTAAACAGTGTGGCACTGTGGACACCATTACCACCCTCCACCTGTACCTGCAAAGTGGGGCTGAGGTCTGTTAATTTCCAGGTGTCTAAGGACAGGTCACTAGGCCCCAACTTCCTCAGCTAGTGAGATACAGAGTGGGCCTGTTCCATAAAGAACCAGGAATTATGGACACTTAGCCGATGATACGAATGTGTAGATATCTAGCAGTATCTACACGCATATCTGCATAAAGTGTGTTATTAGTTCACAGCAGGGACTCAGTGTTTATTAGGTCAAACCTGAGCCTGCCTGTCCTTCAGCCCACCTGTCCATCCATGTAGCCCAAGCAGCCCTGCAACTCCCTAAGCAGCCCAGACTGGCCTCAAGCTCACAATCTGCCTCCTAAGCCACGTTCTGCAGCTGGATTTTCTCATCTGAAAGTCCTGCCTCCTCTCATGTTAGTCCCTTTACCTTATCATCAATGTCCGTGATGTTCATGCAATAAAAGACATCATACTGGAAGTAATCCCTCAGCACCCTCCTCAGGATGTCAAAAGAAATGTAGGACCTGAAACAGTGGAAAGCATAGTTCCCCAGCTGGCACACACTGCTCATGAACTGGACATTCCAAGAAGAGCATGCACAGGCTGAGCACCCCAAAACCAGAAACATCCCCAAATCCCAAGTGTTCTGAGGACCCACATGATGCCACAAATAGAAACTTCCACTCCACTCCATGAAATAATGCTTCATGAACAAAACTGCTACAAATTAAAACTACCTTTAGGCTATGTATATAAGATATACATGAAATAAATAAATGCTGTGTTTCAGTGTAGGTTCCATCCCCAAGACCCCTTGTTCATACGCAAATAGTCCAAAATCTGAAAACCTTGCAGCCCTCAGCACTTCTGGACCAGGCACCTGGGCTAAGGAAACTTAGCTTGTTGGGGCAGGATCCATGGCCTTTACCCCATCAGCCATCACCTGTGAAAAGTCACACCCATGAACACGTATGTCTGTGTGTGGCAGGGAAGGGGTTACAATCCATTATACCTTACGTCTGCATGTCATGGACACATCACATGTCCACTGGGGTAGGGACAGTGTCTGGGTGTATTTCAGGATGGCAACCATAGGCTCTGTGCACACCCACTTCCTGCTGTTTTTAATCCTCCAGCAGTGTAGATCCCAGACACCAGACCTACCTGGCATGTCCCATGTGAGATGCATCATAGACAGTCGGCCCACAGCAGTACCACGTCACCTTCTTCCCATCTTGAGGTATAAATACATCCTTGTTAAAAAACAAGGAACGCCATCACCAGAAACTCAAGAAACTCCTTGGCACAGCAAAAGAAGCCACCAACAGCACACTAACTGACTGCCTAGGGCCATTTATCTGTGAGCCAAGCTCTCCTTTGAATTCACTCTCCTCCTACCTCCACCAAAACGAACTCAGATGACAGGCCTGAGCCACAACCAGCAAGACCTTCCTGTCTCCTGTTTCACTGATAAAGTCATGGCACAGTAGGTAAGCTGTGTAGGAGGAGCCTGGCAAGGGCATCCTCACCCTCTCCTCCCTGGGGCCTTTCTCCTCAGAGAGGGTAAGGGAACAAGGTTGCTGCTGTGAAAATGCTCACCTAACAGAAGTTGCAGCTAACAAGTTCCACCCTGAATCCTACCTGCTCCACACAACCATCTCAGGAGCCTGGCACTGATGCACAAGGCCCTCAGCAGCTAGCCAGGGTCTGCCCCTCCCTCAGGAGCCTGGCTTAGAGGCCAGAGCATCCCAACACTCTCAGACTTCTCTGGAGGTGTCATTATCAGTGAGTTACATAAGGAGATGGGACCTGTCCCAGACTTATCTCCTGCTTGCTAAGCATGTGTGCTGACCAAAAACTCAGCCAGGGGGCTGGAGAGATGAGTGCATACTTCTTTAAAGGACTTGAAATTCAGTTCCTAGCACCCATGCTGGGGGACTCAACAACCATCTGTAATTTCATCTCCAAGGGATCTGAATCCTCTGACTTTTGTGGGCACTGTATTCATATGCACACATACACCACCCCCTACACACACACACACACACACACACACACACACACACACACACACACACATATATACACATAATTAAAAATAAAACATTAAAACAAAAACAACAACAACCCAGCCTACAACTGGAGAGCTTTCTGGAGCCTGTGCCACCATGGTCATGAACTAAGCAGAGCCAATCATGATAAGCCTATCAGGTCAAGAGCCTGTGCTGGCATCCTGGCACATGCTGGGCTCCAAGCTCCAACACCACCTGCCATTTTGCCTAATCTGCTTGGCTTGGAACAATCTAGACAGCCATGAGTCCTCCTGAAAGCTGCCAGCACTTGCTTGGCTGTGATGATGACCTTGAACACTCACGCCTGGCCAGCAGGTAGGCTTTCCCAAAGACTGTGTACAAAGTGTTTGTACCCTACTTTCAGAGTGCAGCTCTGTCTGGGTCCCAAAGGCCACAGTACAGGAGTAAGAGAAGGGCCCTGAATCAAGAGGTGGAAACATGGAGCCATGTGGTTAACAGGCTATGATTAGCTCTGCAAGGGCACAGGGCACCTCATCCTTCTTACCTTGTTCCGGGTGAGGCTATTGTACAAGCGGAGCTTGCAGGGCTCAGTCCCTGTCGGAGGGGTCCACTGAGGCTGCACTCGCCGGCCTTTACCTGGAGGCAGAAGAGCAGACAGGTCACACAGCAGGCCACCACTAGCTCCCAACACCTGGGTTCAACAATGGAACTGTGCTTTGGAGACAGGTCCTCACTTTGTAGCCCAGGCCTTTCTGAAACGTTCCTTGTAGTTCAGGCTGGCCTTAAATTCAGGATCCTCTGGCCTCAGCCTCCCTAGTGCTGGGATTAAAGGCTTGGTTTGTAATTTTCAGTTCACATTCTGCATAGTGCTGCATCCCAACAAAAAAGACGTGGTTGCTGCCAGCTCTCAGGATCCTTTGCCTGTGCAGTGTAAGAGTCTGGACAATTTGTGACACACAGGCCACTTCCTAGTCACCTGGTGCAGCAAAGGTCAAGGTGAGAAAGGCCTCTAACCCCTCCTTATCTGGGTCCTTGGCATCAAATCTGGTTCGGCCCCACAGCCAGATTGACTCTAACCTCTGGATATAAGCCTGCTGCATCTCCATCTCCACCCAGGCTGGTCCACACAGCCTTGACAGGCTCCACAGCCCAGCCCCTTTCTCTCAGGCAGTGCCTGTTCTGGACACTACATGGCACAGTCCCTCCTTGGCATGTATCTAAGGCCTGTTCTAGCCCTGAGAAAGGCTGTCCCTAATCTGCATGCCTGGGAACTTGAAGATGTCACAAGGGTGATGCTTCAAGCCTCACAATCTCAGTCCAGTATGGCTGACTGAAGCCACCGGGAAACCATGTGATCATCCACAGCCTGCTCCTGTGCTCTGTGGGGGCATACCTGCCCTCCTCCTTAGCCCTGCCAAGAGCCTAACACACCTCTGTAAGGTGCCTAGTCCATCAGCCCCCCTCACCTCTGCTGAGCAGGTGGAAGGTCTTGAGCTGACCTGGACCCAGTCTTCCCTCACATGGATACTCTCTTGCCTCCAGTCACCTCTAACTTCTATGAGCAACTACCTATAGGTAACACCACATCTGAGCCTGTCAATGTGTTGAGTCCACTTCGAGTCACAGAGAAATTTGTTCAGGGCACAGGCCATTTCCAGGCTCCAATCCTTGCCCAGATCACACTAGACAGAATAAAGGCACTGGTACCTAACAGGCTAAGGACAAAGGGGAGGACTTCCCAGTGTATGGGTCATATGAGGAGGGGGACAGCGGCTAGTTACGAGCAGGAGCTCCTTCCTCCGGGTGGGTTTGGGATCCAGCCACAGGTGGTCACGGACTAGGGTGGAGGAAGACCCAAACCACTCATCAGATACCAACTTTAGCCTCAGCCCACAGTGGCATCCTTAGGGGAAAGTCTCACTCTGTGATGGGATGAAGGATTTGGAGTCACTGTCCTTGCTTGTAAAACCCAGAGGTGACACCAAAAATGGAAGTCCTGATGCATTCTCACAGGAAAAACATTGCCAAGGGCTACTTCGCTGAGGGCTGAAGGTGAGTGCCTGTAAAATTTGGGCCACATTCAGCGGTCATCTCTCACTCCACACATACATACGGAAACAGTTCCACTCCAGGCCAGGCATCATGGTGGCATGTTCATCATGTTGAAAGTGTCACTGACCCAACAGGCAGCTTTGCAGTAACGATAGCTACACTTGGAAAATGGGATGCAAGAGGCTAGAGGTCCAAAGATGGAGAAGCTGCTGGGAAGCAACAGACTGCCCCAGGAGCATGAGGTAATGCAGGCAGCTTGAGCCCCAGCTGTGGCCACCTGCCTAGGAGGGAGCATTAAGAACTCGAACCTTGCCTTGGCTTCCAGTAGACCCCTTCCTCAGTGACAGTATGTCTGCTTCCTCCAGAAGAGCTGGGAGAATTAAGGGGCCAAATGGGCCGAGCCTCAGTTCCAGGTGAGAGCTCCCAAGCAAGCTCAAAGCCCTGGAATGGAGTGGATCTCCAAGCTGAATCATAGATGGTGACAAGGTGACAAGATGGGAGAAAGGAGGCGGGGGGGGGGGGGGTGGCTGGTGGGAAGACAGCTGGCTCCGTTGGAGGGGACCTTGAAGGCTAAGAACATATGAATTTCACCAGTCTGGGAGGCTGGTGAAGGCAAGATATGGCTGTTTAATGTATAGAGCAGCAAGCAGAAGGAATGGTGGGCTGTCCTGGGGAGCAGCGCTTTAAGTGGGGAGGTGTTCTCACTTGGAGACCATACTTTAGAGACACCAGGACAGGGAGAACTCCAATCCTCACAGCCACATGAAGGCAGACAGAGCTACTATTAATACAGAAGCATGCTGTGGACACCGGACTCTGGAGCCTAGGCCTGCCAAAAGCCAGGTAGCCCAGGTCCACCCTGCTTTCCCTCCAGCCAAGCTTCTGAACATTTTGCTTAAGGGACATTTGACCTAACATGTTCTTCATAGGCTTCCAAGGTCCTGATGGCCTCATAGGCAGCTATGGTACTGGAGGAAGCAGGATAATCCTGTTAGTGCTGTCCTTGGCCTATCCTCCATACAAAAGCATCCCTCAGAGAAGCCTCAGGGGATAGTAGTGGCTGACTGTAGTGGGAGACCCTCTCTTCATGGTCACGAGGCCCCTAAGAAGTAATGCTCTGCTGTGTCCACTGGCACGGACAGTGGTGTGCCTGTTCAGTTCTTCCTAGGACCATAAAGGAATCATAGATGGGTGGCTGCTGAAGCCAGGACCAGGTCCCTGATCTCATTCCTACTGCCATGACTTGGAGCTGGGGCATAGTGTAGAGACAATCTGACTCCTTGAGCTTTCTGGAAAAGACAAAAAATGCTACATATGACAGCTGGGACACAGTGCCACACACAAGGTCAGCAGATGTCCAGGGAAGACCACTTATGCTGCCACATCCCCCACCTAGGCTGGAGTACGGTGTTTACTTAGGGTAATCCAGAAAAATCAAGACCCTAGCAGACTCTTCCACATGTTCCAAGTTCCCCACCCCAAGTCTGCAAAGCCTCAAGGAGGCCACAGCAGGGACTATCGTAAGTCAGCACTCAGCCCTCTCCACCTAAAGGAGAAGGGTATTATAGCCATGAGGAACTAGAGGGAGCACCCACAGAAGGGAACATTTCCATATGGTCAGAACAAGGTGACAAACCATTTGGGTCCCAAGCCAGAGCCTCCCCAGTCATGCCTCCCTATCCTAACAACTGTGCCCAGCAGCACCCACAGGCATGGCTGACTTCATTTTAAACCACAGACAGGAGACCTATGTCTGGTTTTTGAAAGGTTCAGTGTCAATGAATACAGCGCTAATATTTAGTGACATTGCACCTGAAGAGAAACATATATAACCTATGGGACTAGAGACAAGAACTAAGAGCCACTATGAGCAAAACATTAACTGAACCCCCAGACAGGCCCGTAGCAGCATGCAGCATGGCCCCAAAGTGGTCCCTGGTCACGGTGGCTCTGAGCTCTGCCATTCTGGGTACATCACTTCACTCTACCAGACCCTGCAAGCATGGCTTCTTCCCCATGGGAACACTTGACTGAAATATGGAGGTGAGTCTCCAGTAGGATATCCACTGTCCTGTAGCACCTTATACCCTTGACCTTGGAGCAGAGGTTCACTGCTGTTACTCACTTGGTTGGAGCCTGCAGGGCTCGCCTCTGCCTTGGGGGCCACCCAGGAGCGCTTCTATGTGTCTGAACCACCGAACCACGTGGAAGAACCTTGAGTCATCAGGAGGGGCTGAGAGCTGCCTGAACACGTCCACATCTGCCTGGGACAGGGAGTACCCCTGGACATAGCTACGCGTGCTGAGGTGTTGGTCCAGGGCCTGCACCCTGGCTGCCTCGTCACTAATGCTCAGAATGGACCTGTAGTCGGCAGCTGCAAAGACAGAGGGCATAGGACATCAGGCCAGATGGCAGGCAAGACATGACATCAGGCAGGCAGGAAAGCAGGCAGAAGGGCACATGATGTCAGGCAAGTGGGTAGGAGAGATGCAACATCAAGCAGGCAGGTAGAGAGCATTGGACAGAAAAAGGAAGAGGTCACAGAATGCCAGGCATGTGCACAGAAAGCTGCCCAGGAACAAGAGCCAGAGAGTTGTGTGTGTCAAAGCCCTTTCCTGAATGTCAGATATCCAGAAAAGGAAGGACCACAGGGTGGGCATGTAGAGCAGTGGCTGGCAGGAGGAAGAAGGCAAGGTGACAGGGGAACAGGTCAGATTCCCTCCTGGAACTTACAGAAAGGTCTGACATATATATTGTGGTGGTCTGCAGTATCGTGAGTGCTCTAAATGCCAGGGATGGTGTACTTTAAAATGGCTGACTTTGGGTCAGACATGGTGGTGTACACCTTTAATCCCAGCAGAGGCAGAGGCAGAGGCAGGTAAATATCTGGCAGATGTAGTTCAGAGGCAGAGCACTCACTTAGCGAGTACAAGGCTCTTAATTTGATGCCCAGCACCGCAAAATAAACAAATTCATTAATGAAATGGCTACTTTTATGCTATGCAGGGAGAGGGTAGCAGCTGCAGAGCCCTCAGCATGCATAAGCCTGCAGATACTAGAACAAACATGGCTTCCAGAAGCAAGATACCACATCCCCAGGTTGTCCAAGCCCACTCGAGAGTGCTCAGGGCTGTCAGAAGGAACTGCTCTGAGGCCACCTGACCCCTTCACTGGGGCACCTGATACAAAGGGTACAACAGTCATGACTCCCACTACCCACAACCCTGAGGGAATGTAGGACTCCAGGGTAAGGTTCTGCCTGGGCTACCAGGGGGACAGAAATCTAAACTCTTATCATGGTTGGACATTTACATCATACCTAGGCTATTATGTCAACTTGGTGTAAGCTAGTCATTTGGGAAAAGGGAACCTCAGTTGGGAACATTCCACCACCAGACCTGCCTATGAACAAGCTTGTGGTACATTCTCTGATTTAGTGATTGAAAGCCAGTCCATCGTGGTGGTGCCACCCCTAGGCAGGTGGCCTTGGGGTGTGTTAGAAAGCAAACTGAGCAGCCAGCAAGTGAGAGACCTGCTTGCAGGCTGCACCACCACTGCCACTACCCACTGAATTCTGTTCCCCCAAGACCCACTCTGCCGCCCAGTCCCACCCTTAATACAGAGAGGAAGCTTAGTCCGACCTCAACTTGATATGCCATGCTTTGTTGACACCCATGGGAGGCCTGCCCCTTCTGAACAGAAATAGAAGAGTGGATGTGGGGAGGTGGAGGGGGATGGAGGGGACGGGAGGAGAGGAGGGAGGGAAACTGTGGTCAAGATGTAAAATAAATGAAAAAATTTAATAAAAAGCAAGCAAGCTGAGCAAGCCAGTAAGCAGTACCCCTCCATGGCCTCTGCATCAGCAACTGCCTCCCGGTTTCTACTGTGTTTTGAGTTCCTGCCCTGACTTCCCTCAGCAATACAGAGCTGTAAGCTGAAATAAACCCTTTCTTTCCCTAAGTGGCTTTGGTCACGGTATTTCATCACAGCAATAGGAACCCTAAGATATACTACAAGCCCTGAATCTGTTCCCACTGAGCCACTAGTCCTCACGTTCCCTTTAAATAGCAAATATCCTCTGCTGGATAGAACCAGAACGGTGTTCTCAGGTCCTGCCCCTGTGGCGGCAGTCAGTGGGGAAGACATTTCACCATTTTACCAGATGTCTGGCTCTATGTATCTCTGAATGGAGAGGTTAGGATCAGGCACTGCCCCCAGGCCCTGCCTCCCTATGCTGGGGCAGAGCAAAATAGGTAGCACCAGACGGAGCCCGGCCCCAGCACATGAACAAGCAGCATCCAAGTCTGACTGTCCCATGGATTTCATTTGCTGAGGGAACTACAGGAAAGGCCTAGGCTCATCCCTCACAGACACCTTCCTACTCTGACAGATGGCTCAGGTGGGCAAGGACATGCTGATGACCTCTCACTCTGCCAAACCCCAGAAAGCTCCCCAGGCCACTACTGCCAGGAGATGACAACTCACGAACCATCCTACACCTCTCAGGGCCTGCGCCTCCCTCCTCTAACCCATTCTTCCCCTCCTATTCCTGGCACACACTGACTAGCCCAGGCAGACTAAGCCTACCACTCCTGCACCAGACAACAGAGTGTAAACAGAGAGATGTGTTTCTTCCCAAGAGAGGTCCAGAGAACGAAACACGAAGCTACAGCGGAGTGGCCATGCCAGGCCCAGGATGGAAGCCTCCTCCAACTCTCAAAGAGGACACTGCTAAACACTGGTTTTCCAGACATTCCTGAAAGTGACCTGATGAGCACCAATGGGTCCCCACCTGCTTTGCTTCCTCTCAAACGCACAGAACCACCTTTCCAGGGGACTCAAAAATAGCCAAGGCTCTATGCGGCCACAGGAGCCCAAAGCTTCATCATCCCCTTCAGACCAGTCCAAACCGTGTCCCTTTCTAGAGCATTCCACCCGCCAGCACCTGGACCCAGACCCCTCACCACAGTTCCCTGCACAGCAGTGTGGGCCCAGCTCCCCTCTCACCTGCAGGTCTAACAAACCAGGTCTGCAGACCAGCATGGCCTTCCCTGCTGAGAAGGAGAGTCTATCTCTGTCTCCCATACATCTTGCCTTACCAGGATCACAGGCCAGGCCTCACGCTGGCCCAGGGATGGCACCTGAAGATCTTTTGGGAGGTATATGCACCTCCAGGCATGGCCAAGCCCCTCACGTCCTTCACCACTTCAGTGCCTGCTGCCAGGGCATCTCACCCTTCCTCCCTGTGCACTGCCCCTCCCCCACTGCCTGCTGCTCTCCAGCTGCTTTGCTCACCTTGGGATCTCAGCATCCAGAACTCAGTCTGGACATTTTCAACCATTTGGCAAGGCTGTGAGGGCAGGACTGGCAGAGAGCTGGCGCTTTAGCTATAGCTTTGGGGATCACTGTGCCTTTCTCAGGAAGGACCCCAACACAGTGCCAGCATTGGGGATACGTAGCCTTCACCCCAGTGGATGGCTTGGCTGGAGACTACCCAAAGACACAGGGATCCAAGAACAAGAAAGGTACTTTTCACTCAGACCTGCCAACTGCCAAGTAACGCCAAGCAACAGGCAGACCCCTGTCCCTGCAAAGGTGTCACGGAGAGCTGGGGACTCCCAAGGGCCAGTTCTTCCAGCTCATGCCCAGTTTCAGTTTCCTTCCCTTCTTCAAGCATGTAGCTCTCAGGACCCAGCTGTGGCCTTTGAAAACCAGCGCCTTGTTCCAGACCCTCAGCCACAGGTGAAGGAGCTAGACGTGCTGTGTGTCTACTGCCCCACAAGGAGGGCCTCCAACTGCACTCCTGTCATTGCCTCCATGCCACCTGGGTGACAAACAGGACATCTCTTCCCAGATGAAGAGGCCACACAGGGAGGTAGGCAGACCATGTCTAACAGTCCCTGAGCACCACTGAGCCACGCCCAGCCCGCCTTTGTGCGCATCACTTCTGTTTTCTACTCTAGGCCCCCACCAAGTCCCCTACTGAGTAAAGCCCCCACACTGCCCTGACCACTGCAATGCTTTAGAGTGTCAGGAAATGGCACAGGGAAGGAACAGGCTGCAGGATGCTCTGGGAGATGGGCCTAGCCTTCAGGCTGAGCACCTGCCCTCTTCAGGCTGAACCACTTAACACCACCCACCTTGTAAAGCCTTACAGTGCTAAGTACAATTATACTTACAGAATGCTTTACAAACCTCTGGCAAAAAGTCAACTCTCCCCCGCCCCCCCCGCCCCGCCTTGCTGTCATTACTGTAATTGCTCCTGTATTATGATGATGACTGTAATCACTGAAGAACTCCAGAGGCTCCCTGGAGGAATGTGCCAGACCACAGGATCCCAAAGGCTCTGTGTAGAGCAGCTCAGACCACTGTCGGGGAACAAAGCCTAGCCATGTGAGCAGGGTACCTGAGAATGTGTGAGGTGGTCCTTCTGGTAACGGTAGCTGTGCAGATACACCTGGAGGAAATGTCTAGAACAGGTCAGCTCTCTCAGGGGAGCTGGTGAGGCCATCTCCAGCTGTTCATTGCCTGGCAACAGAATTCCTCCCAGGTCCACTCTGCAAACTTGGCCTCACCAGGAGCCTTCACACACCATGCCCAAACTACTCTGCCTCCATAGGACAGGTCACCGCCAGGTAGATCTGCAGCTCATCCCCTGAACACACAAAGAGCAGAGCCCTCTGATGGCAGGTAATAACTGACACGGTGTATGGAGTCTGCCAAACAGCCGCAGAGTGAGCTAGTACTCAGCACAGTGAAGAAGCCACCTCACTTCAAGCGACCCACAGTCCTAACGTGGAAGGCCAGCCAGGCAGCACCCAGCCTGGCCCCTCCCATCAGCATTCACACCTGCCTCTGACCCCTTTCCTGAGTTCTCCCCGGTATACTGGAAGAAAGCACTCCAGGAGCAGCTCCCTAAGCTCGCAGGGGTAAGCCTCCACTTGACATTACACCCACAGTCTGCTCCTGACCCTCTCTGCCTGTTACCGCCACTACTGCAGAGGCCCCTCAAAGCCCTCACCTTGCAGATGCCCCAACAATACCCATACCTGCAGCTTGCTCCCTCCCAGCAAAAGTACCCCTCAGCCTTCTCTAGCTGTTCTTGCTTCTCCTATCCCAATGCTCCCTCTGGGGTTCCCATCTACTACTGCCACTAGGAGCTGCTGCTCAAAACACCAGAAAACGCTCACTGTTCACCAGAGGCTACTGCCATAAACGACATCCTGGGAACTTGAGGGCACAGATGAGCAAGTATCTGCAGCCTTCAGATGGGTCCATTTTGCTCTGTTCTTCTACTTTAACATACTTGGCAATTGGAGCCAACCTGACCTCTCTAAGAGAATCTGCAAGAGTCACTGCAATGGGAACTGAAGTCCCCGCACCGAGGGATACCTGGCCCTGTCTCTAGTTGTGGTAACAAGAGACTCAAGCACTTCACCTTGATGGTCGTTGGGGCGCTCATCTGCACAGGAAGGATCACAAAGAACACAGGCACTGTTACAGCTGTGCTGGGACTTGTGCTGAGACGGGCGCCGTATCATGGCATGATTATGAAGACTGTATGGTTAAACTGTGGGAAAAATCGGGTGTCTGACATGAGCTCCCCACCCATCCTGCCCCATGGTACCTGGAGCTTGGGCCATTCTCTGAGGAAACGTGAAGGAAAAAGCAGTTGCTCAAATGCTCCCAAGCCACAACTAAAGACCATCTCTGTATTGTGTGTTTCTAATTCCTTACGGGTATTATGTTGTTTGGAGACAGGATCTCATGTAGTCAAACCTGGTCTCAAACTGGTGATCCTCCCGCCTCATCTCCTAGAGTGTAAGAATTACTGGTACGCACCTACACACAGTTTTGTTGGATATGTTCCAAGTGGCTATCCCCCCACCCCCCAGTTTCTTTTTTATTTCTTTTTTGGTTCTTTGACACAAGGTTTCACTATGTATCCCTGACTGGCCTACAACCTGCTATGTAGACCAGGCTGGTCTTGAATTCCCAGAGATCCTCTTACTTCTGCCTCTGGAGCACTAGAATTATGAATGACAGGTGCATGCCACCACACCCACTACCGCTATTCCTTGACTTTCAAGGAGGCTCTGACTCTTGGATCATCTTCCCTAAGGACTTGTGCATCTATCTCCCTTATGATCTCTGTGGAGATCTTATTTCTAATCTCTTGTTTCTAATTTGGGGCTCATGGTTCCAGAAGACTAGATTCCATAACCATCGTGGTGGGGAGTATGGCAGCAGGCAGGCAGGCGTGGCATTGGAGCAGTAGCTGAAAGCTCACATCTTGAGACACAAGCAGGAGGCAGTGATGCCTAACTGGGATGGCAAAGGCTTTTTGAAACTTCAAAACCCACCACCAGCGACACACTTCTTCCAACAAGAATGACCTCTTAATTCTTCCCCAGCATTCAAATATATGAGCCTATAGGAGTCAATCTCTTCAAACCACACCACATACATTTTTATTTAAAAGCCAATGAGGAAGCTGGACATGGTGTCACAATACCTGTCATCCCTGCACAGGAAATGAAGGCAGGAGGATCATTTACCAAGATTAAGGCCAGCCTGGGCTATATAAAACCCTATCCTAAACAAACAAACAAACAAACAAACAAACGCCGAAGAGTCTCATTTTTGACAGACCTGGTTCTGACATACCAGGCACTGTTCCAAGCTCTTCCTACAAACTCATTCAATGCCTACGCCACCTTCTGAGGCAGGAACCACTTCCCTGTTGTTGTGAGTATGGGCACAGTTGTGATCCCAGACCTGTTGAGCAGCTCAGGGTGGAGCCGCTGGCCATGCTGCTGTGTTACAGGAGTCTAGGTGGACTTCTAAGGTCTGCTCGGAAACAGCTGGAATCTAGGCATGCCAGTAGAGTGGAATGCTGGAATATGAAGGTAGGTAGCACTGTCACTAGGCATAGGCTGAGAAGCCATGTCATCTGGGTAACCCACATCACTGGGTACTCAGGTGGTCTGAACCACCTGCCTAGAATCCAGCCAGGCCATAGGAACAACAGAGACTAAAATCTACACCAAGCATTCTGCCTTTGAAGGCTTGCTTCTGACCTTTCAGGATCTGGGCCACAGTCTGTTCTTTCTAGAACCCACTTGCTGAAAAGACAATGAGAAAAGACACTACTCTTCTGAGATTTGCCAAGGCCCAGGTCCTTGGGCCACCCCTTGGGTGACATAAATGACTGCCTCTCGAAGGAGCCTCCCAGTTGGCAATAAAGTAGACAGTGATGCTCTGACTGGACAGGTCCCTGTGGTGGCCACACTGGCGATTAAAGCCTTCATAAAGCCCCAAACTCTTTCATGTATGTGTACATGGAGCCCTTGCTTCCTCTGCCCTACTTCCCTAAGTACCAACCTCAGGTGCCCTTCCACCCACCTGCTTGGGCAGAAGACCAAAACAATCTGGGCCTCTGCCTCACCCCCAAAGTCCAGCCAGGGCAGAAGAGTGGGGGGTGATATCTCATCCAGGCACCAGCTGGAGACAGGCTATTTGATACAGGATCATCTCTGAGTATCCAAGAGCACCTTAGCCTTAACCCATCAAGAAATTGAGGCTGAGGAAGGGATGGATTTATAGAACAGGAGTCAGGTCCCCACCAAGCAGGTACTCTAGCTTCAGGGAGTCATGGCAGCCACTCCCCAGGTCCTGTGGCTTGCCACTGCCCACTGAGACCCTGGCTATTCCCAGAGCTTTGGTCTGGCACTGCCCACTTGGGTCATGGCTGCTTCCACAGTCTTACCCAAGGACCTGTCACCCCAGAACCCTGGGCTGGCCACTACCCACTTGAGTTCCAGTCAACCCCAGATCCCTGGTTCACCACTGCCCACTCCAGCCCATGCCAAATCCAGATCCCTAGCCTGCCACCGCTCACCTGGGCCATCACTGTTCCCGGAGCCCTGCCCTGCCACTGCCCATTTGAGCCATGGCTATCCTCAGATCCCTAGTCTGGACACTGCTTCCTTGGGTCATTGCTGTCCCCACAGCCCCAGCATGGCGCTGCCTACTCGGGTCATGCTAGCCCCACAGTCATCCGGTACAACTCACTCTGCTCCGCGGAGGAACCTGCCATCTCTGGGAATCCCGACCCCCGGCTGCCGCCACAAACTATTTCCAGAATCTGATGCAAGAGAAGCGCCGGAAGTCCCGCCCCACCAGTCGTCTTCCGGGCACGTCCCGTAGCTAGGCAACCGCGGCTCTGACGCCGGCGTGAGGCATGATGGGAAAATACTCCGGCTCACACTGCTGCGATTCCCGTCTCAGGGACACCAAATGGCACTGACCCCGGCCACTGCAGGAAGAGGACTGAGTGGCGGGACGAGGGACTGGGAGGAGCGAGTGCAAGAAAAGGGGTGGGGCAAGGAACCTAGGGAGTGGAAGGGAGGGGAGAGGACGACGTCATGCTCTCAGACCGAGACGCCCTGAAAGACCACAGGCGTGGAAACAGGCCCCTCCCTGTTACACACTTCCAAATCCATTTCTTTCTTCTGTATATAATGTCGCCTCCTAAGACTCCCCACCAGAGGGGGGTTGTAAGAAGAAATGAGAGGTATTATTTAAAAACTATAGCCAGCAAAAACAAACAACAACAAACAAACAAAACAAAAACAAAAACCAAACAAAAACATAGCCATCCGGGCTCGAGAGATGGTTCAGAAGAGCACTGTTCTTCCAGAGGACCAGGATTCAATTCCCAGCACCTACATGGCAGCTCACATCTGACTGTAACTCTTGTTCCAGGGGATCCAGCACCTTCACACAGACTTATATGCAGGCAAACACCAATGCACAAAAAATAAAAATGAATTACGTATAAAAAGTACCGGGTTGGGGATTTAGCTCAGTGGTAGAGCGCTTGCCTAGCAAGCGCAGGGCCCTGGGTTCGATCCTCAGTTTAAAAAAAAAAAAAAAGTACAATGAGCAATAAATAGATCCCAGTTTAAAAAACCAAACAAGCCCAGAAAACATAGCCAGCTATCTCAAAATTAAAAAAAAAAAAAAAAAAAAAAAAAAAAACCAACTATTTTGTTTTTGTTTTGTTTTGTTTTCCAAGACACGGTTTCTCCATGCAACCCTGGCTGTCCTACATTTCTAGCATTCACATGATTGCTCACAACTGGTTGTGATTCCAGATCTAGGGGATCCTACACCCTCTTCTGGCCTTCATGGGTGGCTTTGCATACATGCAGTACAAAAAAACATCAGTGCAGGCAAAACAAAACAAAAATATACAAATAAAATGAAAATAAATAAACCTAAAAAACACCCATATGTGTCTGGCAACCATGCCCTTAATCCTAGCAACTCAGGAGGGAGAAGCAGGTGGTTCTCAGTGAATTCCAGGCCAGCTATGGCTACAAAATGAGACCCTATCTCAATATAAATGAATGAATGAATCAATCAATCAACAATTATATTTTTATATATATTAAATTGACCAGAAAATATATTGCTAAATTCTACAACTTTCTAAGAAAACGTCATATCTTTAGTACCAGTACTTTATTTTCTGGGTTTTTTTTTTTTTTTTTTTTTGAGATTTTATTTTTGCTGGCATGTATTTCTGTGTATTGCCACAAGGAGGCCAGAAGAGGGCGACAGACCCTCATTAACTGGAACTGGAGGTACCAGTGGTTGTGAGCGGCCCTTTGTGTGCTGGGAGGTTGAAGAGCCAGGCTCTTAACTGCTGAGCCCCCCGCCCTCCCCCTCGAGCCCTGTAGCACCAGAACATTCAGAAGTAAAGCCCAGAACAGATGGTGGCATGTGCTTGGAATCCTAGCACTTGGGAGACCTAGGAGAGAGGATTGACACGAATTTGAGGGCAGCCTGGGCTACATAGTTCCTGGCTAGCAAAGGCTAAGAGTGGGACCCCTGTTTTAAGAATTAAAAAAGGGGGTGAGGGGGCTGGAGAGATGGTTCGCCAGTTAAGAACATTGGATGCTCTTGCAGAGGTCTTGGGTTCAATTCCCAGCACCACATGGCAATTCACAAAACAAAACAAAACCCAGTTCCAGGGGAATTCGACACCTTCATACAGACGCACATTCAGGCAAAACACCAGTCAATGCTCATAAAATAAAAAATAAATTATTAAAAAAGAATTTAAAAAAAAAACTACCATCACCACCAAAAATAACTCAACTTTTGCCAGGGAAAGTGGTGGTAAACACCTGCAATCTCAGAGATAGAAGCAAAAGGCTTAGGAATTCCTCAGTTTTAAGTGAAGTTGATACCAGTTGGGACGACATGAGACCCTGTCTAAAAAATACTGAAATTATCAAGGCATGTATTATTAAATTATACAACTTTAGGTGGAAGGATATCATGTGTATAATACTGCAAGAAACATTAAATATTAGTCTTTCAAGTCAAACAGTGTAAAACTAAAACTTTGTTTAGGACAAGGAATTTCAATCTTTTTATCTCCCCCACCTTGTTACAAACCTTTATGCAAATGTTTTTAAGCCCCTCCACATACTCACACACCTAGTCCCAGTTGCATTCTTGGGATGTAAGTGAATTAAGTAGCTGATTCCTGACCAATTTCCTTAGCATCTCTTAAAACAACTTTTTTTAGATTTATTTTAGTGTATGAGTGTTTTGCCTGAATGTGTGTATGTGTACCATATGTATGTCTGGTACTACAGAGGTCAGAAGAGGGAATCAGATCCCGTGGATGGGATGTTTATGAGCCACCATGAGGATGCTGGGAATTGAATTGAACTTGAACTCTGCAAGAGCAACAATTATTCTTAAACTCTCAACCACTGAGCCAACTCTATAGCCCCAACTTTGAACCTTTATAAAAAAAAAACCAGACAATGGGAAAAAGACAGTCAGTCACCACCTGTGTAGGATAAAAACTGAGTGAACATCCTGTCCCCGTGTGCCTGCTGCTCTGCCTTTGTGTGCCATCATGAACAGTAGTAAAATTTTGTCTTGTCAAGACACTTTCAATGGAGTGGTGGTCTCTTTCTTTTCAACCCTGAACTTATTTCTATCAATACCAATAATTTTAAAAGTTTAAGGCATGGAGCTGCAGGTGGAGTCCCACACCTGTAATCCCAGAACTTTAGAGGTTGAGGCAGGAGGATGACACATACAATCTGTAAAGCTTTCATCAAGGGCAAACCTAAATCCAAGGGCAATTTGTGATTCAGTTAATTCTGTTAAAAATCACCAAGGGAAGCCGTGGTGTTCACAAGTCTTGGCAGCAGGGCAATCTGATATCAGAAAGGAAATGCCTTTAGCTTTACCTTTTGGGGAAGGTATGCTGTTATATTTATTATGCAGGGGGTCCCCAAGGGCATCCCATGAGTGCAGGGAAACATGCCGGCATGCTGGGCAGATGCAGTGGCCAGGTGAGCCACTGGGCGATCCACTCTACAGGCATGGTGGCCAAGGTGGCCAGTAATAACCCAGACACTGCATCTACATGGAGAGTTTATTATAATAGAGAGATAAAGAAGCAGAGAGACAGAAAGAGGGAGATAGAGGGAGAGAGGAAGGGAGAGAAGGGGCGTGTACACCTTATGGGAGGACAAGTGGAAGGAGAGAGAAAGGGACAGAGTTTTTCCTTAAGGAGAGGCTTCTACTTCAGGTTGCAGGGTGGACCAGTTCATAGGGACAGTCCATGAGACAGACCCCCTGCAACCAATAAAGACTAGAATCATCCTTGAGGTGCGTCTGTGTCTCGATTCCACAGACCCCATGAACTTGAACTCATACCCGATAGACAGCATATTGGCATGCCAACGTCTGGCTTAAAGCAGGACAGAGGATCATGGAACTCGAAGGACAGAGGATCTGGACATCTTAAGGACAGGAGGAAGTCACTCTCAGGGTAAGAGGACTCCAGGATTGGCAGTGGTGGTGCTCGCCTTTAATCCCAGCACTGGGGAGGCAGAGCCAGGCGGATCTCTGTGAGTTCGAGGCCAGCCTGGTCTACAGAGTGAGATCCAGGAAAGCCAGGGCTACACAGAGAACCCCTGTCTGGGGAAGGGGGGAGAAAGAAAGAGAAACAGCCTCCAGAGCTTGGGTGTTAGTTAAACGGCGTGGCCATGGGTTTCAGGCAATTTCTCATGTCCAGTTGAAACTGACGGTATGGAAGCAAGTGTGGAGAGCTTTGAGAGCTCGTCAGAAAGGAGAGCCCATACCGTTAAAATTTGGTCTTTATGTAATTTAATTTCAAATGCTCTGGAGCCGCTACAGAGTGAGGAGCCACTTAAAACTCGATCTGAGGTAGTACAGGGAAGTAAAAAGGAGTATGCTTTGGCTAGAAATTGTCAGTCAGCCGAGGAGAATGTTCCTTCATAGGAAGATATGAGTGCTGTTTCGGAGGAAAATGGAAGTGAGGAGAGCCAAGACACTGGAGATGACTCTCCTCTTTCTTTAGATGAAACAGATTTAGAAATAAAACTGAAAGGTTAACTGCACATTCAAAAATACAAGAGCTCCCAAGACAACGAATAAAAAAGAAGGAGGAAACTTCCCAGTAGAGAAGAGGGAAAGAAAGGAAATAAAAAAAAAGGAACTCTTCCCAATAGAGAAGAGGGAAGGAAAGGAAACAAATTTCCTGATAGAAAAGGGAGACATGCTTAATCAAGAAAAAAGGATTTTCCCAGTAAAAAGGGGGGAAATATTGAATCAAGGCCTAAAAATTAAAAGGCCCCATAAACAAAAAATAAAGGAAAGAAAAAAGCCTCTTCCCAGTAAAAAACAGAAGAAGAAAAAAAATGGCTCTTTCTGATATAAGGAATTGAGGATAGCTAAAACTCAGAGCTCTTTCAGAGACCAGTCTGTCAGTACAGAGCTGCAGCTTCTGAATTACACAGAATGGTAGCAGACAGCCTCACTGCTGAGGCCTGAGCCAGCACAGCTGGCCAAGAGCTTAGAATTGTGTTGTTTGTTTACTTAAATTTTATATTTCCCTTAGAGGAGGAATAACTCAATATTAAAGATCTCTGTGGGAGATGTTTTTTATTTTTCCCTAATAGTGGGGATAACTCATTATCAATGGTCCCTTCATGGGAGAAAGAAAAAATTTTACACAAACCCAACTTCTAGTGAAAAACAAAACAAAACAATTGCAGTCAGGGCATAAGGTAATAAGTCAATCCCAGAGATATTAGTCATTCATTGTATAAAGAATGGTATCTTCTCTTGGTTGTCTAATGTTTAAATGAACATTTAATATCATAGTAAATGAACTAAAAACAAAATTCATGATTTTAAACTATATTATTGGGTCTGTTTATTCTGGCTAAAAATTTGGTTCAGCTCTTTAAGTTCCTTTATAGAAATTCTTGGTTAAATTCTGTAAAAATGTAATACCTAAAACAGATTGGGTTGTTAGCTTATTAGATAGTGTGGTTACTAAGGTTAAAGCTCATAAAAATTGATCTCCTACTGATAAAGAGCTTACAAAAGTTATTTTTCCACGAAATAAATTACAGGTAAATTGCTTGTTCCACACTGTTAATAACTGGCAAGTTGCATTAACATGTCACTTGGGACCTATAAAAAAAGGATCCTCCATTTAAAATTTTATGAAGATACTCCTTATTATTGCCTAAAGTTACCTCTTATAATCCTATAGAGATTGTTTATTTTTAATGTTCCTATAGGCGACTTATGGGATACATTCACCCTATATAAGACAGGTTTTAAATCATTGGGCTACTCAGAATAGAGTTATTCCACTGTATTGGAAGAACCTCATGGCAGCTATACTAGAAGCTAGCCCTCAGTTACAATGGCTCACTTGGTGAAGAGAGGAAGCAGCAGCCATGGAACAGAGTAATCAGACTAGAGGAGTAAATATAAGGGACCAGTTGTTAGGAGAGGGTGAACAGCTGATTTACAAAGACAAGTGCAGTTTGATGATGTTACTGTAGTGCAATGTTGTGTAGTGGCTTTAAGGACCTGGGATAAGATTAAGGAGCCAGGGAAAAGATCTATCTACTCCACAAAAATCACACAAAGTGCAAGAGAAGTCTACACTGATTAAAAAAAAAAAATAACTTCAGCAGTTCATAGAGCAGTAGCTGATCCTGATGTTAGAAAGGTTTTAATTGAGTCTTTGGCTTTTGAGAATGCTAATACTGAATGTCAAAAGGCCATAAGACCCTTAAATGCTCAGGGAGCTCCTTTAGAGGAATGGATTAAAACTACTGCTGATATTGGATTCACAGACTATAATGCTAATATAATTGGCCAAGCTTTAGCTTATGGTCTTAGATCTCAGAATACAAGATGCTTTAACTGTGGAAAATTGAGACATTTAAGGAAAGATTGTTATTGTTCTGTTACTAAACAGAATACTTCTTTGGAAGATAATCAGAATAGGAAGCCTGTAGGAGATGTGGGAAAGTTAAAAATTAGACTAACATCAGAAAATTTGACAAAGAGCTTAGCTCAGGGAGCCAGGAACAAACAATACGAGATACTAATTTCTTGTCAACAGTGGAATGGCTCATCAGCAAAGCTATCAAGGGAACCCAGGCTCAGCATTGGAGATTTAATGCATGCTACTTCAGGCAGCACTGCTCTAGAACTGGCAGTGGGCAAACATCTTCCTCCACAAATTCCTTGTCATAAGATACACACTGGGATGTATATCCCCTTCCCCAAGGAACAGTAATTTTGGGAAGGAGCAATTTAACATTCCAAGGATTTATTGTACACCCAGGAATTATAGATGGAGATTACCAAGGAGAAATTAAAATTATGGCATACATAAAAAAGGACTGTGTAAATAGAAGCTGGTGATAGAATTGCCCAGTTGTTATTAATCCCATATTTTACAGGCAAAGCAGATCCCATATGTAGAACAGGAGGTTTTGGAAGTACAGGGGACAAAGGCCTAAATTAAAAGTAAAACTAAATGGGATTGAGATTGAAGGATTATTGGATTCTGGTGTTGATATAGCCATAATTTCATAAGAATCCCAACTGGCCTTTACAAGAGGTCTCCACTCAATTTGTAGGCATTGGAACCTTATCTCAAATAAAACAAAGTGTCTCGAGTGGATTAAATATATAGGGCCTGAAGTTCAAGTAGGGATGTTAAAGCCTTACGTATGTAGCTGATGTAACCATGAATTTATGGGGGAGAGATTTGTTACAACAATGGGGAGCTCAAATGAATATTCCTGAAATTTCAGAAACAGTTCATAAAATGATGTTTAAAATAGGATATATTCCTGGAAAGAGCATTAGGAAGAATTATAAGGGAAAGTCACAGACTATGCAGGTTGTACAAAAGCAAGATAGGACGGGAACTGGCTATTCAAATTTGGAGTAGGGGTCACTGCCAGTAACCCGACTGCCTTTAAAATGGCTGACTAGGAAGCTTGCATGGTTGGAGCAGTGTCCCTTAACTAAAGAAAAACTACAGGTGCTTGAACAACTAGTAGAAGAACAGTTAGATGCTAAGCACATAGAGGAAACAAACTACTAGTCCTTGGAATACTCCTGTGTTTGTAATAAAAAAGAAATTTGGAAAATGTTAACTGACTTGAGAATGATAAATAAGATAATTCAACCTGTAGGATCTTTACAGCCTGTAATTCATTTACCTTATTACCTAAAGATTGGCCAGTGATAGTTATTGATTTACAAGATTGCTTCTTTAAGACTATTCCTTTACAAGAACAGGATAGAGAAAAATTTGCTTTTACAGTTCCTACTTAAAATAATGCTCAGCCAGTAAGACAATATCATTGGAATGTCCTTCCCCAGAGAATATTAAATAGCCCAATTTTATGTCAATATTTTGTACATTAATTCTCTTGTTAAGTAAACAGAGGATTCAGCTGCAAAAGATAGAGATTAGGAGAGATCAAGTGCATTCAATGATTATAGTGTGATATTAATTGGCTGTGTCCTACCATTGGATTGTCTACTCAAGAATTAAGTAATTTGTTCCAGTTTTGCAAGGTGACTCAGATTTAAACACTCCAAGATAATTAACAGCTGAGGCTGAAAGGGAATTAGCTCAAGTAGAACAAAACCTACAAAATGCCTATGTGGATTGATTAGATCTCAAAATTAGATGTATTTTAGTGACTGTACTTTCCAATCATTCCCCTACTTCACTCATTATGCAGAGGGAGGATAATGTTTTGGAATAGGTTTCCTAGCTCATAAACAGAGTAAAAAAAATACTGAAAGACTTATATAGAATTAGTTTCTGAATTAGTCATACAGGAAAGAATTGTCAATTGTCAGGAGTGGACTCAGCTGAAATTGTACTACCCTATACTAACGCTGGAATTGTGTAATTGTGGGTGATTAATGACAGTTGGCAAAGAGCTTGTAGTAATTTCTTATGAGAATTTAACAACAAATATTCAAAAAGTAAGGAACTACAACTTATAAAAAGAACTGAAAGGATTCTTCCCTTCCTGGGGCTCTTACATTTTATATTGATGCAAATAAATTAGGAATGGCTGGTTATAAAGCAGTAAATAACAGTAAAGTTATTCAAAGTCCATATGACTCTGTTTAAAAATCAGAGATGTATGCCATTCTGATTGTTTTATTAGACTTTAATGAATCTCTTAATATAATTACTGATTCTCAATATGCAGAAAGGGTTATACTGCATACAGAAACTGATTAATTTATTCCTGATAATCCAGAATTAACTTCATAATTTGTACAACTACAACAGGCAATCTGAGAATTGACCACTTTACATTACCCACATCTAATCTCATTCTGGGTTGCCTGGACCATTAGCAAAAGGAAATGAGGAAATTGACCAATTACTTATAGGAAATGTGTTGGAAGCCTCAAAATTTCATTTAAAAAAAATCATGTTACTAGTAGGGGCTTAAAGAAAAAGTTTCTATTACTTGGCAATAAGCTAAGGAAAATATATATATATATATATATATATATATATATATATATATATATATATATATAAACTATCCTGCTTGTTCTTTGTATAATCAAGTTTCTTTACCTGCAGAAACTAATCCTAAAGGTACACAAAGGAATGAAATTTGGCAAATGGATGTTTTTCACTTTGCAGAATTTGGAAAATTAAAATATATTCATCATATCATTGATACGTACTCTGGGTTTCAATGGGCATCTGCCTTAAGTTCTGAAAGGGCAGAGTCTATAATTACACATTTATTATAAACAATGGCTGTAATGGGCATACCATACAAATTAAAACTAAGAATGCTCCAGTTTATGTTTCCAGTAAAATGAAACAATTTTTTTTGCATGTTACAACATAAAACACATTATAGGAATACCATACAATCCTACAGGACATGCAGTTGTTGAAAGATCTAATCATACTCTAAAGGAGATACTTGCTAAATAGAAGGGGAATATGAGAACCCCCAGAGACAGTCTGCATAATGCCTTATTAACCTTAAATTTTTAAAATATTAATGAAACAGGGACAACAGCTGCTGAAAGGCATTGGACCATGGGGGGAGGAGAACTGCTGAGTTAAATCAGCCCACGTACTACAAGGATGCCTTGACATCAGTATGGAAAATGGGGGAGGTGTTACCATGGGGTTGAAGTTATGCTTATGTTTCCACAGACTGTGGATCTCATCAAAGTTGATAAAAATCAGGCATGAACAAGAAGAGTCTCCTGGATGCTGCTGAGATGCCTCTGATAAGGAAAAAAAAAAAAACCACAGAAGGCCTTTGTAGCAGACAGCTAATCCTCCCACCTGGGGACATCTTAAGAATTGGTGTGACAAAGGGAAGGCAATAATCTGTATAACTCAGAAACTTCTGAATGCTACAAATTCATTCCTTGCTATGCTATTGGTGGTAACTGCAAGTAAAAGGGTCTGATCATAATTTTTGGGCTTGTATTCCTAATACTCCAGTTAACTTAGCAGAAAATTGGGAAGATTAAATATTCCTGTAGTGGTTAATGAATCTTCCTGGTCCTTTTGACAACTGAGGACCTGCTCAGCTAATGGAGGAGGGTAAAGAGATTAAAAATTGTACTGTGGGAGTATAAGGAATTCCTATTTGTATGGGAAATGGAATTCAGTGTCTAAATATAACCTTTCAAGTATGGCTATCCATAGTCAATACTACCCAAGATTATCACAATAAGTTTTATATGCTTCATGCATCTAGTTTTAAAAGAGAGTAATGAGAACAATAAAAGGGCCCTTTGTTAAACGACAGTGGACCAGCCCACAGAGACGGATCCCCCATGAAGCTGGGAGAGGCTAGAATCATCCTTGAGGTGCCTCTGTGTCTTGATTACATGGACCACATGAACCTGAGCCTACACCCTATAGACAGCACCCACCAGCAGTGGAGGAGTGTTCCCCTTACTCCACATCCTCTCCAACATAAGCTGTCATCAGTTTTTTTTTTTGTTGTTGTTGTTGTTTTTTGTTTTTGTTTTTAATCTCAGCCATTCTGACAAGTGTAAGATGGTATTTCAGAGTCATCTTGATTTGCATTTCCCTGATGACTACGGATGTTGAACAATTCCTTAAATGTCTTTTGGCCACTTGAAATTTTTCTGTTGAGAATTCTGTTTAGATCTGTACCCCATTTTTTAATTGGATTATTTGGTATTTTGAGGTCTAGTTTCTTGAGTTCTTTATATATTTTGAAAAATCAGCCCTCTGTCAGATGTGGGGTTGATGAAGATCTTTTCCCATTCTATGGGCTACTGTTTTGCCTTATGGACAGTGTCCTTTGCCTTACAGAAGCTTTTCAATTTCAGGAGGTCCCATTTATTAATTGTCAACCTCAGTGTCTGTGCTGCTGGTGTTATATTCTGGAAGTGGTCTCCTGTGCCAGTGCGTTCTAGGCTACTTCCCACTTTCCCTTCTATCAGGTTCAGTGTAACTGGATTTATGTTGAGGTCTTTGATCCACTTGGACCTGAGTTTTGTGCAGGACGAGAGATAAATATCTACTACATGTTGACATTCAGTTATGTCAGCACCATGTGTTGAAGATGCTCTTTTTTTCATCATATAATTTTGGCTTCTTTGTAAAAAAACAAAACAAAAAAAAACCAAAACAACAACAACAACAACAACAAAAAGCAGGTGTTCATAGGTGTGTGGATTTGCATCAGGTTCTTCAATTTGATCCCATTGATCCATGTGTCTGTTTTTATGCCAATACTAAGCTGGTTTTATTACTATAGCTCTGTAGTAGAGCTTGAAATCAGGGATGGTGATATCTTCAGAAATTCCTTTATTGTACAGGATTGTTTTAGTTATCCTGGTGTTTTTTTTTTTTTTTTCATATGAAGTTGGGTATGATTCTTTCAAGGTCTGTGAAGAATTGTGTAGAGATTTTGATGGGGATTGCATTGAATCTGTATATTGCTTTTGGTAAGATTGCCATTTTTATTATGTTAATCCTACTGATCCATGAACATGGAAGATTTTTCTATCTTCTGATACCTTCTCCAATTTCTTTCTTCAAAGACTTAAAGTTCTTATCATACAAATCTTTCACTTGTTTGGTTAGAGTTACCTATTGGTGAAATTATTAAGGCCACTCCATGTAGTTAAAAGGGAGGTTTATTTTGTAGGGTAACTTACAAATGAAGGGATAGGTTGCAGGGTCTGGGAAAGGGATGGCGCAGTCCAGTGGTGTCCTCTGGAGAACTCTTCTCGGTCTACCTCCAGCATCCAGGGTCCTGGAACCAAGAGAAGCCTCTCCTTTTGATCCTGGGTCTTCAGCGTCCTCCCTCAGCCCCACCTTGTAGGTGTGACCATTACCGAAGCCTCAATGGGTATTGGAACTTCCAGGCCACGGCTGGAATGGCTACCCACTACAATTACCCCAAGGCATTTTATATTATTTGTGGCTATTGTAAAGGGTATTATTTCCCTGATTTCTTTCTCAGTCCATTTTTCATATATAGTATATAATATATATCATATATTATATATCATATATTGTATATAGGAAGGCTACTGGGTTTTTTTTTTTTTTTAGTTAATCTTGTATCCAGCAAGATCACTGAAGGTGTTTATCAGCTGTAGGAGCTCCCTGGTAGAATTTCTGGGGTCACTTATGTATACTATCATATCATCTGCAAATAGCCAAAGTTTGACTTCTTCCTTTCCAATTTGTATCCCCTTGATCTCCTTTTGTTGTCTTATTGCTCTAGCTAGATCTTCAAGTACTATATTGAATAGATGTGGAAAGAGGGCACAGCTTTGTCTTGTTCCTGATTTTAGTCTAATCACTTTGGATTTCTCTTCATTTAATTTGATTTTGGTTGTCAGCTTGCTGTATATTGCTTTTATTATGTTTAGGTATGTTCCTTATATCCCTGATCTCTCCAAGATCTTTATCATAAAGGGGTGTTGGACTTTGCCAAAGGCTTTTTCAGCATCTAGTGAGATGATCATGGGTTTTTTTCTTTCAGTTTGTTTATATGGTGGATTACATTGACAGATTTTCATGTGTTAAACCATCCTTGCATCTCTAGGATGAAGCCTACTTGGTCATGTTGGATGATTTTTGCGTGTGTGTGTTCTTGGATTTGGTTTGCCATTATTGAGTATTTTTGCATAAATGTTCAATGAGGGAAATGGGTCTGTAATTTTTCTTTCTTTATTGCATCTTTGTGTAGTTTGGATATCAGGGTAACTGTAGCCTCATAGAAAGAGTTTGACAATGTTCCTTCTGTTTCTATTGTGTGGAACAATTTGAGGAGTATTGGTATTATCTCCTCTTTGAAATTCTGGTAGAATTCTGTGCTAAAGCCATCTGGCCCTGGGCTTTTTGTGGTTGGGAGACTTTTAATGACTGTTTCTATTTCCTTAGGGGTTATAGGTCTATTTAAATTGTTTATCTGGGCTTGAATTAATTTTGGTATGTTGTACCTATCCAGAAAGTTGTCCATTTCTTTTAGATTTTCCAATTTTGTGGAGTGCAGGTTTTTGAAGTGTGACCTAATGATTCTAGGATTTCCTCAGTGTCTGTTATTATGTCCCCTTTCTTGCTTCTGATTTTGTTAATTTGGGTATTCTCTCTCTTCCTTTTGGTTAGTTTGGATAAGGGTTTGTCTATCTTTGATTTTCTCAAAGAACCAACTCTTTGCTTCATTGGTTCTTTGCATTGTTCTTTTTGTTTGTATTTTATTGATTTCAGACCTCAGTTTATTTCCTGCAGTCTACTCCTCCCAGATGTGTTTGCTTCTTTTTGTTCTAGAGCTTTCAGGTGTGCTGCTAAGTCGCTAGTGTAAGGTTTCTCCAAATTCTTTAGGTACTTGTGCTATGAAGTTTCTTCTTAACATTTCATAGTGTCCCATAAGTTTGGGTATGTTGTGCATTCATTTTCATTGAATTCTAGGAAGTGTTTGATTTGTTTATTTCTTCCTTGACCCATTGGTAATTCAGTTCAGAGTTGTTTAGTTTCCATGAGTTTGTAGGCTTTCTGTAATTTGTGTTGTTGTTGAATTCTAACTTAATCCAATGGTAATCCAATAAGATACATGGGGTTATTCCAGTTTCTTTGTATCTGTTGAGATTTGCTTTGTGACTGAATATGTGGTCAATTTTAGAGAAGATTCCACAAGGTGCGGAGAAGAAGGTATATTATTTTGTGTTTTAGTAAAACGTTCTATAGATATCTGTTAAATCCATTTGAGTCATAACATCTGCTGTTTCCATTATTTCTATGACAGGCAGTCATGCAGATGGCAACACTCAGGCAGAGGGACACTTATCTTACAATCTATGACAGAAAATGGCCTCTGCATGGGCCAACCCCCATCTAATTATGTTGACCTCTGCAATAAAACTTAGAGTCTGCCAGGAATGGGATATTTCATTCCTCTGGATGATGTTTGGTGGGCCTGTGCCACTGGTTTAACCCCCTGCATGCATGCCCAAGTTTTAAATGGCACTTGAAGTTTTTGTGTCTTGGTACAGCTGGTCCCTAAGATAGCCTATTACCCCCAGGGAGAGATTCTCCATCAGCTAGAACCACTGGGACAGGACAAATGGGAGGTTTTCACAGCCGTCCTTATATCCTCATAGGCTTGGGCATAACCAGAGCCATAGGCACTGGAATGTCAGCCCTCATTCTCCAAGACCAGCAGCATTATAGGATTCTGAGCATGGCCATAGATGAAGACATAGCCACCCTAGCGAAATCAATCACCCATCTAGAGGAATCACTCTCCTCTTTAGCTGAGATGGTTCTCCAGAATAGAAAGGGGCTAGATTTACTATTCCTTCAACAGGGAGGTTTATGTCTGGCTCTGGGAGAACATGCTGTTGTTATGCTAACCATTCAGGAGTTATAAAAGACTCCATGAACCTTATCAAAAAAAAGGTTACATGATAGAAAACAAGAGAAATAACAAAATGAAGGATGGTATGAATCTTTCAGCTGGTCACCCTGGTTAACTAGTCTCTTGTCAGCCTTAGCTGGACCCTTAATCATCTTTTAGTTGGCTCTGATCTGTGTAGTTAGGTTTATCAAAGAATGTATCTTCATGGTCCAACTGATAGTTTTAAAGCAGCAATACAAATCTGTAAACCTAGAAGAAACATCTCCAGGATTTGAGATGATGCATTACTCAAGGGGGGAATGAGAGGACCAAGCAGATGCTCTAACAGGCTACTCAGTCTTCTGTCAGAGATTCAGCCTCAATTTCAGTTTCCTGAGACTGAGCAAGCAGATCTGTGGAAGAGCCACAAACAAAGGACAATCAATCTCCAACACCCCCAACAGCAAGGACAAGGAAGGCTAATATGTGCAGTACCAGGCCTGAACCCACAGTCAGCAGCTCAAGGTGATAACCAAGTAGGGACAAAGCCTGGGACTTGTCCAGACTTGGCCCCCAAATGGAAAAGCTGTAGCCTTAACCAGCCTCTGACTAGCCCTAGCCAATTAGAATGTACTATTATGATAGGCACTTGCTTAAGTCAATCATATCTGAAATACCTAACTGCCCTTGGAACTCCCCTTAGCTGTGCTTAAGAGAAGCCTGCAAGCTTCTGTGGTGATATTTTATTTGTGCTCTAACAAATAAAGCTTGCCTGAAAATCAGAAGGAGGAGCTAGCCACTAGTTAACCATAGAGGTCTGGAGGTCTGTACAGACAGATAGGAAGTGATAGAGCTGGATGGAGAGAGGAAGTGATAAGGTGGGGTAGAGAGAGGAGCTCACAGTCTTTCAGCAGAGGATTTCACAGGGGTAAGAACTAATGACTTGCTGCTCTGCCTCTCTGACCTTTCAGCTTTACTCCAATATCTGGCTCTGGATTTATTATTAATAAGACCATTTAGGAACTCATTTTACATCTGGTGACCCAATGTTTGTGGCACAAATTCACTAAAAAGCTACTTGTCTGTGCTCTTGCAGGCCTCCAGCTCAGACCTGAGCTGCATGCAGCTGGGGTCTCTTTGGCTTCTTCTCTCCTGGTGGTTTGTGGGCTCTCTCTGGATCCCCATCTCAGACTGCTACCACACTAGGTAGCTGCCTTGAAACTCACTCGGGCTTCTACTGCTCTGTGCAGAAGCAGTAAGCCTCACGTCTGAATCATCATTGTCAGCAAATTTGGTGAGTCAATTAAGATGGTGGATTACCGGGTATAAGATGAAATATGCTCTTTCTTCCCCTAGCTCCTTTTGGTCTTGGTGTCTGTCACAGCAATAGAAACCTAACTAAACACATCCATATATATCAAGAAAAAGAATTCCTACTTTAAGGAATTAACTATCACATTATATACAGAGAAATGAAATGATCAAAGCACATACTGTCACATTGTACAACTTTGGCACAAGTACCATGTTGTTAACATTAATATTTCAAAAAGCACATAACAGGAGGTCTTGGTGACTGTCACCATCCCTAGTCCTTGGGTAGATGCAAAAACAGCTCTCAAAGGGAATGAGAAATAGCTTATTCTGGAGCCAAATTTGAGTGTCTGTGGCCCCAGAAACATAGATTTAGGTACCCCAATTCCATGGTTTCATGGAATTTTGTAGGACAGAACACAAAGTTATAAATCAAGGCATTCGCTGGGCGTTGGTGGCACACGCCTTTAATCCCGGCACTTGGGAGGCAGAGCCAGGCGGATCTTTGTGAGTTTGAGGCCAGCCTGGTCTCCAAAGCGAGTTCCAGGAAAGGTGCAAAGCTACGCAGAGAAACCCTGTCTCGAAAAAAAAAAAAATCAAGGCATTCTTCAGACATATTAGTGGAAATGTGACGTGTCTGTTACAGCACAGCGGCAGATCTCAGCTATGGCTCAGGTGCATGACAGCATTCATAGACTTCAGGTTGGTGGAGACTAGAGTGCTATCAAATGAATTGTTCCAAAGGCTTCTATCTGTTGTCAGGGTGTTGTGGGCATTTCTGCAAACACCAGGGCTGACAGAGTAACAATCTTCATGAGGCAAAGGGGAAATCCAGTCCAACAGGACTTAGTAGCTTTGTGGAGTCCAAGGCTCCAAATCAACCAAAGCACACACAAGAGACTCCATACAAAGCAAGATCTTTATTGAATTAGGCAGCAAAAACTGACTTGCTGGGAGCAACAGACTCAGGAGATGACTGTGCCCCGCAATGTTCATTTCAGCAAGTATTTAAGCACAAAACCCACAAACATCTATGCCAAGTTAGTTACATTTTTCTACCAATCAGAAGTCAGGTATTAGGGACTTTCCTAGGAACATTGTTTTTGTTCTTCTAGGGGTCCTGTCACTCAGCTCCCAAATAATTCACACACAGAGGCTTATCTTTAATTATAAATGCTAGGCCTTAGCTTGCCTTGTTTCTTGCCAACTTTTCTTAAAGTATTCTGTCTATCTTTGGCCTCGGGACTTTTATCTTTCTTTATTCCTGTATACCTTTTCTTTCCTTCTTACTCCATGTCTGGCTGGGTGGCTGACCCCTGAAGTCCTCCTCCTTCCTCTCTTGTTCCTTGATCCCCTCCTCCCAGATTTCTCATATATATTCTCTCTGCCTGCCAGCCCTGCCTATCCTTTCTCCTGCCTTGCTATTGGCTATTCAGCTCTTTATTTGACCAAGTGTTTTAGACAGGCACAGTAACACAGCTTCACAGAGTTAAACAAATGCAACATAAAGGAATGCAACACATCTTTGCATCATTAATCAAATGTTCCACAGCATAAACAAATGTAACACATCTTAAAATAATATTCCACATTTCCCTCTTTTGTCTAAACAAAATGAAAGGTTTTAACTTTAATGTAATGAAACTATATACAACAAAAGCCATTATCAGGTAAGAATTACATTTACAATCTTCAGTCCATTTGTGTTTAGTAAATTCAGAGAAAACACTCCACCATCCATACCATCTTTGTGACTCCAAAGTTTTATACCTAATTTACTTTCTATCACAACTAAGGAAAAGTACATCTATAACTATCTAGTCTTTGTTTTTTCAAGACAGGGTTTCTCTGTGTAACCCTGTCTTTCCTGGATCTCACTCTGTAGACCAGGCTGGCAAACTTAAAGAGATCTGCCTGCCTCTGCCTCCTTAGTGATAGGATTAAAGGTTTGTGACACCACAGCCTGGCTAAATTTTTAATCAATTAATCAACCTATGTAGATACAGCTTCTTTTGAGGAATTCTCATTCATACATGCTCACTGTAGTTTGAGAGGAATCAAGTCTAAGGCTAGTTCTTAGGCAGATGCCTGGAGGTTGGATTGCATAAAAGCACAGACTGTTCCCAGTACCCAGTGTGGCGGAGTCTATAGTTGCTTATGCAGGCCTGCCAGGAGTCTTTGTTGTGAGCTTATATGTATAACAAAGCACCTTACCTGGGTCACACCCTGCTATAGACTGCAGGGGCATGGTGGCTCAAAGGACATTTGGCTCCTAGGAAGACATTCCAAGCACCATGATCCCAAACTGGCTCTAACTGACAAGTTCAGAGTACAAAGCCTCATATCTCTAAGGCCACAGTGGGCTTCAAGTAGGGAAGCCCACTAGCCGCACACAGGGCTGATGTGCTTTACACAAGAAAAGGGCACATCACATATCTGGATGTGTGTGGATCCCACAGGGCATGCAGTGGGATGGGTGCCAGCTTCAAATTCAGCTGGGTTATTTGGAATGTCTCAATCCTGTATCAAAAGACACCTGACTCTAGCTTGAGGACCTAGCATATACATGTGTTTTAGCAGCTAAATCATCACAGCTTGCAAACACATATAAATTATTAGTTTCTGGGAGGCCAGTCCCAAGTTTAGAAACAGTACCTACCTATAGGCAGAAGTTTCTGTCCTGCCAGTCGCTCCCAAGTAACCACACAGAAATTTATTATTAGTTATAAATGTTTAGCCAATAGCTCAGGCTTGTTACTAACTAACTCTTACATTGTAAATTAACCCATATTTCTTATCCATGCTTTGTCACATGGCTTGGTGCTTTTTCTCAGCACAGCATGCTCATCTTGCTTTTCTTTGCTTTTGCTCATAACTCCCAGACTCTGTCCTTCTTCCCAGCATCCTCTTCATTTGGCCCTCCCACCTAACCTCTACTTGTCCACCTATTGGCCACTCAGCTTCTTTATTAAACCAATGATATATATTCACGTAGTGTAAAGAGATATTCCACAAGTACTACCAAGCTTCTACTTCCATGCTCAGGAATATCAGTGTCCTTAAGTCCGGTTAGCTTCAGGAATGCCATCTGTTTACTCAGAATTTTGTAGCATATTGGAGGCTGGAAAAAACAAACAAACAGAAAACAACCAAAAGTCTACTTATATTTCTGGGATATTCTGGAGGAAAGCTGCAGCATTTCTGTGATTGTGTCTCAGTATATGAGAGGCTCTTTGTGTCCCCAAGTAATCCCCAGTGGTCAGAAGACCCAGGTTGGGACAACTTACTATTTATCAATTACTCAAGATGGAGAGCAGCCAAGCCCAACATGGCTTCAGTCTTCCTTCTGGAAGGAACTTCTGGTCTCTTCTAGGGAGGCCAGAGGCCCAGGATGAACAGTTTATGGAGATTGGCCCTGTCCTTCCTTACCCTACTGAGGCCTCCAGTATTTAGGGCAGTGCCTGGCAAGCTCCCAAGGCATGTTGAGAAGAAGGGATGCCATGCATTTGGGAAGCTAGCCAGGGAGATCTTATACCCTGTAAAGTCAGGGCCTGACCAGATCCTAGGACAAGCCTGCTGTGAGGTCTCCTGTGGCTTCCAAAAGACAAGCCCATGTCCTGAACTGTAGCCTGCAACTATGATCTTAGTTGGATAAGTTTTGTTTTGTTTTGTTTTGTTTTTCCTGAGATTGGGTTTCTCTGTGTAGCTTTGCACCTTTCCTGGATCTCTCTCGGTAGACCAGGCTGGCCTCGAACTCACAAAGATCCACCTGCCTCTGCCTCCCAAGTGCTGGGATTAAAGGCATGCACCACTGCCCAGCTGGATAAGTTTTTATAGGTGAGGACACACTCCAAGGAATGGTCAGGCAGGGATCATCTGAAGATGGTGGCTGACTAACTTAAGCAGCCTCAGGCCAAGAACTGGCGGTTCCTAGAAGCTGGAAAGGCAGGAAAGACCCTCTGAGCCCCTGAGAGATCTAGCTTTAGTCACACTTAGGCTTAGACTTCTAACCACCAGACGGGCAAGACAGTAGATTCCTGATGGGTTGACCCCCACTTTGTAATTATCTGATACAACAGCTCAGGCACTCACTCTTTTTATAAAGATAGAACATCTCCCTTTGATTTTCTGTGCCTCAGTTTCTACTCAGTGTCAAAACCACTAGAACTTCAGTCTCTTCCCAGCACAGACTTTGGCTCTTGTAAGGAGGACACAAACACCATGGTGCCATCTAAAGCCCCGGATGCAGGATGCCCACACCTCCCCAGCTTTCTGGGAGTGCATTACCACCCTAATGAGAGCTAAGCACTCAGCAATTGGAGGGTCAGGAGATACCATCATGAATTTCTAGGAAGGAACTGCAGGCATAGCACCCAGAGAGCCTGGGAAATTGGTGTGGTGGTGTTTAAGGTGGAGGAAAGAGAATCAGGAGCTCTTGGTCAGGCTCAGTGTTAAGAGAACTCACTGGCTGCTCATCTGGGGAGCCTAGGTTCAGTTCCCAGCGTCTGCAGGATGGATCAGTAACTCCAGTTCCAAGGGATCCAGTATCCTCTTCTGGCCTCCATAGGCACTGTGTATTCATAGTGTACAAACATAAGTGCAGGGAGAAAATCCCATGCACACACTTTTAAAAAAACATTTTTTTTTTTAAATTTCAAGATCATCCTCAGCTACATAATAAATCTGAAACTAGCCTGGGCTATAAGAGATTCTGACAAAGAATTCCCAGCATGCTACTTACAGAGCTGAATCTCCTCTCCTGAAACACGAGGTGAATTTAGACTCCTTGGTGCAGTGGACGGAGAAAGAACTAGAAGAAGAAACATCTTCAGTACATAGCAAACTCAGAACCTGGCGACATATAGGTGACCCTCTGTCTGGGGAGGGGGTTTGAGGCGCCACCTTAACCCATCCCTCTGTCCCCTGCTCCAGGCTGGGGCACCCTGGAAGGTGCTCACTGCCACCTTGACTCCCTTAACCTGAGATGCTGCTGGCACTATTCGGGGCTGTTCTATCCTTAATGATAAAGCCAGAGCCTTGTCACACACATTGCCTCTCCTGAGACTGAGGAGGTGGCTCAGAGTGAATATTGCTCTTGCAGAAGACCCCAGTTTGGTTCCCAACACCATGTCAGGCAGCTCACAACCACCTGTAATTCCAGCTCCAGGGCATCTGATGCTTTGGTTTCTGAGCACCTACATTTATGCGCGCGCGCGCGCGCGCGCACACACACACACACACACACACACACACACACACACACGTCTCATGGATACACAGACTACTCTAGCTTTCACTCACCTCTTTTTGTTTGTTTTGTTTTGTTTTGTTTTTCAAGACAGGGTTTCTCTGTGTAACAGCCCTGGCTGTCCTAGAACTCACTCTGTAGACCAGGCTGATCTCGAACTCCGAGATCCTCATGCCTCTGCCTCCTGAGTGCTGGGATTAAAAGCACTTCCCAGCATTCACTCACCTCTTTTTAAAACACACCAAATGACAGCAATGATAGCAGCAATGATGATGATGACAGCAGCTATGACAACTATAACAGTCAGAGGGCCAGACAGGCAGAGACAGTGACAATCTGGCATCCCTGGAAGGAGATGGATGGAAGATTGCTGAGGCAGAGTTGAGCACAGCTGACAGCTGTCTTTTTGTTTGTTTTTTGAGACAGAGCTTCTCCATGTAACAGTCTTGGCTGTTCTGGAACTCTCTTTGTAGACCAGGCTGGCCTCAAACTCACAGAGATCCTCCTGCTTCTGCCTCCCAAGTGCTGGGATTAAAGGTATGTGCCACCACTGCCCGGTGGCTGTCTTTATTAGAGTGACAAACCACAGAAGTTCCTGCTTCCTGTCCAGGCTCAGAGTCCAGGGGATCCTGTTAAGGTCCTTGGAAGGAGCAAAGGGTGTGCCTTACCAGAACACCAGCAGGGGACTCTGCTCCCCACAGATTGCTCAGAACCTTCAGGAGTCTTGGCCTCGCTTTTTGTGATATCACAGCCCAGGGAGAGCCCAGGATGCAGATATAGGAGGGATGGATCAGGCTAGAGGGAACTGTGGACCCCAGGCTCTGTCAGCAGCTGCATGAATGGCTGGGGGTCAGTGAAGCTACATATCAGTCAACCTAAAGGCTTTCTTAGTCTTAGATAAGGTCTTTCTATTGATTATGTATTTATTAAGTGGTTTTAGTATTAAGCATCCTTCTAAAATTGTTGCTCATTTGTTTACCTTATTTTTAATGTTTAATGTTTAAATTTTTTTTGGATTTTTCGAGACAGGGTTTCTCTGTGTAGCTTTGTGCCTTTCCTGGAACTCACTTGGTAGCCCAGGCTGGCCTTGAACTCACAGACATCCGCCTGGCTCTGCCTCCCAAATGCTGGGATTAAAGGCGTGCACCACCACTGCCTGGAGATGTTTAATTATTTTTATGTGTATAGGTATTTGTCTACATGCATGTCTGTGCATTGTGTGCATGCAGTGCCTATGGAGGTCAGAAGAGGGCGCCATATCCCCTAGAACAGAAGTTACAGATGGTTGTCAGCTCCCATGTGGGGGCTGGAAATTGAACCTGGGTCCTCTGCAACAGCAACAAGTACTCTGAACCAATGAGCCATCTCTCCAGATCCTACTTATTTATTTTTTGATATAGAATCTTGCCATGTAGCCCTGACTGGTCTAGAAATAGGTAAATAGCCCAGATTGGCCTTCAATTTACAGCAATCCTCCTGCCTCAATAGCATATGTGATGGAGTTACAGACCTGTGCTGTCACACTTGGATGTTTTACTTTATTATTTATTAAATTTCATTTCATTATTATTTATATTTACATGCTCATGTGTGTGTCTCTGTATGCATGCACACACACACATACATGCAGAGGTCAGAGGAGGACAACGTGTGTCCTGCGCTATCACTCTCTGTCCCTTGAGACAGGGTCTCTCTCCCTGAACCTGCAGCTAGGCTGACAACAGCCAGTGAGCCCCAGAGATGGAAGCACAGTCACACTCATGGTTCTGGGATTTGAACTAAGGTCTGCATGTGTATGCAGCCAGCACTCTTACCCACTGAGCTCCCTAGCCCCATTTTAAAAACCAACACTTTACTGTTATGTGTGTGGAGGTCAGAGGACAATTTTGTTTGGTTTGTTCTCTCCATTCACCTTTACGTGGGTTTCAGGTTCTGGGGATTGAACTCTGGTTGCCAGGCCCAAATGGCAAGTGCTTTTATTATCTTCTGAGATTTCTAATGCCAGCCCCTGCCTGTAGGATCTTTTTTTTATGTGTATGAGTGTTTTGCCTGTATGTGTATCATATGTGTGCCTAGTGCACAAAGAGGTCAGAAGAGGGTGTCAAAAGCTTTGAACCTGGAATAACACTTGTAAGCCACCATAGAGGTGCTGGGATTGAACCCAGGTCCCCTGCAAGAGCAAGTGCTCTAAATCCCGAAGACATCTCTCCAGCACCCTGCTTGTAGTATTTAATGAAAACTTTCTTTAGGAGTTGGGGACATGGCTTGGTTGGGTTGTGAGCCTAGCCTCTAACTGCAGAGACATCTCTCCAACCCAAAGACAAGATTCTTGACCTGCAGCCTGCCCCTCCCCACCAAGCAAAACCCAGCAAACACAGTCATTTGTTCATAATCTCTGGCTATTTTTCCTACTGTGGCAGAGTTTAATAGTGACTATAATGTCAATGTTACCTTCTCAGCTGGTTTAGTTTGGGTTGATTTCAGTTTGCAGCCTGAGACCATCATCCAGGGAAGTCAGGGCAGGAACTCAAGGCAGGAACCACTAAAGAATGCTGCTTATTGGCTTCTTCCTCATGGCTTGCTATGCCTGTTTCCTTATAAACTCCAGGACTACCTACCCCTTGAGCCTTCTCCCATCAGTTGCTAATTAAGAAAATGCCCTATAGGAGTATCTACAGGCTAATCTGGCAGGGGTCAATTTTCTCAATTGAGATTCTCTTTTCCTAAATGACTCCAGCCTGTGTTAAGTTGACATAAAAACTAGCCAGTACACCAGTGAACATTTTTTTGGAGAGGGGTAATTTTGAGACAGGGTTTCTCTGTGTAGCCTTGGCTATCCTGGAAATCACTCTGTAGACCAGGCTAGCCTCGAACTCATCGATCTGCCTGCCTCTGCCTCCTGAGTGCTGGGATTAAAGGTATGTGTCACCACCACCCAGCCAGTGAACATTTTTAATGTGAGTTTAGGAGACAGATCCTTACCTGAGTTTGACTCAAATGTGTCACACAGTGTGTCCATCGTGGCGTTGCATTGCCTGATGACTCTGTCGTTAGGACAGCTGGGAGGAAAGCACAGCATGTTACTTCCTCCCACCCAGGCAGCCCAGAACACACTCTACACTGCCCACCGTGTTAGGAAGGACCAGCCCCACCCCAGCATGGCCTTAGTACACCTTGCCATTCTGACCAAAAGCACTCTGAAGAGATTAGAGTTTAGGGGTGTCTGTTATATTTGGGGAAGGACCCTATCTCTCTCCCCTCCTGGATAGAATGTCTGGCTCTGAAGACCTGACCTGCTGTCCCACCACACAGAGGGAAGTCTGCATAGAGACAAAGACGCTGTGAGTAAGGAAGAGGCAACGATGTACAGACAGTCAAGGGCCTCCAGCAAACTGGAGGTGAGCAGTCTGTCCTCACGCAGTTCAGTGCTTTCTGAGTTGTGTTTATGGGTGTAGAACCTGCCTCACAGATGCAAGCTATTCCCTGGTGTAGTGGTGAACACCTTTAACCCCAGCCCTTGGGAAGCAGATGCAGGCAGATTCTTGTGAGTTCAAACCAGTCTGGTCTACATGGTGAGTCCCAGGCCAGCCAGTGAGACCCAGTGTTTGTGTGGAGAGATGGCTCAGTGGTTAAGAGCATTTGCTGCTCTTCTAAAGAAAGTAGGTTCTAGTCTCAGTGTCCACACAGTGGCTCACAACCAGCTATAACTATAGTTCCAGGGGATTCAATACCCTCTTTGGGGCTCTATGGGCATCAGACACACAAACACTACACACATAATAAACAAACAAACAAAAAAATGCAGATTCAAGCTATTATACAAGTGGCCTTATTGCTATAGACACTCAAAAATGTCCTCCCAGCTGGGCGGTTCTGGCGAACGCCTGTAATCCCAGCACTTGGGAGGCAGAGGGAGATGGATCTCTGCGAGTTCAAGGCCAGCCTGGTCTACAGAGCTAGCCCAAGACAGGCTCCAAAGCTACAGAGAAACCCTGTCTCAAAAAAAAAAAAAAAGTGTCCCCAAACTCATGGGCCTTGAACTTCACCTTGCTTGGAAACAGGGTCTTTGCAAATGACACTAAGTGAAGTTGGGGGGTCACATTGGGTTAGGATGGGTCTTTTTTTTTTTTTTTTTGGTTTTTCAAGACAAGGTTTTTCTGTGTAGCTTTTGGAGCCTGTCTTGGGACTCACTTTGTAGACCAGGCTGGCCTCGAACTCACAGAGATTCACCTAATTCTACCTCCCGAGTGCTGGGATTAAAGGTGTGAGCCACCACCACCCAGCTAGGATGAGCCTTAACAAAGGGATTAGGGTCCTTACAAGAGGAAGTTGTAGTCAGATGCACAGGAGCAAAGTCTGCATGGAGAGAGAGGTAGCAAAGAGTGATGTGTCCACACACCAAGGAATGTCAGGAATCGCTGCCACCACCAGAAACTAGAAGAGGCCAGGGAGGAGGCAGTGGAGTGGTTCTCAACCTGTGGGTCGAAACCCCTTTCACAGCAGATATCCTGCATATTGGATATTTACATTCTGATTCACGACAGTAGCAAAGTTAACAGTTATGAAATAAGAACAAGAATAATTTTATGGTTGGGGGTCACCACAGCAGGGAGAACTGAACTAAAGGGTCACAGAATTAGCAAGGTTGAGGACCACTAACCTAGAGCCTGCAGAGGGAGTGAAGACCTGTGAATGCCTTTGATGTTGGACTTCTTGGCTCCAGAACCATACAAGAATAACTCTGTTTTCACTCCCTGTTTATGGTCATTGTTAAGTAGCCACCAGATTTTTTTTTTACTGTTTTCTTTTCTTAAGGCAGAATCTCATGTAGCCCAGGCTGGCCTCAAACTCACTATGTAACTAAAGATGACCTTGAACTTCTGATCATCTGGCCTCCAGAGTACTGTAATTATAGGCATACCACCCTACCTGGTATATGTGGTTCTAGAGATTGAGTCCAAAGCTTTGTGTATGCTACAGAAGCACTCTATCAACTGAGCTACATTCCTGGTCCCAGAGAATTCCTTTTATAAAGTTTCATTTTATGTTTAGATATGTGCATGTGTTTGTGTCTGTGTGCATGTGGACGTGAGTGCAGATACCCTCAGAGGCCAGAAGAGGGCATCAGATTCCCTAGAGCTGGAGTTATAGCCCCCTGATGTGGGTGCAGTGAACTGAACTCAGTTCCTTAGAAAAGTGGATCTTATCTTAGCCCTGAGCCATCTCTCTAGCTCTCCTTCCCCATTCTTAATTAACAGTAGGTCACTTTTGCCATCCTCTCTGCCTAGAGTTCTTTCCCCCTGAACTTTCTATGGTTCCATCTCTCCCTGATTCACTGAGCCTCTACCCATAAATAACCTGTGCTTCCTCCAACTGAGTGTGTGGTGGCCCCCACAATCATGAACTTACCTATCACCAATAGTGTTGTTTTTTCCCCAGACATTATCTATATCCCAAGCTGACCTCAAACTTGCTATGTAGTTAACCTTGCACTCCCAATCCTCCTGCCTCTACTTCCCAGTTCCAGGATCACAGGCTGTACCACCACGCCTGATTTGTGCAGTTCTGGGGGTGGAACCAGGACCTTGTACATGCTAGGCAAACACTCTACCAACTTAGCTTCATCCCCAGTCCATCATTAATGGTCTTATGCTATGTATGCATCTCTGTTGTGTGTGTCTCACTGTTGGGGCTCAAAGGTTTTTTGTTGAGTGAGTTAATGAATGAGCACTGACTCCAGGCAGCTTCTGGGAGGAAACATCCTTTGTTTGATTTCATCTGTGTGGCAGGTGCTGCCCTCAGGAGCCCCTCTCCAGACAGGGACTCAGAGGCTAGGGGACTAGAGGGCAGGAGTGAGGATCTACACTCATTGTCTCTCCCCCAGCTGGTACCTGCTGCATGGAAGGCACTTCTCCACACAGTTTTCAGAGTTACAGTAGGTGCCCTGCTTGCACTGGCACTTACGATTAGCCATCTGGGAGCATTCTGACACCTCCTCTTGGTCTGTGGAAGCAGGAAGGCTGCAGGTCAGTCATCAGGGTGGGAGTCTGTCCCAGTGTACAACAGTCCATGACACAGTAGTCATCTTCACAAGCTTTTCACTCTAGGCACACAATCTGCCCTCACCCTGTCCTCTGACACAGGGGCCATGCCGACACAACAACCAGCCTCCCTTTTCTTCCACAGAGCCCTTCGATCTGGGCTGGAGAGGAACGGGGAGCAGGTATACCTCAGGAGTACCCAAGCCCCAAGCTTCCTTTCAAGCAAAGGCTCTACTGTACTCCCAGCCCTAAGTAGGGGTGGGGGCGGGGGGAGGGTGAGGAGAGAAAGAAAAAAACCTATTAGGCCTTTGTGTAAGGCAGAGTATGAAGAAGCCATCATTTGCCTTCTTCGTTATCTTTCTGTGGCCCCTCTCCCTGTCAGTCTGCCTGCTGTAAGGATCAGTGGAGAGGCTGCCCCCATGGATGGAAGAGGCTGCACACTTACCATCCCGGCACTGAGAGCAGAGAAAACAGGAAAACTCCCTGTTACTGTGGTCCATGTAGTTTTCAAGCTCACATGGGACACACTCACTCATACTGTGGTTCCTCTGGCATGATTTAATGAAGTAGGTGCCTATGTGAGAGGAGAAAGAGATGTTTGGGGGCCTAGCAAAGCCCTATTCTCTGAAGCCCTTGGGGGCTAGAACCATTCACGACCCACTCCTAGGCCCCCAGCCTCCTTGCAACGGTCTTCATACTAAACTTAATGTGTGGAGGCCCTGCATCACCCCTTGGCTGAGACTGATGACCTGCAGGGGGTTGGAGCATCTGAGTTCTTCTTCCTCTTTACTCCACAGCCCTAGAGAGCTGGCCTACGTGTCCATCTCCCCCTCTCATGCCTGCCCATGATGGTTTCATAGAACTCCAAAGTCTAAAGATTAGATCCTTAGTCAAGGTCCCTACCACATTAGTTACACGGTGACCATCTTCTCAGCCTATGGCAGAAGCATAGGGAGACAGCTACACACCTAACAATATGTGCTCTGCACATGTGCTGACTCCCACAGTGTTCAGTGAGCTCAGTCCCATCTCACTATTTGTGCAATGTGCTTGTAGGGATGTGCCCACACATGGCTATGTACCCGCAGGTGTGTACAGGTGTGCATACAGACCCAAATGGGTGTCTACAGACTCATGTGCATATAAGTGCTAGAGTAGGTGTGTTTGCAGGTAGGTATGCATACAGATGTGTGCTGATAGTTGTGTAGGATGAAGGCTTTTTCTCAGGCATCTCCTTGCTGCTTCTGTAGAACACACCAATGCCCATCTCTGGACAGGCACACACATGTCTCTGGTTTTTGTCCTTCAAAGCCAGGGGCAGTGCTTGGGTGGGGGAGGGCAAGTAGCAGCTGGTTGCTAAGGTGACACCCACTTCCCTTTTTCTGTCAGATTCCACCTCTCTCAAAGCAGTCTCCAGTTCAGCCCTAGCTAAAGGCCTGTAGCATCTTTTCCCATCGGAAGGCCAGGCTTGTGGGATGCTCTGAAAGCATCCTGGAACTCACCAGCAGGACAAAGTTGGCAGCAGAAGGTCTCAGATTGGAACTCATCTGTCCCACACTGGCTTGGACTATTCTCGTTGCAAATCGTCACCTAGAATCAGAAGGGGAAACACAAAACCATCCATTGGTGACTCTCAGCACAGAAGAGGTAGATGGCTCCCCACCTGACCTCAGCTCTCATACGGACTCTTTCTGCAGAGCATACACTACAATTTTGCTCCTATCTCCCCAAGAGTGACTGGTAATAGTCAGGGGGCAGGGGCCAGTCTGCAGATGTCGTCTTCAGTTTCCAGATTTGGGTGGCTTTGTATCTTTGCCATGGGTGTATGACCTGTAGTGCTGTCGGTGATCTGTTTGTGTTCTAGTGTATGTTGTTTTCAGTGGCCACAACTATACTTTAACGTTTCTTTTTATTCACTTATGTGTATGGGTATGTTGCCTCTGTGTATATATGAACCTCATGTGCTTGCCTGGTGTCCTTGGAGAAAAGAGTGTGGATCCCTTGGGACTGGAGTTCCAGATGGTTGTGATCCACCATGTGGGAGCTGGGAACCCAATCCTGGGCCTCTGTAAGAGCTGCTGGTGCTCCTACCCAGAGTCATCTCTCCAACCCTGCGTCTACACTTTAAGAAAGTATGTTTGTGAAGTTGTGTGTATCTGTGCACACATATTGTAAGTGTACATGCCTGTGTATGCATACAAAGTGTGCTCATTATGTGATCTCAATTTTTTATAACCTCACTGATTTTTTTTAAGATATAGCCCTAGCTGGACTGAAACTCAATATGTAGCTCAAACTGGTCTCAAACTCAGATCTACCTGCTTCTGCATCCTGAGTGTTGGGATTAAAGGTGTGCACCACCAAGGTCTGGCCTCCTTTTATTTGTTATGGTATGTGCATGTGAGTGAGAGAAAGGAGGAACCATGGCATGCATGTGCCACAGTGTGCATTTGGAAATGAGAGAAGAGTGTTGTGGAGTCCATTCTCTCCTCACACCTTTATGTGGGCTCTGAGGATTGAACTAAGGCTGGCAGGCTTGCGTGACTTGTTCCTGTATCCACTGGGCCACCTCTCTGGCCCCACAGTTACTGTGACAGGGACTACCACTAAACTCAGAGTTCAGTTTGGGGTAGAATGGCTACCAATGAGCTCCCAGAATCCATCTGCCCTGTTCCCACTCCCACTGGACTTATAGACACATGTTGCCATACCTGGCTTTTACAGGGTGCTGAGGATCCAAACTCAGTCTGCTTTTTGTGTTTTGGACACAGTTTCATGTTTGTTTATTTCACCAGTATATTTTATCCTCATTACTCACAAATTACATATTTGTGAATCCACCTACTTCCTAACATTTCTCCTCACACCAAAATCAGTGGTACTTTTTAGCTATTCACTAATACGCACAGAGTGTCAAAAAAGTTGAGCCCCCTGAGGCTGAGGAAGGAAATGGATCCACACTAAAGAGCACTTGCTGGTCTCCCAGAGGCCCCGGGTATGATTCCCAGCACCCACATTAGGTGGCTCACAAGGGCCTGAAAGTACAGTTTCAGTGAACATGATGCCCTCTTCTGGGCTCTTCACAATGTGTATATACTCACACAATACATAAATAAAAAAATAACTCAGTTATGTGATGATATATTGTGTACCCTAATAAAGCTTGCATGAGGATCAGAGGGCAGAGCCAGCCACTAGATTAGACATAGAGGCCAGACAGTGGTGGCACACACTCTTAATCCTATCACTGGAGGAGGCAGGGATAGGTCTGGATCTCTGTGAGTTCAAGGCCACACTGGAAACACAGCCAGGCAGTGGTAGCCCGCACCTTTAGTCCCAGTGCTGGGAAGCACACAGACTTTAATCCCAGGAAGTGACAGCAGGGTGGAGAAAGGTGTATAAGGCTCGAGGAAGTAGGAACTGAGGCAGTTCAGCAGAGATCCTTTCCAGTGAGGACTCAAGCTTTCAGTCTGAGGGATTCACGGAAACAGGATTGGCTGAGGAGTTGGCAAGGTGAGGTTGGCTGTGGCTTGTTCTGCTTCTCTGATCTTTCAGCTTTCATTCCAATATCTGGCTCTGGGTTTTTTACTAAAAGACCTTCTAAGATTTGAACAACATAGTTAAATATTTGTGTGTATATTATATATGTATGTGTTTGTACACACACACACTGAGACAGGTTCTTACTATGTATACACACACACACACACACACACACACACACACACCGAGAGAGAGAGAGAGAGAGAGAGAGAGAGAGAGAGAGAGAGAGAGAGAGAGAGAGTCTTGCTATGTACCTGGATGGCCTGGAACTTGCTATGTATTCAGCCTGGCCTCCAATTCACAGAGATCCACCTGCTTCTGTCTCTTGAGTGCTGAGATTAAAAATGTTTGTCACTTCTAGCATTCAGGAGGGAGAGGCAGGCAGATCTCTGTGAGCACAAGGATAGCCTAGTCTATAAAGCAAGTTCCAGGGCAGCTAGGGCTGTTACACAGAGAAACCCTGTCTCAAAAAAAACCAAAAAAAAAAAAAAAAGAGTGTGCATGTCACCACCCTGGGCTAAAATTAAACCTGGGTTAAAAATTTTGAGTCACTTGAACACGTACTGCCAGTTAAGGGCAAGTGAGGAAATACTTTCTGTTCCTGCTTCATCTTCCAGTGCATGGGTGAGTCTCTCTTACAGGATACCCATTACCTTTGTTTCTGTATCTTTTGTGGTATTTTGCATTGCTTATCTTGCCATTTAAAATGGCTCCAAACCCAGCAGTGAGAAACTGTTTCCTGTCCAGAGTACTAGGAGGTCACAAATAACCTTACAGATAACACATGTGTGTTGGAGAAACTGCTACAGCTGTGAATTACAGGCTGAGGAACATGGGTTTTATATTGATCAACATAGATTACTTAAGATGCCTTTAAACAAACATAAGATTATCTACAGACCAGTTTATAAAAGTGTGGGCAGAGGCTTACAAGAACAAGCCTCTGGGCTAGGAGCTGGCTCAGTCAGTACCTGCACCAAAGCATAAGGACCTGAGCTTGGATCCCTGGCATTCACCTGGGCATGTAGAACATCTCCAACTCCAGCGCTGAAGATGGAGACAGGCAGATCCCTGAAGCTCATTGGAAACCAAGCATAACTTAGCTCTAGGTTCACTGAAAGATCCTGTCTCCCTGGACGTAATGATGGCTCTGCAGTTAAGAGGAACTGGGTTTCATTCCCAGAAGCCACGTAGTGGCTACAACCATCCACACTCGAGTTCTAGGGGATCCAACACCCTCTTTTGACCTCTGTGGGCACCAATAATGTACATGGTACACATAACTCACTCAGACACACATAATAAATATTTTTTAAATCTTAAAGTTTATTTATTTTTATGTATATAAGTATTTTGACTGAATGTGCCACACCTGTGTCTGGTGCCTGTGGAGGGCTCCAGGCCTTAAAAAAAATTGGAGAGGTTTCAAGACAGGGTTTCTCTGTGTAACAGCCCTAGCTGTCCTGGAACTCACGTTGTAGACCAGGCTGGCCTCAAACTCACAAAGATCCGCCTGCCTCTGCCTTCTAAGTGCTAAGGACTAAAGATGTGTGTCATCACCACCCAGCCTTCTTTTTTCTTTCTAAAGTTTATTAGATGATATGTACAGCAAAGTAGTAATTCAACACATCCGCACTGACTGTTCTTGCAAAGTACCCAGGTTCAGTTCTCAGCACCCACATGGAAGCTCACAACCTTCCTTAACTCCAGTTCCAAAGGATCTTCTGGCTTCTGCAGGCACTGCCCACACATAGTGCACATACATATATATAGGCTGGTGCTCATACATAAAGTAAAAAAAAAAAAAAATTAAATGTTTTGGAGACAGAGTCGTATTGTGTAGGAGGCCAGCTCTGACCTGTTGAAGGATTCTTGGGGGGAGGAGTGAGAAATGAGGTGGTATTAGAAATATAGATGGAGATGATGAGAAAGACAGGGACACAGGATAGCTTCAGGAGGGCCCTAGGTCAATACTCAGTCTTCTCAACTTTAATTATGATAAGCTTTTTATACATCAGTAAGGGGAGGAGCAAAAGACCTCCCCCTCTCAAGGTCGAGGTATAAAGTACAAACAAGTGTAAACCCTTCAAAACACCTGGTAACCATGCCTTTGGCCAAATCATCCTATTATGCAGCCCTGCTGGGTAAAGCAAGCTCAGACTTTCTGACCTTGAGTAAAGCTTTACTTTGGAGCCTCTGTGGACCCCCACTTTATTGTGTAGCTCTGGATATCCCTGAACTCCCAAAAGTCTTCCCATTTTCTGAGTACTGAGATTAAAGGCACGCATCACCAAGCCCTGATCATTTTTAAAAATAAAGAACAAACCAGGTGTGGTAGCTCATGCCTTTAATCCCAGCACTTGAGAGGCAGAGGCAGGCAGATCTCTGAATATGAAGCCAGCCTGGTCTACAGAGAGAGAGTTTTGGGACAGCCAGGGCTACACAGAGAAACACCCTGTCTCAAAAACAAATGAACAAAATAGAACAGATACAGTTTGATGGAAATAAATGGCAGAAAGACAGAGTTAGGTCAAATTCTAGCAGAAGGCAGCAGAGTGTATAATAATCTAATGGGAGAAATCAAGTCTAGACCACATTGGTGAGGAACAGGGTGTAGCATGAATCTTAGATGGTCTTATCACTTCCTGGGATTAAAGGCATGAGTCACCATGCCTGGCTGTTTCCAGTGTGGCTTTAAACTCACAGAGATCCAAGCAGATCTCTGCCTCTGGAATACTAGGATTAAAGGCATGTGCTACCATTGCCTAACCTCTAAGTTTAATATTGTGGCTGTTCTGTTCTCTGACCCCAGATAAGTTTATTAGAGTGCACAATATTTTAGGGAACACAACACCACCACAACAGGGTCTCCTTCATAATGGCTAAGGAGGAAAGCCACAGAAGGGTGATATTCTTATTTTAAAAAGGTTTATTTTTATTATTTGTAATTGTGTGTGTGTGAGTGTAGATGTCCACAGAGGCCAGAGGTGTTGCATACCCTTGGAGCTGGAGGTACAGGCTACCATCTTCCTGTAGGAGTGCTAGGATTACAGACACCTGTGCTAAAGCATCTGGTGTTTGTGGGTTTTGGGGGCCCTGAACCCTGGTTGTCACATTCACACAAGAGCTTTAACCACTGAGGCATCTCCTCAACTTCTGAGGTTTTTTTCTTTTCTAATTCACTCTGATAATCAATAAACAATAGCAGCCTATTTGTCTATAGTAGATTCTGCTTTGTTTAGTTTCATTCCTACCATCTTATTCTACACATTCATTTCTGTGCTGGTAACATTGATGTCAGGATCTACAATCACCATGGAGACAAACCTCTGAGCATGGCTGTGAGGAAGCTTTTAGATTAGATGGTTGAGGTAAGAAGGCCCAGAATGTGGGTGGGCTCATCCCATGGCCTTGGACACCAGACTAAATAAGAAGATGGAATCTGACTGAGCACCAGCACGCGTCTTTCTCTCTGCTTCCTGATTGCACAATCAATGTGACCAGCTGCCTCGTGCTCCTGCCACCAAACCTTCCCTGCCATGGACCATGCTTTTAAACTGTGAGGCAAAATGCATTTTTCTATCCTTAAGTTACTTTAAAAAGAGATATGTGTGTGTGTGTGTGTGTGTGTTTGAGATGTGATGTGAGTGCAGTGCCCCAGGAGTCCAGAAGAGGGCATTAGATCCTCTGAAACCAAGGCACAGGGGATTGTGAACTAGCTGAAATGGATGCTGCTGAGAACTGAACTCAGGTCTTCTGTAAGAGCAGAAATTGCTCCTAACTGCCCATGCTAAAGATAAATTTGAACTTCTGGCCTTCCTGCCTCCACTGCAAAGGTTCTGGGATTACAGCTGTGAGCCACCATCACTTGTTTATGGGGCATGCATGCCTACTGAGCAGGCACTTTACCAGCTGAGCCATATCCCCAGCTTTTTTTTTGTTGTTGTTGTTGTTATTTATTATATTTGTGTTTTAATTTTACACATCAGCCATGGGTTCCGCTGTCCTTCCCCCCCCCGCCCCCGCCCCCACCTTCCCCCAAGCCCCTCCCCTCCATTCCCATCTCCTCCAGGGCCAAGACTCCCCCTGGAGATTCATTAACCATGGTGGATTCAGTACAGGCAGGTCCAGTCCCCTCCTTCTAGGCTGAGCAAAGTGTCCCTGTGTAAGCTCAAGGTTCCAAACAGCCAGCTCATGCACTAACGACAGGTCCCGGTCCCACAGCCTGGGTGCCTCCCAAACAGTTCAAGCTATTCAATTGTCTCACTTATCCAGAGAGCCTGATCCAGCTGAGGGATCCACAGCCCTTGGTTCATAATTCATGTGCTTCCATTTGTTTGGCTATTCGTCCCTGTGCTTTTCCAATCTTGGTCTCAACAATTCATGCTCTTATAGTCCTTCCTCTTTCTCAACAATTGGACTCCTGGAGCTCCACCTGGGGCCTGGCTGAGGATCCCTGCATCCACTTCCATCAGTTATTGGATGAGAGTTCCAGCACAACTGTTAGGGTGTTTGGCCATCTGATCACCAGACTAGGTCAGATCAGGCTTTCTCTCGACCATTGCCAACAGTCTACAGAGGATGTATCATTGTGGATTTCTGGGGACCTCTCCAGCACTCTGCCTATTCCTGTTCTCATGTGGTTATCATTTATCATGGTCTGTTATTCCTCATTCTCCCTTTCTGTTCTTGATCCAGCTGGGATCTCCTGCTCCCCTAAGCTTTCTTTCCCTCAAACCTTGCCCTTCATTACTCACACTGTTGTCCAGGTTGTTCATGTAGATCTCATCCATTTCTCTGTCATTGGGTGATCCCTGTGTCTTTCCTAGGGTCCCCTTTTCTAGGTAGCCTCCCTGGAGTTATGTAGCAGTCTAGTCATCTTTGTTTTACATCTAGTATCCTACTATGAGTGAGTACATACCATGTTTGTCCTTCTGAGTCTGGGTTACCTCACTCAGGATGACTTTTTCTAGATCCATCCATTTTCCTGCAAACCTCATGATGTCATTGTTTTTCTCTGCTGAGTAGTACTCCATTGTGTATATGTACCATATTTTCTTCATCCATTCTTCAGTTGAAGGGCATCTAGGTTGTTTCCAGCTTCTTTTACAGTACTGGGAATTAAAGCCAGGGCCTCATTATACTAGGCAAACATTCTACCACTGAGCTACATGCCTGGTCCTTTTTGTATTTTTTTATTTTGAGACAGAATCTCACTAAATGTCCAGGCTGGCCTTGAACTCATTCTGTGGCCCAGGCAAGACTTGAACTTGCAATCTTCCTGCCTTGTCCTGAGTAGCTAGAATAACAAGCCTGTGAATCGGGGCTGTATTTAGTTGTATTTGTTTTTGAGACAGGATCTTGGTAAGTTGCCCAAGTGTCTTAGTCAGTGTGCCATTGTTGTGAAGACCAACTCTTATAAAAGGAAAATATTTCATTGAGGTGCTGGCTCACAGTTTCAGAGGTTTAGTCCATTGTCATCACGGCGAGAAACATGGCATACAAGCAGGCATGGTGCTGGAGAAGTAGCTTGGGAGTTCTACATCTAGATGCAGGCAGCAGGAAGAGAAAGCTACTGGACCTGTCTTGAGCTTTCAAAACCCCAAAACCACCAGGCAGCTGTGGCACAGGCCTTTAATCCCAGCACTAGACTTTAATCCCAGCACTCGGGAGGCAGAGGCAGGCAGAGCCTCTGTGAGTCCGAGACCAGCCTGGTCTACAAAGTGAGATCCAGGGCAGGCACCAAAACTACGCAGAGAAACTCTGTCTCAAAAAACAAACAAACAAAAAAACCAAACAAACAAAACCCAAAGCCCACCCCCACTGATACACTTCCTCCAACAAGGGCACACCTCCTAATCCCTCTCAAGCAGTGCCACATCCTAATGACTAAGCATTCAAATATATGACCCTATGAGGGTCATTCTTATTCAAACCACCATATCAGGCTAGTCTCAAACTCCTGGACCAAGTCTTCAGTTTGCCTAGGCCTCCTAAATAGCTGGGCTACAGCTGAACCTTCACTCCAGACATTTTTACTTTTGCTTTTCAAAGGGCAAATTCGAAAGGGCATCGATGCCTTTTGAAATTGAAATGGGAGAGGGTCATGTAGCTGAGTGTAAGACTTCCTGCCTACCATGGGCAAGGCCTTGGGTATGGTTCCTAGCACTGCCAAATTTTTCAAAATAAAATAAGGTTGAGGGGCTGAAGATGTAGTTGAGTTGGTAGAATACTTGACTAGCATGTATGAGGCCCTGGTTTCCATCCTCAGCCCTGTATAGCATTGATGTAGTGGCACATGCCTGTGTTCCCAGCTCTTGGTGGGTAGAGGCAGGAGGCTCCTTAGTTCAAAGTCTACTAAATGAGGCTGCATCCTCAGCCCTTATGTCCGTGAGATCCCAAAGAAACTCAGGACTGCTGGCTATTTAACACACTGAAGTGCACCTCTGGCTGCTGGCTGCCAGGCTCTTCCAACATCACAGGTACCTGTTAAGGAGTCCTGGCTCCTGTCAGCATTTCTCACCCTGCCCATCCCACCCACCTCTCCCTCTACCCTAAACCTCTCCCAGAGCTTCCCTTCCCTTCCCTTTCTCCAGCTTCTCCTTTTTATAAAAATGGGCCATTTTGGCAATGAGCTCTCTTGGCCTCCTGGTCCTTGGTTCCCCTCTTGGTCCTCTTACCTTCTCTCCTCTTTGCTCTCTCTTCTCTTCCTTTCTCCCCTCCCACCGGCCACCCTTTTTCTCCTTTCATGGCCTGGTTCAGTCTACTGGCCATGTCCCACCTACTACTTTCTCTTCCTGCCTCTGGTGGCTCTCTCCCTCATGTCTAAAATAAAATCCTCCTCAGCCATACCTAGGGATAATCATGTCTTCATTTTCATTCAGTGCTCTCCTTTATTTATTTTGAGTATGTATGTATATGGCACACATGCAGGTATGGGCACATGTGTGGGTCCCTTGCCTTGATATGCAGGTGTATGTGGAGGCCAGGATGTGGTGTTGGGTGTCTTCCTTGACCTCTGTCCATTCTGTTTACTGTGGTGAGGTCTCTCACTGAACCCAGAGCTTACCCTAGGGAAGCCCTGCCTCTCTCGGCTTCCCGAGGGTTAGAGTTGGGCTTCCATAACCAACTGCTTTTATACTGGTCCTTGAGAGCAAAACTTCAGTCCTCAAGAGATTTATGGCTCTCCTCTTTTTATTTGCTGCTGGTGGTGTTGTTAGACATGGTCTCATGTAGCCCAGGCTGGGCTCTCACTATATGGCTGAGGATGACCTTGAAATAGTGACCCTCTTGCTTCTACTTCCCCAAATGCTGATACAGGCTGTGCCATCCCATTCAGTTTAAAGCACCAAATAAATAAACGAGGAGATGGCTTAGTTGGTAAAACACTGTCTCACAAGCTTATGGACCTGAGTTCGGATCCTCAGAACCCAGGTAAAAAACTGAACTGAATGCTGCCATTCTCTTGTAAACCCAACAGTGGTGGCTTACTGGGCAGCCTGACAAGGGAAAATCAAAACTTGAAAAAGAATAGCACCTTCTCTCAGCTGGTTCATTAAAAAATAGTCCAGGCTGCTTTCATCACAGTGACTCACTGTAGCTGGGGTTCTGAATGCAAAGAAAACAGCAAAGGAAGCCACCAGGGGAGGAAGTGACAGTGTGTCCTTCACGCTCTGGTGCAAGGAAGGAAAAAAAACCACTCCATTTTATACTCCACCCATTTGATACCTACTAGTCATTTGTCTAACTCCAGTTTCTGGAACCCTGTCTTCTAGCAGCTGTGAGACCTGGGAGAATGGAGCAATAGCCAATTTTTTTTTTTTTTTTTTTTTTTGAGCTGAGGATCAAACCCAGGGCCTTGTGCTTGCTAGGCAAGCGCTCTACCACTGAGCTAAATCCCCAACCCGCAATAGCCAATTTTATTGAGAGCATCAGATACTTTATGCTCTGATGGTTAAGAAGAGTCACATGAGTCAAGTGGACAATCACAAGGACAAGATGCATGTGGAGGGATATAAACGAATAACAACAGCCAGTTGTAACAGGTAATCTGAAATAAACTCACTCCTAACTGTTAACCTGAAAGGGTAAAAAACACATTCCGAAAACAATCCCATGCTTTAGAAGAAACTGAGGTCACAAGACTCTTTCTCTCTCTCTCTCTCTCTCTCTCTCTCTCTCTCTCTCTCTCTCCCCTCCCCCCTCTTTCTCGGTGTTTCTTACAAGCACTCAGAATTCTCCTCACACAACTCCATTCTTGAACTGTGTTCTGACAAACCTGACTCAGTGATTTCCCCCAGCTAGAAATGTACAGGGACCATCCACAATTATATTATGACTGACTCTTTTCTGGCTTCTGTAACCTGCTCATGCAAATATTCAGGTTGCCTTGACTACCTGATCTTGGCAAATCAAAACAGCTCTTGGCTTGTTTCTACAGATACTCAAAGTCTTCTTATGGTTTTTTGCCTTTAAAAAAAACAAAACAAGCGGGGCAGCGCAAGCCTTTAATCCCAGCACTCGGGAGGCAGAGCCAGGCAGATCTCTGAGTTCGAGGCCAGCCTAGTCTACAGAGCAGAGATCTAGGACAGCCTCCAAAGCTACACAGAGAAACCCTGTCTCAAAACAAACAAACAAACAAACAAACAAAACAACACCCCTTCACCCCCACTTTGCACAGCAATCTCAAGTTTGGCTCAGAGATTGATGTCATGCTAGCAGTAATCAACAAATCTTTTCATTATAATTGAATTGAATCTATGATCTTTTTCCAGAGGACAAGAACTTCATCACACTGAGAAAGTGTCCAGAATAGCATGCCTATCCATGCAAGTCCCCAAGGAACTTAACCTGAAGATACTCAATGCTCTGGGGGTTTACAGAACCCCAAAGGTTACTGAGGTCCACTGACTAAAGGCCAGCACTACTATCTAGGAAAATCTTGGCAGACCATGGGGAGGAAAGTGTCATTTCTTGGGGTGACTACTTTCACTCTTGTTTGGTGTGAGGTTAACCCAGAACCAGCCTGTTTCTGCCTGCTTCTCACACAAACTAGCTATTGTAGCAACGCAAAATAATAATACTTCTTTTTTTTTTTTTTTTTTTTTTTTTTTTTTTGAGACAGGATGTCCTATAGTTTAGGGTGGCTTCCAACTCCCTATGTAGCTGAGGGTGACTTTGAACTCCTGACCCACCTGTGTCCTGAAGTTACAGGCCTATGCACCCCACACCAGGCTGAGAGCATAATCTGGGGGAATAATTCACTTTGAAAATGTCAAGGGGTAGTCAGGCTTGGTGGCTCAGGCCCAGGATTCCAGCAGTCGGAAGCTGAGGCAGGAGAGGTAGAGGCAAGCCTGGGCTTCATAATGTTTGTCTCAAAAGAGGGAGGAGGAAGGAACCAGTGAGATGACTTAGTGGGAAAGGTGCTTGCCAGCAAGCCTGACAGCCTAAGTTTGATTCCTGGGACCCACATGGTTGAAGGAGAGAACCGATTCCTGACAGCTGTCCACCGACCACCACAAGTAAATATAATAAAACATTACAAATAAAAATCGAGGGGCTGCCAGGCAGTGGTGGTGGTGGTGGTGGTGGTGGTGGTGGTGGTGGTGGTGCACGCCTTTAATCCCAGCACTCGGGAGGCAGAGGCAGGCGGATCTCTGTGAGTTCGAGGCCAGCCTGGTATCCAAAGTGAGTTCCAGGAAAGGCATAAGCTTCACAGAGAAACCCTGTCTTGAAAAACCAAAAACCAAAAACCAAAACAAAAACAAAAAACAAACAAACAAACAAACAAACAAACAAACAAAACCCAAGGGGCTGGAGTGAAGGCTCCGCAGTTAAGAGCACTTGTTAAGAGGACAGCACTCACAGTGTGACTCACAATAGTCAGTAACTCTGGCTCTAGGGGATCCAACGCCCATTAGCCTGCACTGGCACCCTACACATGTATACGGACACACAACGTACACATAGCTAAAATAAAAATAAGCCTTTATAAGGTGAGAAGGGACAAAGGAGTCTCAGAAAATGGTGAGACCATTTTTGTAGAAAAGTTAGTCAGGTATGTTGGCTCATGCTTTTAATCTCAGCACTCCAGAGGCAGAGGTGAATTTGAAGCCAGACTGGTCTGCACAGTGAGTTCCAGGATAGCCAAAGATATATAGTGAGACCCTGTCTCAAAAAGTACCAAAGAAGAAAAAGGAGAGCTAGATAGCAGAAAAAAAAAAAATCCCACTGTTTTGGCCAGATGGTGGTGGCACACGCCTTTAATCCCAGCACTCGGCAGGCAGAGGCAGGAGGATCTCTGTGAGTTTGAAGCCAGCCTGGTCTCCAAAGCGAGTTTCAGGAAAGGCGCAAAGCTACACAGAGAAACCTTGTCTCAAAAAACTAAAAACAAAACAAAACAAGGCAAAAAAATAAAAACAAAAAAATAAAAACAAAAGCCACAAACCACCGTTTGTAGCAAGTAAAGATAAGGATCTAAACTAACTCTGTCTCATTAGGTATCTGACCATCTCCTCTCATCCTCTACCTCCACCATGCAGGCCAAGAGCTGCAAAGGAGACCCATTACTACCTCTGGGTCCAATCATGCATACTGCTCTGGGCATGACAGTCTTCCAGAACCCAGCTGGGGTTCCCACCCACTTGCTGTGCCTCCACTCACCCTCAGAAGCAACCATAGCAGCAGCAGATGTACCAGCACGGCCATCAGAGACAGAGGTAGGACAAGGCAGGGTTGGGATGCTGAGTATGAGGGCTAGCCAGTTGCAGCCCAGATGCAGCCCTAGCCAGCTAGGAGGCTTTTAAAACCACTCCCTGCCTGAGTTCTTCCGGTAAGGTCCACACCCAGGCTCCTCGACTTCCTTGCTCCCCTGAACCAACGTTGTTTTTGAAATTTACATTGAAGTTCCTCAAAACCTCCACTCACCACTCCATAGTACCAAAGGCCAGCAAAAGGCACTTCTGTTTGAAAGCAGAGTCAGCCTAAGAGATGCATGCAATGTAAGTCTACCCAAACACTGGACTGTGGGTCAGCCTTAAAGAGGAAGAAGGAAAGCCTCCCACATGTTGGATGCCCCTCCAGAGCCCTGGGCTGCAAAGAGCCAGCTGGTCTCAAAAGGACAAACACTGCATAAGTCTGCTGCTGAGCCCAGTAGTCTCTCTCAGGTCTATGGAGGCAAAAAGCAGGATGGAGTGCCAGGACTGGGAAGGAAAGCTGAGAGTGAATGAGTGGCTCATGGGGATAGAATTTCAGGAAGTTAGGAAGATGGGAAGTTCTGAAGGTGGACACTGCTGGCTGGGGTTGGCTTGATTATACAACGGTGCTATGTATGTGATTTGTGCTTTGGAGCTGGGCATTCAGACACAGCCAGAGTGGTTTTAAAAAGTAAGAAATTGGAGCCAGGCAGTGGTGGCTCATGCTTTTAATCCCAGCACTTGGAAAGCAGAGGCAGGTGGATCTCTGTAAATTCAAGGCCAGCCTAGTCTAGAGAGCAAGTTCCAGGACAGCCAGAGCTACATAGAGAAACCCTGTCTCAAAAACAAAATAATACAAAACAACAACAAAAAGGAAGCTTCTTTTTGAAGTAGATTGTACTAGCTGCTTTTGTGTGTCAACTTGACAGAAGCTAGTCATCAGAGGAAGAAGCCTCAGTTGAGGAAATGCCTCTGTCCTGCAGCTGATAAGAGGCTTCAGAATATTCAGTCTTTTTCTTTTTCTTTTTTCTTTTTTTTTTTTTTTGGGGGGGGGGGTTTGAGACAGGGTTTCTCTGTGTAGCTTTATGCCTTTCCTGGAACTCACTCTATAGCCCAGGCTGGCCTCGAACTCACAGAGATCTGCCTGCCTCTGCCTCCCAAGTGCTAGGATTAAAGGCATGCAGCACAACTGCCCGACCAGAATATTCAGTCTTAAATAAGGTGTGGATACCATACCCCCACCTCCCAGGGCTGAGGGATCATTGTGGAAGAGAGGGTGGAAAGAGTGTAAGTATGTAAGATGCAGCCGGGCTTCTGTGGCATCATGCCTTTAATCCCAGCACTCAGGAGGCAGAGCCAGGCGGATCTCTGTGAGTTCAAGGCCAGCTTGGTCTACAGAGCAAGATCCAGGACAGGCACCAAAACTACACAGAGAAAAAGCCAATTAAAAAAAAAAGAAGAAGAAGAATGTAAGATCCTTTGTGGTGTGTGTGTGTGTGTGTGTGTGTGTGTGTGTGTGTGTGTGTGTGTCTAGAAAGAGAGAGAGAGAATAGAAAAGGAGCTGAGTGTGGTGGTGCATGCATTTAACCCCAGCACTCAGAGGCAGGATGATATCCATGAATTCAGGGCCAGTGAAAGGGAAAACTCAAGTAGCCATCTTGAGAGACACTTCCCCCTCCCCTCCTCCAAAGGTATTTGCTGGCCAGCAGTTTTAGAAGTGACCAGAAGTTGAACTTATAAGGCTGGGACAATAAATCTATGTATCCTGGACTTGGCAAAACAAGATATGGGGAGTAATGGGCTCAACTGACCAGAAGTTGAACTTATAGGAGAGCAGGACTGCAACAATAAATCTGAATTTGTATATCCTGGGTTCAACAAAAGCAGGCCATAGGGAGTAAAAATTTATGTCTCTGTAGATGCCCTGAATCCTGTTAGCCATCAGTAACCTCATGCTTATAGTTCAGCCAGTAACTTCGAAGAACTACCTCACCCCTAGCCCCCTTGTCCAAACCCAAGCTGCATGTAAACCTTTCCTATATAAAACCCTTCAAGTGAGTGCTCAGGGTGTTCTCCTCCACCCACTACGTGAGATGTTGGATGTGGACCAAGCTTGCTTGTTTAGTTATTAAAAACCTCTGTATGCTTGCATCGGATAATGGCTCTGTGGTGGTCTTGCTTGGGGGTTTTGCAACCTGGGCACAACAGCCAGCATGGTCTACAAAGTCTCAAAAAAAAAAAAATAAAAAATTTTAAAAAAGGAAAGAAACAAGAAGAGAAGAAATTGGTTTATCAGAAACTCAGTAGACTGATCAGGCTGTCCTCATGAGACTACAATCACAGGTGCTAGGTGGAGGGGCTGCCAGGAAGTCATGTGGTCCACAGTCACAAGAAGTTACCGGAACTGAACTTGGCCAGCGTTATGAGCAATTTCCAGAAAGCCTCACAGGAGCATCCCATGTCTGGAGACAACGGCTAGTTGTCAACCATCCCAGATAAATTGCTTTTCGACCAGGTGATTGGCCAAAGAGCTGGGGACAGAGAGAGCTCAAGGGACCATTTCTCCAGCTCCAGCAAATCTGTCTTGATAAACCCCAAACGTAGATGGTTTTGATCAATTTGCAGTCCCATCAGGGGTTCAGATATGAGGGCTAAAGTTATGTTTTAATTTTTAATTACTGTGCTTAAGAGAACTATAAAACAAAAACTCCTCTAACCTGTAAGCCTTACTTGCCCAAGTACAGATAATGAGGAACCTGCCTACTCCATTTTGAAGACAAGACTCATTATACTGCATTGTTAAAAATAAGTTTCCATTTACTGTAAGAACTGAGTTGCTGTTTTTAAGTCTGTTTCCTGGAGACTAACATGCTCCAACCCATGACCTTGACTTGTTTTTGAGAATACCCTTACCCTATCTAGTCACATGGTGACCACAGGATGTTTTTCAAGATTTTTCTGCATTTCCTTATTGCCCCATTGTCTTTCCTCTGTAAACCTGCTTTGCAACTACTTGTGATTTTAGTCCTGAAAAGGAGCCCACCAAAAGGATTCAGGGCTGCTCTCTTTAACCCAACTTAGGAGGCAGTCACTGGCTAACTCTTGGGTGCTGTTAGTATTCTGAACTGCCCCTTGGGGACCCACCCAGCATTCTGACATCATCTTATGTGAAGTCCCTTTTAAGAAAAAACTCCTTGAGACTCCACCAGCTCCGATTGGACCAAGAGGTGAGTCTTTGTTCTCCTAGCTGATCACCCCAGCCTCTAGGCTTTAGGCCCAGGGCACACCTCGATGCTGCCCCCATCGGCCCCAGTTCCAGGCCAGCAGGCAGGACTCCTGCAGGTAGGCCTGACCACCACCATCCCCCTACTGGACCCTGTAACCTAGAAGCCCCACTCCACCCCCCAAACCCACCCATCCTCCAAGACGGCAGCTCCAATTGGACTGAGAGCCTTCAGCCAGTTTCTGATGGAAGCAGATACAGAGATTCACAACCAAGCACCAGGCTGAGCTCCGGGAGTCCAGTCAAAGGGAGAGAAGAGGGATTCTATGAACAATGGGGATCAAGGTCATCACGATGGGGAAATCTACAGAGACAACTGAACCAAGCTCATAGGAACTCACAGACTTTAGATGGACAGCTGTGGAACCTGCATGGGATGAGCTAGACCCTCTGCATATGGAAGACAGTTGTGTAGCTGGGTCTGTTTGAGTGGCCCCTGGCAGTGTGATCATGGTCTATCCCAGGTGCATGAGTGGCTTTCTGGATCCCATCACCTATGGTTGGACATTTTGCTCACCCTTGATGCATTGGGGAGGGGTTTGGTTCTGCCTCAAATGAATGTACCGAGCTTAGCTGTCCCCCTATGGGAAAACTTACCCTTTTGGAGGAGGGAATGAGGGGTGAGTGGGTGGGGGAGTTGGAGGAGGGATGAAAAAATTAAGAATTGATTTTAAAAACATTTAAATTTAAAAAAGGAAAAACTCCTCCCCTTCACTCTCTCTCTCCCCCCTCTCGCCAGAGGTAGTACACACCTCCCTCCCTCTCTCTCTCCCTCCCTCTCTCTCCCTCTCTCTCTCCCTCTCTCCTCCCTCCCTCTCCTCTCTCTCTCCCTCTCCTCCCTCTCTCTCTCCTCTCCTCTCTCTTCTCTCTCTCTCCTCTCCTCTCCTCTCCTCTTCTCTTCTCTCTCTCTCTCTCTCTAATAATGAACTTTCTGTATAGGCATGTGTCTGCATGCTGTGAGTAACTTTACACAGTTTCACGCCACAGCCTGCCACCCGAGTTTGCATGGCCTGTCTCCCTCACCCACTGGGGCACCTTGGCCCAACCTGCCCATGTGCCGTTTTAAAACAGGTGCACCCCAATAAAATCAAGCTTACTCCAAATTTGGTTCAAATTGTGGTAGTGGTCTTATTCTTGCCCAGTGGGATTAACATTTTCTGGAGGCCCCCAGTGAGATTCACCACCCACCCAATTCTAAACCCAGACCTTTGCTCTGGAACTCTGAGGCTGAGGGGCTGCCTCAGAAGGAGTGTGCCTGGAGACATTCCAGGGCTCTGAGGCTGCCTTCGGGTTTCAGACTATCAGAGTGAACTTTAGTGCTGGAATAAGCAGCAAGCATCTATGGAGCCCTTCTGAAGAGTGATAGTCTGTTTTGGTTTTGTGGGATCCCTTTTGAGTCCATGGAGGGGGTTTGGCAGGACCCCAATAATTCTCCTGTCCAGGGCACAGAGCGAAACATCGCATGGCCCACCTGAGGTTCTTGGTCTGGTTTTATGTCCCATTTGTCTTGTCTTGGTTTGGGCGTCATTTTCACTGTTCTCTTTCTGTCTTTTGTACTTTCTGTGTTCGTTGGTTTATCTTGGACTTAGGGCGACTGAACTATTGGACAGTGTGAGTAATAAAACTAGCAAGCCTAACAGCCCTCTAATCTGTGTCCTAAAGAATTTTGGCAAACATTACCTCTCTATAGTCAAGGGGGATTGTGATTAATTTATCACCAAGGATTGCCTCCAAACCTTCTGTGAAACTGAATTATGGGTTGACTGGCCCTCCCGGGTACTTTTGATTCTCTGATAGCATGGGCAGTAGTGAATGTCGCTATTAGTAAGTCTGGTAACCCGGATCAGATTGGATACATCTTGCCTTAGGCTGAAGCCACTTCCAACCTGCCTCCCTGGATGAAGGTCTATGTAGTCTGCAGTAGGCAAGGTGGCCAAGCCCTGGCTGTCAGCAGGCAGACCCATAAAGGACCTGTAACAGAGACCCAGGAGCCTCCTCTGAAAACTGTTCTGTAGGACTCTCAAGAGGAAGAATCCCTCCTCCCTCCATATAACTGTCTTCACCCCCTGCTCTGATCCTCACCTCAGTCTCCACCTTTGCCACCCCAGTCCCCACCACTGAAGCCTCACTTTGCTCCCCTGTCCACGCCTACCCCAACCCCATCATCTAGTTCTTCCCTACCTCTGCCTGTCTTCTTCCCGCTAGCTCATCCCTACCTCCTCATGTCTTTTTCCCTTCCCCCCACACACCAGGGAGTCCAATATGGCCCTCCTGACTCCTCCTCCAATTCTGGTTCTGGGGCGGCACCTGCTTCAGTCCTCACTCCCCTTCGGCTACTTCCTGACTATCACTACCTGTATGTCCCTTTCTCCAGCACAGATCTCTACAACTGGAAGAACCAGAACCCCTCTTTCAGCACAAACCCTGATTCCTTAATTTCTCCAACTGATTCTATCTTTTTCAGTCATCTCCCCACTGGGATGACTGTCAGTAGATTCTCCGTACCCTCTTCACTACTGAAGAAAGGGAATGGGATTCTGGATTCTCATGAAAGCAACTGGAGCACTCCCTGGAACAGCTTCAATGGCTGATGACCAGAGAGCAGAGGCAATTGATCACACCCTGCCAAGAAGGAGACCCCATTGGGATGACAACACACAGAGAGGTAGGAGGTCACTCAGTGAGTGCCACCAGGTTCTGTTAGAAGGGATGGAACAGGCAACCTGAAAGCCGACTCATCTAAGGTAGCAGATATAAAACAGGGCCAAGATGAATCACCTTCAGCTTTCCTGGATGCCTATTGTTAAACACCCTTTTGTTAGGGTCCTGGAGAAGTCTCATAAAAGACTACCACCCACATATGCAATCAGAAAGAGCATTTATTATCTCGGGGAAGTTTCCAGTGTATGGGGGCCAACCATTCTACACAAAGGCAAAATGGTAATGACCCAAAGAGGGATGTGTTGGGCTCCTTTTAAGCATAGCTAAGGGGAGGTCCTAGAGCAGTTAGGTCATTTTATCTACAATTGGCTTAATCAAGTGGTAATCATAATAGTAGGTTTTAATTGGCCAGGGCTAGTTGGGGGCTGGTCAGGGCAACAACTTTCATTTTGGGGCAGGCCTGAACAAGTCCCAGGCTTTGTCCTTGAGTTGCTGTGGAGGCTGGCTGGCCTAGTACATACTGACTGTGGGGACAGGCTCAGTGGCCCAGGCTTGGTGCATTCTATCTCCCTTGACTCTGTGGTCAGGGGAACCAGTGATTAATTGCCCTTCATTTGTAGCTCTTTCAGAAACTACTTGTTCAGTCTCAGGAAACTGAAATTGAGGCCTGATCTCTGAGAGAAGACTGAGCAGCCTGTTATGTCATATGCTTGGTCTTCTTACTTTTGTCTTAGGATTTCTACTGCTGTGAGGAGACACCATGACCATGGCAACTCTTATAAAGAAAACATTTAATTGGGGTGGATCACTTATAGTTCAGGTTTAGTCCATTATCATCATGGCAGGACATGGTGACATGCAGGCAGACATGGTGCTAGAGAAGGAGCTGAGAGTTCTACATTTTGATCTGCAGGCAACAGGAAGTGAACTGTCTCCCATACTGAGTGTAGCTGAAGCAAAGGAGACCTCAAAGCACACCCCCACAAGTGATACACTTTCTTCAACAAAGCCACACCTCCTGATAGTGCCACTCCCTTTGGGGCCATTTTCTTTCAAACCACCACACCCCTAAAGGCCCAGAGGACCTGGCAAATCTCAAGGTGATTAACTTGGCCTTTGGTACTTAGTTAGCCCCTGACATATGTAGAAAGATACAAAAGATTGATGGGTTTGCAAGAACAGGTCAGAGCTGTTAGACATAGCCCAAAAGGTATTTGACAACAGAGACAGCAAAGAAGATCTTCTGATAAAGAAGTTGGGATGTATCATACTGGCTGTACTATAAATCCCAGCTACTCTCAACTATGCCCATGCACCTTGTGATCAAAAGAGGAGACCTCTACAAAAGGATCAATGCACCTACCACAAAGAAATGGGTCATTGGAAAAATGGATGTCCATGACAGAAACAGGTAGTCCCACTTCCCAAGCCCTAGCTAATTCTAGCTGTGGAGTGCTGGGAGCCATAGGATTATGCAGTAGGGATTCAGCCAGTATCGATAAAGGTCAACCTATCAGAACCAAGGGTCCTGGTAGAGGATTAAGGCATCATGCAAGACATGTTGGAGTTATTGCCTTGTGAATGAATTGAGTATTTCTTGCTGCAGACTTCTTGCTGCAGAAGCCATAGCTTATTCCCATCTGTTACAATTTGGGATTCATTTGCCACAGTTTAAAAGTGTTTGATCATCTGTTGGGTACAATTTCCCCTGTGTTTGGGATATATTGATAACACCCCCTAACTACGCGTGAAGACACACATAGTGAAAAACCTGCTCCCCACAACCAGGCCTTTGTTCCTTTTCCAATGCAGACGTAGAGATCTGCCTTCCTGCAATTATTTTTATTGACAGGCATTTGGTTAGTATTAAGTGTCCTGGCAAAAGTATCTCATTTGAGACATTTCCAGAATGTTGATTCATAGCTACTTAGTTTGATAGAGGACAAGTATGCCTAAGAGTAGCGATGACTTAAACTAACCTAGCACTAAAAGGTTCTTAACTCCTTGTATTTACTTTCACCTTGGTTTATTAACACAAGATTTTATCTTAGAGATTTATTGCTTGCATTTACCCTGAGAAAACAATGGGAAAGGTAATCAGAAGGAAGTAAACCTTCCAGCAGATTCCCTGAAGACCTGCAGCACAGCCTTGGTAAGAGTGGCTGGAAGGTACCAGGTTCTGTTTCTTGTGCAAATTAAGCTTAAATCCTCTCCTTTGTTCTACAGCCTAGGTGTAATCCTTAGATCTAAAGAAGTTCCCTTTAGGCAACTGATTATGGTGAAAGTGCAACAACAGACCAAAACCTGCAAGTTTTCTCCCACTGCTTATGCAACTTGCCTAGTAACCATGGAAAAAATGGCAAGAATGCCTTTAGAGGCAGTACAGAGAAAAAGACAGGTTGTTGTTGTTTGTTTGTTTGTTTGTTTGTTTGTTTGTTTTACCTTTTTCATAACTTTTACTGATTATTGACTTTTAGCTTATCACCTAGCCATACTTAGGAATGTAATTTAAGCACATGGCTTCCCCTCTTCGACTCCCTCATTGATTTAATCTCTAGTTGACTTCATCAATGAGCCTTCACTAACTAACTCCCATTTTTTTTTTTTATAATATTAAAAAGGACCAGCCTGAAGGAGGCAGAATGGGGAACAGAAAAAAACAAATATCACATTTTCTCCCCCTGGAGAAATCTAGCAGAATCTAGATTTAACTACATATACATTGCTCTGGTTAGTTTAATCAACTTGATACAAGCTAGGGTCACTTGAGAAAAGGAACCTTAAGTGAGAAAATGCCACCATCAGATGGCCAGTAGGTATGCCAGTGGGGAATTTTCTTGATTAAAGATTGATGTGGGAGGACCCAGCTCACAGTGGGCAGTACCACCCCTGGACAATGGTCCTGGGTTGTGGAAAAGCAAGCTGAACAAGCCACAGAGAGGATGGTGGTTTGAATGAGAGTGGACCCCACGGGCTCATGCACGTGGGCCCCGATGGTGGAACTGTTTGGGAAGGACTAGGAGGTGTGGCCTTGCTGGAGGAGGTGTGGCACTGGAAGTGGGCTTTGAGGGTTCAAAAACCCACACCATTCCTAGTTAACTCCCTCTCTGCTTCCTGCTTATCAAAACATAAGCTCTCAGCTACTGCTCCAGCACCATGTCTGCTTGCCTGCTGCCAGGCTCCCTGCCATGATGGTCATGGCTCACCCTCTGAAACTATAAGCTCCAAATAAACTTTTTCTTCTATTAAAAAAAAAAAAAAAGACTAGCCTTAATATTATATACTTCCTGGGGGCTCAGAAGAGATAACTACGAATGGTGAGAATTATTTTCAGAAAATGAGTCTAGGTACACCAAGCTCTTTGTCCATCTACTTTATTCCTCTGAGATAAAATCCTATCTACACAGCTTCAGTTCTGTTCTCATGCCTAACTCCTTTCTTGCCTGATTTCTCTCTACCTTTATCCACTGTTCCCTCCTAAGTTCTATCTTAATTCTCTTATCTTAATTCTGCCTCATCTAGATCCTTCTCATCTTGTTCTTACCCAGCTAGTACTTCCCCATCTGCCTCTTCCTCATCTTCCACCTTGTCCACTTGTTCTCTCTGGTCAAAATCCTCCTTATCCTTCTCAGTTCTCCGTCCTCAAGTTCTCCACCCCTCTCTTCCTCTCCATCTCCTTATCCCTCTCGGTTCTCCATCTTTAAGTTCTCTCTTAACTTCTTCCTCTGAATTCTCTCACACCCCTCAGTTCTTTTCCTCCCCCAGTTCCCTAGGGTATCCAGTTATATATCTAAGCCATAGCAATCCTCCTGCTCCAGCCAGGTCACCAGGCTTGAGTTCCTACAGGGTCATAAAGGCAGGTAGGAATTTTCCTCAGGCAGTGACTGTCAGGCTTTCTTTTACAACCCAAATGAGTGCTAATGATTGGTTAGTCAAGAAGGGAATTTATGTGCTCAATCTATATTCCCAGAACTGGTTAGGTAAGAAATTAGGAGTCTGCCATGTGGTGGTGGTGGTGCACGGCCTTTTCCCAGCACTTGGGAGGCAGAGGAAAGTGGATCTCTGAATTCGAGCCCAGCCTGGTCTACAGAGCAAGATCCAGGACAGGCACCAAAACTACACAGAGAAACCCTGTTGGGGGGGGGAGAAATTAAGAAAGAAAGAAAGAAAGAAAGAAAGAAAGAAAGAAAGAAAGAAAGAAAGAAGAAAGGAATTAGGAGTCTATTAGTAAGGCTGTAAGGAAGGAGGGTCTCACCCTAAATTGCACAAGAAATAAAGCTATCACCTGACTTAGGAGACAGGTGTTTCATTTGGCCTTGGATGCTTGATATGTATTTTAGATAAATACACTGTTAGGAGTTCTAGAAAGCACACATAGCATTATAAGAAAATCACTGTAGGAACCAGCTAATATATATACAAAAGCTAAAATATCACCAAGACTTCTTAAGCCATGGCTTGACCTTTAGAGAAGTCCTTGACTTTTCCAAGTAGTAGCTTTTGTGATAGTAGCTGAATTCTATTACATTTTCCTGCTGCTTGCAACATCCCATCTTATGCCATAAATGAAAGCTGACAGTTATTGCCCTGTGTGTGAATCTTATCAGCCTTGGTGACCCTGAGAAATTCAAGCCTCACATTGCAAAAAGAATTACTGTTGTAAATGTGTACATTTACCTGTTAATATACATCAATATACATATACACAAATGTATACATAAACTGGCACCATTGCTGTAGAGAAGAAGTTTGTTAGAACAATAAAGGGACATTAAGAGGAAGAACATGGTGTGAGTAGATTCATTTTCCCCTCTCTCAGATTATAGTATCTCCGCTGATTGTAGCATCTTCTTTGGACCCTGAGAGAAAGTCTTTGAGGCTGGTTCCTTAAAGGATTTTGTTGGTGGAGGACTACTGATATAGGGATTTAGCCCAGTCACTGTATCTGAGGTCAACATTAGAATGAGTAATGTTTACTGTATCCGTGGCAAACATTGGAGTGAATACCTGTTTTCCAGAAGCACTTTGACCTTGAAGAATCACTGTGGAAAGCAGTAAAGAATCTTTGTGGAAAACAGTGATTGTGTTCAGTGATTTGTAGATTTGTTTTTCTGAGGGGTGCTGCAGCCTTTGCATGATTTTGGTCACAAGAAGCCTCTGGCACACCTGAAGCGCTTAGATTACTGTGTACTTACTGTAAATGGTACACAATAAAGGACGAAGATCACATGGGCATGTGATGCTTTCTTTTAGAGAGACATCTAGATTAGATTAGGGATCTTGGTGTGAGAAAATACTTTATCCAAAAACAACTTTGTGTAACAATCAATAAATATGCCTTTGTATGGCTGTTCGAGGTTCAGTTCATTAGAGGCTACATGTTCCTGCTGCCACACAGGCCTTAAAGTTTACCTTGGAGGGACTTCTTTCTTCGACCTAACCACACAACACAGAATACTCCAACAAATTAGTGAGGCTGAGGCTCCTTCAAACTATGCCTCCAGGAGCCTATGGTAACCTTCACCACGTGGTGGTTTGAAAGAAAATGGCCCCTAAAGGGAGTGGCACTATTAGGAGGTGTGGCCTTGTCGGAGTAGGTATGGTCTTGTTGGAGGAAATGTGTCACTGTGGAAGTGGGCTTTGAGGTCTTATGTATACTTAACTCATGCCCAGAAAGAGAGACTACTTCCTGTTGCCTGCATATCAACATGTAGCAACTTCTTCTCCAGCATCATGTCTGCCTGCACACTGCCATGTTCCCCACCATGATGATAATGGACTAAACCTCTGACACTGTAAGTTGCCACTTCAATTAAATGTTTTCCTTTGTAAGAGTTGCCTTAGTCATGGTGTCTCTTCACAGCAATAGAAACCCTAACTAAGACAGGGACCAACCTGTAAATTTGCTGGTAGGCACAAGTCTACTCATTCAGGAGACCCTATGACCCCTTACAACCAAACAATAAAAATCCAGGGGCAACAGGGGATATCAAAGAACACGAAAGGATCACTGACTAGAATGTTAACCCGGGGCCAGGAACTATGACTCATTCTTTCATTGCTGTTTCTGAATGTCCCTACCCTTTACTGGGGCAGAATATCCTGAACAAGCTCCAGGCAACAATATCCTTCTCAGGAGACGTTCCTGCAATTGGGAAGCCCTGCTAAGGCTTTAACCATTATTTGACCAATAAGGGAGAAATATCTGCTCCTCCAAAATCCAACCCATTCCTTGGGAGGGGAATAGAAAAAGTTGTTGATCCAGGAAGTTCTGTGCTGAAGTATTGTGTACCTCAATAAAGTTTGGCTGGGAATCAGAGGACAAAGCCAGCTACTAAATTAGATATAGATGTCAGGCAGTGGTAGCACAGGCCTTTATTTAGTCCTAGCATTCAGTAGGTAGAGATTCATCTGGATCTCTGTGAGTTCAAGGCCACACTGGGAACAGAGTCAGGCATGGTGGCACATGCCTTTAATCCCAGCACTAGGAAAGAAGGAAGATGGCACAGAAAGGTATATAAGGCATGAATAAACAGGGAGTCTCTCTCTTGAGGCTAAAGATTTCATAGAGGTAAGAGCGTGGCTGTCTTGTTCTGTTTTCACCCCAATATCTAGCTCCGTTTTTGTTTTGTTTTGTTTTTGTTTGTTTGTTTTGTGTTTTGTTCTTTTCTTTTCTTTTGTTTTTTTTTTGTTTTCTTTTCTTTTCTTATTAAACAGACTATTTAGCAACTCATATTACAAAGGTCCTAGAGTTTGGGCAGAGGACAATCCTCCTGGCTTGGCAAAACATGCGCCACCTGTCACAGTGCATCTAACATCAGCATTAATGCCCATCCAGTCAAGCAATATACCATCAATTCAGAAGACAGGGAAGTGATTAAGATTCACATCAGGTGCCTCCTTGAGGCAGGCACACTTATTCCTTGCCAGTCAGCCTGGAATACTCCCTTGTTGCCTGTCCAAAAGCCTGAAACTTGAGACTATAGACTAATGCAAGACTTGAGGGAAGGGAACAAGAGGGTAGAATCCCATTTACTCAACCGTTCTAAATCCCCATAGTTTGCTCATTTTATTACTACCAGAGCATAAAGTTTACATTGCATTGGACTTAAAAGATACATTCTTCTCCATCACTCTGTCAAAATTAAGTCAGCTCATCTTCACATTTGAATATGTAGATGATTTGTTATTGGCTGCTAGAGAGGAGGAGGACTGTCTGAGAGCCACCACAGGCCTTTTGGAAACTCTAGCCCAGTTAGGCCATAGAGTTCCTAAAGAGAAAGCCCATATTTTCTAGCTCCAGAATATCTACTTGGGGTATGAACCGAGAGAAGGGAAAAGACTGTTGTCCCAGGCCTGCATAGTGGTCATAATGCAAATTCCAACTCCAACCATCAAGAAGCAAGTTAGGGAATTTCTTGGAGCTGTTGGATATTGCTGTCTTTGGATCCCTGGGTTTGCTGAAATTGCCAAACCCTTGTACTCCGCCACAGCTGGGAAAACAACCCTTTGGAATGGACTGAGGAACATGAATGGGCCTTTAAGAACTTAAGAGGCCCTGGCACAGGCCGCCACTTTAACTCTTCCTGATGTCTCCAAGCCCTTTCCTCTTTACCTCCTTGAAAGAAGAGACATTGCCAAGTGAGTCCTGACTCAGACCCTGGGTCCCTGGAAAAGGCTGATAGCTTGCATCTCAGAGAGAATGGGTCCTGTAGCCTCTGGATGGCCCCTCTCTTTAAGAGCCATTGCAGCCACCACAATTCTTGTAAAAAAAATAAAAATAAAAATCTGACAAGCTTACATGGGACAGACTCTAGCTATAATAGCTCCATGTGTTGTGAAAGCCCTGCTGAGAGAGGTCAGCAGCCAGTGGATGTCTAATGCCCATCTGTATCAGTTTGAATGTAACTGTCCCCCATAAACTCATAGAGAGTGGCCCTATTAGGAGGAGTGGAAGACCTGTGTCATGTTGGGGATGGATATTGAGGTCTCCTATGCTTAAGCTATGCCTAGTTTAGTATAGTGCTACCACCACCCGCTCACCATGTCCGAGCGAGAGGCTGTGGATCAAAAAACAGACAAGAAACAGTGGGTCATTCTTCTCCGCAGAATGCCAAATGCTGTTTATTAAAGAGGGCAGGAGGCCTTAAATACAGGCTTACAGCACAATGGGAGAACCCCAGAGGGCAGAAGTTCACTACACCCAATATGCAGGATACACAAACAAGGAACCTCCTGTAAGCATTCAGGAGGGTGGAAACCAGCAGGGGATCAGCATAAGGAGGACATCAAGGTCAAGGTCAGCAAGCAAGGCAACAGCTACCCAAAACAGGGGCCAGGGACCTACAGTTTAGTTCACTTCCTGTTGTCTGTGGATCAAGATGTAGGACTATCAGCTCCTTCTCTAGCACCATATCCCCCTGCACACCCTGTCCTGCCATGATGATAATGGATTGAGCCTCCAAACTGTTAGCCACCCCAATTTAATGTTTTTCTTATGAAGGAAACTTCATAAGAGTTGCCATGGTCTGCCAGGCAGTGGTGGTGCACGCCTTTAATTCCAGCACTTGGGAGGCAGAACCAGGCAGATCTCTGTGAGTTCAAGGCCTGCCTGGGCTACCAAGTGAGTTCCAGGAAAGGTGCAAAGCTACACAAAGAAACCCTGTCTCGAAAGACCAAAAAAAAAAAAAAAAAAAAAAAAAAAGAGTTGCCATGGTCATGGTGTCTCTTCACAGCAAGAGAAACTCTTAGGCAGAAGTTGATACTAGGGACTAGGGTATTGTTGTGATAGGTCTGACCATACTTTTCTTGAAGGAATATGGGCCTTGGGACTGTGTATTAGAAAAGTAGTTGAATGCTTAAGTGCTGCTTAATGGGCCATACTAGAAGGAGCTTGGAAGACTGTGCTATTGCATGTACTTTGCTGAACTCTAGGGGTCTGGCTCAAGAGATTTTAGAGGAGAAGAATTTTAATATATGACTTAGAGATTGTTCTTGTGATATTTTGGTAAAGAACGTGGTTGCTTTTTGCCCTTGTCTGAAGAGTCTGTCTAAGGTTAAAGTGAAGAGATTTGAATTAATCCCATTAGTAGATGAAATCTCAAAATGACCTGATAAGACTTTGTCATGTGGTTACTGGTGTTCATGCTTATAAAGATCTATAATTAAAAGGAGCAAGCTGAGCAAGGAAAAATACAAAATGTGCAATTTGAGGATAAAAAGCACTAGGAAGTAGAATGGAACTGAGTTCAGTGTTCAAGGAGATAAACAGATTAAGAGATGGAATAAAGGGAGTGGAGACCTCAGGACAAAATCCCACCCAGTTAAGTTTGTGAAAAGGAATTAAAGAAAATCTGAGAGTCAGGTGTGGTGATGCATGCATTTAATCCCAGCACTCGGAAGGCAGAGACTGGCAGATCTGAGTCTGAGGTCAGCCTGGTCTAAAAGCAAGTTCGAGAACAGCCAAATTCAGGCAGTGAAGGAAACCAATGAGAAAACAGAAAGGTGGTGAAGATGTAATTGAATGAGGGAGCCATGTTCTAGCCCCAGTAAGCAGCAGAACTTGGCAGTTTTGGCCAAATGGTTCTGGTTTTATAGTTAAGCACAGAAGAAAGAGATTATGAAATATTCCTCTGTTCCTAAGGAAAGTTGCTGAGGCCAGGCATGTGTCAAGGGTACCCCTGAATAGAGGCCCAGATAGGCCATTGTGTAAAGTTTGAAGTTGAAACCTGGATTGCCTTGGAGACCCCAAGAAGTTAGAGATGCCAGAGTCTTTGTTTACCTACCCGAAAAGCTGCTAATAGGCCATGGAACCAGCCCAAGAGAAAGAGACATATGTTGCAGTCAACAAAGCTTAAAGGAGTTGGAGATCTGGAGTGTTTTGGCATCAGACATGGAGATACAAGTTTGGAGTTTGCCTGGCTGGTTTTCAGTCTTGCTTTGGTCCAGTATTTCCTAACTGTGGTCCCTTCCCTACATTTTGAAATTGTAATGTATATTCTGTGCCATCATATGTTAGAAGTATGTAGTCTGGGGCTGGAGAGATGGCTCAGAGGTTAAGAGCACTGGCTGCTCTTCCAGAGGTTCTGAGTTCAATTCCCAGCAACCTCATGGGGACTCACAACCATCTGTAATGAGATCTGATGCTTTCTCCTGGTGGGTAGGCTTACATGCAAGCAGAACACTGTACACATAGTAAATAAATAAATCTTTTTAAAAAAAGTATGTGGTCTTTTTTTTTTTTAATTTTGATTTATAGGGGATTGTAGTTAAGGGACTGCACGAATCTCAGAAAAAGCTTTGAACTATGGACTTTAAAACATTGTTGAGACTGTGATAGACTATGGGGACTTTTGAAATTTGACTAAATGCATTTTGCATTATGTTATGGTTACAAGCTTATGGGGGTCAGGGAGGGGAATGTGGAAGTTTGATATAATTGGCCCCCATAAGCTCATAGGGAGCGGCACTGTTGGGAGGTATGGCCTTGCTGAAGTGGGTTTGGCCTTGTTGGAGGAAACATGTCACTATGGGGGCTGGTTTTGAAGTCTCCTATGGTCCAGCTACACCTAGTTCAATTCACTTCCTCTTGCCTGCAGATCAATATGTAGAACTCTCTAATGCAATAAATCCATGGGAGTCTGCTTAAGGAGTATTAGGAAAATTTATTAAGGTAAATTGAGGAAATACACTCAGGAATACAGAATAGAGTAGACAGTTGAAGTCGTCCTTTTATCTGAACAGGAGCTAATCCACCTGCCAGTTCAATCACACCAAGAAGCAGGGAGCAGGGAGAAGGGACTCATGACCCTTCTCCCTTTCCTTTCAAGAGGTTGTGTACAACAAGGCAAGAAGCACTGCCTCCTTCGGTCCTTACAGGCTAAGGTCATGGGCAGAGCCAATACCACTACAACTCTTAGCTCCTTCTCCAGCAACATGTCTGCGTGCATACCAACATTGCCATGATTATAATGTTATAATGCTATTCCAATTCAATGTTTTCTTTTATAAGAGTTGCTTTGGTCTTGATGTCTCTTCACAGCAATAGAAACCCTAAGACACCAATGACCCAGTACCAACCCCTTCTTTTAGGTAAGGATAAACATATTTGATAAATCCTTGGCCATTAATCTCGCCACTCTGATGCCTGATGATGACCCTGAGAACATTCATGACTGTCTGCAGAGGTTGGACATCATCCAAGGTGTGCAACCTAACCTGACAGATGTTTCTCTCACCACCAAAGACGCAGGTTTCTACACAGATGGCAACAGCTTCATTCAAGAAGCCAGATATTCAAGGGCAGTGGTGGTCACAGTCCAGAAGGAGGTCATTTGGGCACAAGCCTTTCCCAGGGGTACATCTACCCAGAGTGCTGAAATAATTGCTCTGACATAGGCTTTAAGAAGGGCTGAAGGAAAAATGGTGAACATCTACACAGACAGCCAATATGCATTTTTCATGGCTCATTTTCATGGACAGATATATAAATGGGCTTGTTCACTTCAGAGGGAAAGACTATTAAAAATAAACATGAAGCCGGGAGGTGGTGGTGCATGCCTTTAATCCCAGCACTTGGGAGGCATAGCCAGGCAGATCCCTGAGTTCCAGGCCAGCCTGGTCTACAGAGCAAGATCCAGGACAGGCACCAAAACTACACAGAAAAACCCTGTCTTGAAACAAAAACAAACAAACAAACAGATGAATAAATAAATAAGTAAAAATAAACATGAAATTGTCCAGTTGCTGGAGGCCATCTGGCTGCTGAGGAACTGGCTATAATTTACTGGCCAGGACACAAAAAAGACAAAAGCCCCCCAAACTCAAGGTAACACCTATGCAGATCAAGTTGCCAAAGAGGCTGTTCTTGGGAAACCCAAACCCAAGACTGTTCTGGAACTATCTGCTATCTCTGAGTCCCAACTCTGTCCAATGAAGATGTTCCTAGGTATGATCCAGGAGAAATCAAGTCATATTCTGACTTGGTGGTCCAGGAGAGCTGCAATGGATATGGATCTTGCCTGAAGGAAGAATCTGCATGTCAGAGGTACTAGGCCCGGGGCTGGAATGATGGCTCAGTAGTTAAAAGCACCAACTGTTCTACCAGAGGACCAGGGGTTCAATTCCAGCACCCACCTGGCAGCTAACAACTGTCTGTAATGCTAAGATCTGACACCCTCACACAGACATACATGCATACACCAATGCACATAAAATAAAGATAAATAAATTGTTATTTAAAAGAAAAAAAAAGGTACTAGGCCCAAACTGGCTAACTGCCTTGCATTGCACCCTGACTGAAGCTTGAAAAAAGAGACCTCAAAGCCCACTTCCACAGTGACACACTTCCTCCAGCAAGGCCACAGCTCCTAGCAGTGCCACCCCCTTTGGGGGCCATTTTCCTTCAAACCACCACAGTCATCCAGTAAGTTGTGGATGTTTGTTATCGTTTGGGGGTTGGTTTCAGGTTGTTATTGGTAATGGTCAGGAAAAAAGCTGAACAAAGGAGATTAGATTCAGGGGTCTCTTTCTGAAGAGAAAAGGCAGGGAGGGATATAGTGTAGAAATGATGGGATAAAAGGATGGACTTTTGAGTCTACTTTTGAACAACCACTAGTTTCAGATATTTTACATTGGTATGGATTTTTGTATATTGATACAAAGTTAAGGTTATTTTTGCTATACTGTATAGAAGTTTCTACTCTTGTTTAAGGTATTGTACCTATGTAGCTCATTTAGAAATGTAATGTAAAGTTCAAGTCCTTAAGAGCTATTATTATAAACCATTTAGGATAATTAAGGAACACAGGTTAGTAGTTAAACAGGTATAACAGTTAAATTTGTAGTCGTGTTAGGTATGTTTTCAAGGTCATACAAAAATATATTTTAGGGGCTGAAGAGATGGTTCAGTGGTTAAGAGCATTGGCAGCTCTTCTAAAGGTCCTGAGTTCAATTTCCAGCAACCATATGATGGCTCACAGCCACCTATAATGGGATCTGATACCCTCTTCTGGTGTGCAGGTATACATGCAGATAGAGCACCTTATACATAAAATAAATAAGTCTTAATAAATTATTAAAAAAAACATTAATAAAAAATATATTTTAGATAGATAAATGGTTTTCAAAGACCTACAGTGCTACGGACCTCAGGAATGTATCATAAGAATTTAGCTGGTTATGGCAGAGTCACTACTTGAAGGGATCAAGGAATTCATTCAGAGGAAGCCAAATTCCAAGGAGCTTCTGGTGTTACTTGGCTTGTTATATATCAGTTGTCTTCTGTTATGAAAATCATGTGTGCCTTCATAGTTTTCCCAATTGATTTTTCCCTAAGAAGGGCTAACAGTGTGGACTGGTCACTCTCTGGACATACACATTCAAGGTATTTGGAGAACAGCCTCAGGAAAGGCTTCCTCTGGAATCAGATATCTCCCTTAGCCACTTTCAAGGACTAACAGTAATACAGTCCATATGCTATTCTTCTGATTTAAGGCAAATTCCACAAGGAGATACTGCCTAGGTCAGGTGGACGTTAAGTAATAGCTTTACACAATTTAGTTTGGACCCTCCTTTCTTTAACTACTTACCTAACCACTTCTAGGAATATTTAGATAACTTTCTGTGCTGACAGCTATGCTCAGCCAGAACCCCAGTTCAAGCCTCCCTGTAATTATCATCATTGGCAGCATCCGGCCAGGTCCATCCCCAGATGGAGGAAAGTACCTTGTCATTGATACCTCTGTACTCTCTAAGAACAGACTTAAGCATCTAGATTACCCATTTGAGAAGGCCTGGCGGATGTGCCAATTAAGCTTAACTTCCTCCTTTCCCAAATCTTACCTCTAGTTCCAGATCTCCCTTTAACTATCACCAGAGGCATCTAGTTGTATACAGACAGGTTGCCTAGCGACTGATTACACCTTCTCCCACCCTGCAGAAAAAAATGGCAGATAGCTTGGACAGATGGGAGCCAAAGGAAAAAAGAAGATAGTTTTATTTTCTCCCATTGACCTAGCAACTTATAGATTCTTAACATTTTCTACCAATCACATTTAAGACTATAGTTGAGCACATAAGATCCCTCTTCTTAGATATTACCCGAATTTAGCCTTTAGTTAATTCATTTCCCCACTGTTCACTTCCCTTTGGGGTTGCAAATGATAATTAACATGCAAATAGAGCACCATATACATAAAATAAATAAGTCTTAATAAATTAATAATATATTGTCCCTCTATGTAATTCCTATCACCCTCCGTTGGACCCTGGGAGCCTGGCTTTGCACTGCCAAGGGATTACTGATTGTAAGTGTGCAAGCAGAGCATGGGAGGGGAAGATTTGGAAAAATAAATGACTGGACTAAGAGCGCGGTGTGCTGAGATTCTATCTCCCAAAAATAGTCCTCGCTGTTTGTAGTTCTCTCTCTTGAGCCCCTGGGATATATAATATTAAGGCTGGTCCCTCTAATATTATAGAAGACTACAGAATATGGTATTTTAAATGTTTTGTTAACCTAGGGCTTTTCATGACAGTGATGCTCCTGGCAGCACCAATTTACTTCAGAGAAGATTATGGGCATCGAGGAAACTCCCTATCGAGTTTGCTTTTAATGTAGCAAAACTAGCCCTTTGAGCAAGAAACTGCTCTTGTCTTGACTGCTGACAGTATGTTGTACAAACTATATAAATAAGACACAAAGAAAAGACTGTTGAACTTTGTCAAAACAAGGTGAGACAGTCCTTCAAAACTCCTGCTTCACAGAAGTCTGTCAGAAATCCTAGGCCTGTAGGTTGAAGATGGATGCCCCAACATTATAGAGGAACCTTAGGTGACTGACTCTCCAGGCAGCCAGATGTCTCTGTCACTTGTGTAATTTTGCATTGCACTTCCTGTTTAATCAGATAATATTACATCTATCCTCCTGGGGTGTTTGATGGAGTTGAAGACTAGGTAGTTGTAGTTTTCCTTAGTCATGATAGAAGGTAATTTAGGTACAGAGCTTTGAATTCACCAAGATAGGATAAATAATGGAGTATTTTCTTGAAGTCTGCCAAAAACAAATTGAATGGGCATTGTAAATGTAATACTTACTTGATAATTATTCTTATTGTATATAGTTTTACTACATACAATAGAGTATTATCTAGAGTTAAAATCTTTCCTTTTTATTTAAACAAAAAGGGGAAAATGTTGTGTTTTTGCTAATAAGGGGCAACATAATGTAACTGCTTCTCAGTGGAAATGAAGGCTTCACTGTCAGGACCCAGGAAGTCTGAATGCTTGTCAAAGGCCAGGGAGGGGGAGGAGTGCAGGCTGGCAAACGTCTGTTTCAGGTTCTGCAGGAACACCAGGGCCAGGAAGAACAGGCTGCTTTGGAGTAGTCTGGAACTGCTGGTCAAGAAAGGGTTCAGGCTGGTTGGAAATCCTGTCAGAAGCACCTGTGGTTTTCGTCAGTTTACAGTAAGTCCAGGGCAGCTGGTTTTGATTTGGAGCAGTTTGTAGTCTTCAGTTGATTTGCAAATCTATTTGGACAGATACAGACTAGTGTCAGAAGGTAAAGTTAAGGAACTTAGGGGAAAATAAGGGGTGTACACTTGAAACTTCCAGGCCTGTGGTCCGGGTAGCTGAGGGTGTGGGAGTAGTCCCAAGACTAGGGGAAACAGAGAGAGAGAGAGAGGAGAGAGAGAGAGAGAGAGAGAGTGAGAGAGAGAGAGAGAGAGAGGAGATACAGAGGCAGACAGACAGACACAGAGAGACAGAGAGACAGAAAGCCTACTCTCAAGAATAGGCAGTAGGTGGGTAGCTTAGAATGTTGGTTGACAGGAGTCTTTATCTGGAACCTGTTTGACCTATGACAGGTGGATTCAAGTCAGGACTCCCTGAAGCTGACATGAATTTTTTAGGTTTACAAAAAGGGATAAAAGGTTTAGATATGTCAGCATTACCACTGTTTATAATCTATACTGAAATCTACATTATAGAAAATGCAGCAGACTCATGCATTTAAATTTTTGAGCTTGTGACTATGATAATAGGCTAGATTGATAGCTTATCAGAACTCCATTGATTAATTTTAAAATTCTGAAGTTTTGAAGTCTTAGTATAACAATAGCATAGCAAGAAGGAAAGCAGTCTGAAATATTTCTCATATACCTTAAATCACCTCCTCAGACCTTTATAACCTGTATTTATTTATGTGTCTTAAATCACTTTCTTAGGCCCTCATAACTCACTTAAGCTTTTACATCCTCAGACCTTCACAATTTGCATCTACATACCTTAAATTACATTCTTAGACCCCCACAACTTACATAAACATCAAAGACTTTCTCTTTCCATCCAATAATTTACCATGAGATACCAGTGATTAGTAGCAGTCACTGGTACTCAGGAATAGTAAGAAGTTACATTGAAACCTGTTTTGTGAGTTTATTTCTTTCGGTGTGAAGTCAGCCAACAAGGTAAATTGTCTTTGAGTCTGATTTTTACGTATGAAATGGACTGAGCAGGCAGCAGCAGCCTCGTGAGAGGAGCTGAGTGCTTACTGCTGTTAAACTGATGATGCTACAGTTAGCCATCAACAGTATCAGAGATCTGAGAAGAATGCGTTAGAGCAGTGTAATCCAAATGGCCTCTGTATGACAGAGACTTACCCACTACCTGGACAGTTACCCTAGGTTCCCCTGTGGCACGCAGGAGGAACTTGAGAAAACTGACCTATCTTGGTGAGATAGAGAGGGCTATCAACCTAACACTGGCCACAGTTTGGGTAGGACCCTGATGGTGTGTGAGGCATGGAACAGTTCTTTGCCCAGTGGTTAGTGTTACCACAATCCAGGCATAGCCATCTGTGCCCCATCTTCTTCTTTGGAGACCTTAGGGTCAATACTAATATCTGGCATTTCTGTCTATCATCTGGTGGTTTGTTGTTGTTTTTTTTTTTCATTAAACACTTTAAATGTCATATTCAGCAGATCTCTGAGGAGTTTAAGGACCATCTATTTAGTTTACCTAATTTTAATCAAACTTTTAGTTACTTGCTATAGGCTTAATCTTGAAAACATATACAGGAGGCTAAATAAAGCTTGTTCCTGTAAATGAATTACATTTGTACTTAGCATGACTATGAGCATAGCTCTGAGCACATTAAATAAAATTTGATCACTTATAAGGTGACTAAGCATTAACTTACATGTCTTAATCATCTTTAACAGTTTAGTTAGTAGCTTATACAAGATTAGGATTTTACAATTTTATCCCTGTTAAGTTTGGGCCTTAAAAGCTTGAATTGAAGATCCTTTAGCATCCAAATAAAATTTTAAACCATAAATACAGTCACAAAGACAAAGAGGCTAGACATATATCTTCAAGTCAGTTTCTGGTAGCCTGAACAGACCTTAGGAATTTAAAAATCTTACTTATCAAATATACCTTATTTATCAAACGTATGTTGTTCCCTATATGTTTCTGGAAGCCTGGTGTGAACACAGAAAATACATAGGTAGTTAGACATAAATCTCTAAGTCAGCTTTTGTTAATCTGAACAGACTGTTATAATTTAGGAATGTATAAACCTTATTTATCAAATATCCCTAATTCATCAAGCCTAGATTGTAGTTATCTAAAATTTTCTAGAAACCTGGTGTTGAGCAGTTAGTAAAGACATAATTAGTTAGACATCTTTAAGTCAGTTTCTGTTAACCTGAATATACCTCTATAACCTAAGGAATTTATCATTATACAAAATCCAACCTAATCCAAAATAATTTGGCTACCTGCTGTTGCCTCCTTAGCCTAAAAAGGAGATACAATGGTAAGCAGAGGGCTCAGTAGGACTAAGAAGTTTTATGATTGTTGCCTTAGTTGGTTTATACTACATGGTTATCTTAATCAAGGTGGTGGTGAAGTTACATGTGCTCTTTAGCCTTAGTAAAGATGGCTGCCCGTCATTACTGCTTCCATTAAAACATGTCATCAGCCAAAGATGGAGGCAAGCCACATAGTTGATTTTTTTTTTTTTTTTTTTTTGATTTTCAAGACAGGGTTTCTCTGTACAGCCCTGGCTATGAAGACCAGGCTGGCCTCGAACTCACAGAAGTCTACCTGCCTCTGCCTCCCAAGTCCTGGGATTAAAAGCATGCACCACCACTCAGCCATAGTTGCTATTTAAAAACATCTCTTTTCCTAAACAAGAGTTTAATCCCAGTTACACATTCAGATACAGTATTCTATAACAGATCTTCCTTTCTTTTTTTTTGGTTTTTTGAGACAGGGTTTCTCTGTGTAGCTTTGCACCTTTCCTGGAACTCCCTCTGTAGCCCAGGCTGGCCTACGAACTCACAAAGATCCACCTGCTTCTGCCTCCTGAGTGCTGGGATTAAAGGCGTGCACCACCACCATGCCCAGCAGCAGATTATATATATATATATAATATGCTGTAGCAAACTAAGATTACCTATCAGCCTTTTGTTATATGTTTTATGTTAACTTTTTATTACAGATTTTGCATTTGTTTTGTTTTCCAAGATAGGGTTTCTCTGTGTAGCTTTTGGAGCCTATCCTGGAACTCACTTTGTAGACCAGGCTGGCCTTGAACTCACAGAGATTCACCCTCCTCTGCCTCCCAAGTGCTGGGATTAAAGGTATGTACTACCACCACCCGGCAGATTTTGCAAATTTTTAACTATACCTTAAGTACATACAAATCCTGAGATACAGTTTACACAATAGTCTTAAGAGATTTTCTTTGAGAGCAGAGAACAAAGAAATCATAGAGACAGAAGATTTTCAAAAGTAGGAAAAGCTTTGAGAAAAGAGAGTTTAGGAAGTGTACAGCAGAGAAAGTTTAGGTATAAGAGACTTGGGGATCATTTGTTTGTGCAGTGGCAGCAGTTGTTACCACATCAGAGAATTTAGAAATCAAGTGTGTCATTTTTGTGACCTGTACTGAGGCCAAGCCATTTACGGTAAGACAATAAGGCTTTAAAGAAATGTCTGAGTCCGAGGAGGAAAAGAGAAAGGGTCAGAGGCCAGATCTCCACCAGAGGGAAGGTTCCAAGAGGGAGCTGAGCTACAGACACAGGGTTGAAAGCAGGAACTCCATCCAAGGGAGGATTCCAATGCTGTAGAGGCCCAGGAGGAGGGAAAGAAGGGTCAGACAGAGCAGGCAGCTTTGAAGGGGAGGTGAGGAAAGGCTTGCAAACAGTAACTGCAACTGAAGGAGGAGTCCAACATCCTAGAGGCCCAAAAGGGCAGAAGGAAGCTGCAGGGCTTCCAGGAGGGAGCTGAGAGAGAAAAGACAAGGGCAGAGGAGAGAAGGGTAAGTGTCTCGGTGACAAGAATTTCAATCCAGGGCACCCTCAAGGGGACTGAGAGACCTGTCAGAGAGAAATATCCCAAATTATAGAGGAGAGGCGTCCTTTCCCACGTGATGGGGGTCCTGGAGGCGAGAGGAAGCTTCCTGGCACACCGGTGTGACTTTTACAGGCAGCTCCAGGGAGACACTTACCCAGTAGAGGAGGAGAGGTGAGTGGGTAGAGCAGGTAGGGAAGGAAACAGCTGAAGAGGCAGGCTGGGAAAAGGGAGGGTTCCAACAGAGGAAGAGAGGCAACTCTCTTAGCAGTGAGATGCCCATGCAGTGGGTACCCAAGAGGGCATAGCAGGACCAAGGAGCCAGAGAGGCTGAGAAGAAACTTACCAAGTAGGCAAGGTGAGACAAATGGTTAGAATAAGTGGAAGGAAGCAGGGGCTGAAGAGGTGGACTCTAGAACAGGAGTCCACTATGGGGGGTAGCATAAGCCAGCAGAAGCAAGCGATTCATACCTACAGGCCTTAGGAAAGTCAAATCAGCAGCCTGCTTCAATTAGGAGAGGCCAAGGCCCTTGGAAGGGGCTCACCTATGCTCCTCCCAGGTTTCAGGCACCAGATGTAGTATAAAGTGAGGACGTGTCCGCTCCAATAATGGTTAGGGGGAAGGTTTTTATTGCAGACATGAGGGAGACTGCAGCTAGAGGCATCTGGAAGAGTCCAGAGCAGAGAAAGTAGTAGACTAAACATGGGCCAGCAGACTGCATCAGGGAATGAGAAGGGGGTGGGGTGAGAGAGGAAGAGAGGAAAGGATCTCTTAAGAAAGAGGGGGCCAGAGACTGTCCAGAGAGGGAGAACCAGGAAGGCACATGGCTGAAATGGCAGGGTTATATAGGGATGGGGAGCTGGGGGAAGGGGAGCCCAGGAGCTGGAGAAGTTTAGGGCAGGGGGTGTAGTGAGAAGAGCCACAGGTGCTGAGCGGGTCTGGAGGCCAGCATGTTCTTTGGTACGCTCATAGGCCCCATGGTTAGCCATTTGTTCTGACCTTCTTTAGACTCGCACACCCAGGCCGTGCCTTCAGTTAATTCATCACTTAGACATCTACAGGACCTTTCTTTTTTCAGGTAACGGTAGACAGCAATAATAATCAAGATTGTAAAAACAATAAGTAGTAGGTATAGCCGGTTTCTGTGATCTAAAAGTGGGAAAAACAAGAAATATTTTGGTCAAGTCAAGAACAGACATTTTTTTCTGGCAGTCTATGATGAAGGAAAAATGGGAAGCCTATGGTCTTCTTCCTGGCATGGCAGAGGCCTGATGACAGGCCCAGCACAGGTGGAACTGGGTCTTTTTTTTTTTTTTTTTTTTTTTTTGGTCAACTTGACATTAAGTTAGGGTGACCTAGGGAACCTTGGCTGGGAAAATGCCTATACCAGATTGCCTGTAGGCAAGTGTGTGGGGGCATTTTCCTGATTGCTAATCAAGAGAGGAGGCCCACTGTGGGCAGTGCCACTCCTGAGCAGTCTACGAAAGCCAACGGAGCAAGCCACGAGGAGCAAGCCATGAGGAGCAAGCCATGGAGCATTTCTTCATGGCCTCTGCTTCAGTTCCTGCCCACATCCTTTCACGATGGACTGTAAGCTGTAAGCAAGTAAAAATAAGTCCTTTTCTCATTAAGTTGCTTTGGCCAGCATTTTATCACAGTGATACAAAGCGGACTAACACAAGCAGGAGGGAGGCCATCACGCTGGCGCTCCTGAGAACAGAAAGGACTGGCCTTGTGTTCCAACAGGAAGGAGACATCCTCGTTCCCAAGAGTTTCTTGACTATTATACAATTTGGTAAAACACACATCACACTAAACTTAATATCTCACCACTTTCAGAACACGGCTGATTAATCTGAGGTGTTTTTCATGGCTGTGCAGCCATCTCCACACCAGTTTCTTATCTTCCCTCACTGACCTCTGCCCCCAGTGGACACTAACTTCCCAGCCTTGCTCCCAGACTGTGGTTCCCAATGTTCTCTATTTCACCTCTGTCAGCTTGTTGCTCCAGGACTGCCTAGGTACAACCACACTGTCCCTTAGGGCCAGGCTTATTTCACTTAGCACACTGTCTTCAAGGCTTATTATACTGCTGTGTCAGAGTGTCTCTCCTTTTCAAGAGAGAATGCTACTCCACTGAATATACATACTGTATTTGTTCGTTCATTTATCCTCCTGCAGACCCTGGGTTGCTTTCCCCTCTTGGGCTGTTGACATTCACAGCTGTGCAGTGCTAGAATTATAGGCCAGGGCCATCGTGTCTTAGTTGAATTTGACCGTATCTTTTTGGAGTGCTGGGGATTGAATTTAGGGCTTTGTGCATGCTAGGAAAATGCTCTACCACTGGGCTTCAGCCAAGTCCTAATTTTTGCACATTGTTAAATAAGGATCCAGCTTCATTCTTTCGCACATGTATGTTCTTGCCAGCATTATTTGTTGAAGAGGCTGCCTTTTCCTTACACAATGTTCAGCTCAAGGGTCTACTTATTGTAAAGAACTATTTAAAATTCCATTAACACGTGAATGAAGACACATGTGGGTTGTAGATAATGATTCAGTCATGAAAAAAATGAGGCCCTGATAGCTTCAACCTAGATCAGCCTTAAAACATGATGCTCAGGGGCTGGAGAGATGGCTCAGTGGTTAAGAGCCCTGACTGCTCTTTTAGATGACTCAGGTTCAATTCCCAGCACCCACATGGCAGCTCACAACTGTGTATAACTCCAGTTCCAGGGGAATCTGACACCTTCATACCAATGCATGTTAAATAAATTATTAAAAAACACCGTGATGCTCAGGTGGCTGGAGAGATGGTTCAGTCATTAAGAGCACTGGCTGCTCTTGCAGAGGACCCAGGTTCAGTTCCTAGCATGCACATGGTGGTTCTCAACCATCAGTAACTCCAATCCCAGGGAATCTGTCACGTCTTGTGTATACATGGTGCACAAACATATATGCAGCAAAACACCCATCCATGTAAAATATTTTACAAGAAATCATGATGCTCAGGATCCAGACACAGAAGCTAAATGTGGTGACTCTACATCTTTGAACAATATGAACAGGACAGGCCACTAAAGCAGATTGGCCTGGGAGGGTTAAGTTCTGACAGAGACAGAGATTCTGTTTAGGGGACATGTATTTTACAACAGATGGAGGGCTGGTATTCAGTGTTATTTTGATGTCTACTTTGAAACAGTTAATGCCATGGTATGTAAATTTTCATTCAATAAGAAGATAGTCATAGTGTCTAAAAATACATCTATCTTACTTGTTGTAGTCTGACCGCACACCGTGTTCGCCGTGGAGTTGCATGCCTGGAGGACAGGGGTTCCCTGGGGACACCTGGAAAGAGATACCCTCAGTTCTTCCTGCCAGTCAGTGGCAGAGGATGCCCAGAAAGGCTTGATGCCAGCTCCAAACCAAATCAGGCAGCATCGTGATCCAAGATCTGCAACAGGGCCCTGGCCACACAGCTCTTACCAGCTCTACTGGAGTCTCAGACACTATTGTGTGGTTCTCACTAAATATACAAAATTTACTACATTTCCCTCCTACATTGATGTCCATAGCCTCTTTGGTGGCCTCCTCTTTTGGTGGAGTAAGAAAAAGGAGGCCTGTCCTGCTGTTATCAGGGACTCAGATCTCATAGTCCCGGGAGCAACAATACTCCCCAGGCCTGCGGCTTGTGCTGACACCCCCTAGTGGTTTGAATATGCAACAACTCCATCTGACACCTGACAGAATTTTCCCAAAACCTTGCCCTGAAGTCTTTTCCCATACAGTTTAACCCAGATCTACCTTCCTGGGAATGAACGAGGCTTTCTCCAGTCCTCCCAAATCCCAGTACACTGAAGAAACCTCCTGGAAGACATCACTCAGAAAAACTGGGTCTCTGTCAGGGATATCTACTTTCTCTCAAGGGGCACTAGACTTGGAGATGTCTAGCAATAAGACCTGCACCATCCAGGCCACAGAGTCCCCACCCCATAGTACCCCTGACAAAGAATGACACAGATTGTCCCCTTCTCTGGATATTAGAGGCCACTCAAACAATGTATAAAGCCACCACCGACCCATGCCACAATGTTCTTACTTGGTACACCTGCGGCAGACTTCAGAGGATTCTGGTTCAAAATAGAAATGGCCCGCTTGGCACTGGCATTTCCGGTTAATGGTGGCAGAGCATTCAGCCACCATTTCCTGGCCTGCAATCCAGGGAAGAGCAGGGTTAGGTCAAGATGAGCATCCTCAAATACGCATAGAGACCCCACCATCATTTGAGAGGAACAGCATGTCCCAGTACAAGCTTTACCAGCCATCACAGATGTACTGAACACAACAGGACTAACTACTATGAACATTCGATCACCCTCAGGACTCCAGAGTGGTACCCAGACCTGAGGTAGGTGATGGCTTGGGAGATTCATTGGTCAGCATCCCATACAACAGCATCAAACTACCCTGAGGCCTCCATCACAGGTGGGCCTGACCTGTATGTTCACTGCTGCCCCACAAAGTTCCCTTCCCTGAGGCCACGATCTGTAGTGGGTAGCCATGGCTATCCACTACAACAATCTCCAGACATCTCTGACTTGCCTTATTTAATTACCTCACTCTTTGCTGAAGAACTAGTGACCATGTGTCTGGATCCCTGGTGGGACCTTGCACTTCTCTCAATTGAGACTGGCTCAGTGGCTTATGAGAAAAAATGGTTTTCCCACTTGAGGTGTTCCTGTGTCTGTAGTTCAGTGCACCACAAACCTTCAGCCGAATGTCAACCCCTCACTGTTAGGGATCTCCAGTTTGGAGCCCCACTCCAAACCCCACCCTTAGCACGCTAAGCAGCATCTCCTCCCCTGGAGCTCCTCAAGACCACCTACAGGGTATTTAAGGTCCGGCTCACAGACTTGCCTCAAGGTTTCCCCCCTTTCTTGAGACCACCTGGGAATGCTTTGCTCAGATGAAAACCTGGACTTTAATTCAGACTGATTGGATTTATTGCACCAGTGGAGAAACCCAATATCGGAGTACATAAACCTTTCACTCACAGTGCTCTGAAACTAGACCATGTCCATTCTCAGAGTACAGCAGTGGGCATAGGCAAGGAGGACTCCCAGCCCGGCTCTCTGCAGATGTCTTGCAGCATCAGGGGATCTGTGATTGTGGAATATGGTTCTGTCTTTTGTTTCTTTGTTTGAGATAATATTTCTCTAAGTAGTCCTGGCTGGCCTAGAACTCGACAGATCAGGCTGGCCACACTGAAGTGACATTTCTATCTATCTCTGCCTCCTGAGCTCTGGGATCAGAGAGATGTGTGCCACTATGCTCAGCCTGCTCCCATCTTTATATTTAGGAGAAGCATGTGACAGCGCCGAGGCACATGATACAGAGGTATTTGCCATTTAGTTTAACAATATCAGTGACACAGGACTGTATACACATACATACATGCATACATGTGCACACCCGAAACAATTTTTTCCCCGTATTGTCAGGGAACAAACCCAGGTCTTTTGCATACTAGGCAAACACTCTCTCACTGAGCTGCTACCCCGGCTCCAGCAATTGCTTCAAGTTTGTTTTTTGTTTGTTGAGACAGAGTCTCACTATGTAGCTCTGGCTGTCTTCAAACTCATTATGTAGGCCAGGCTAGCCTTGAACTCACAGAGATCTGCCTTCAGAGTGCTAGGATTAAAAGCATATGTCATCACGCCCTGCCTGCTTCAAGTTTTTGGAAAACTGATTTTATTACATACATTTCCGGATCCTCTCAGTGACTCCTGCAGCCATGTGCCTCTTCTCTCAGAGGCCTCCCCGGATCCCCATGCCCACTGCTCTGCTCTAGAAGCTCTTGTTTGGGAACTTGAACACGTGGCTGCCTATCCTTGGAGGGGCGATTTTTCTCATTAACTGCATGTGTTTTACTAGGTTCCGCATTCAATTGACAATTAGAAGAAAAATATCTAAACAAGGGGGAAGGCTGTCTTTGTGATTGTGATTTTCTGAGACAGTTCTTACTCTGAGTCCTTCTCACTCCTAAGGAATAATTTTTGCTTTGGTTTGGTTTTGAGGCAGGGTCTCACTGTGTAGCTTTTGCTGCCCCGGAATTCACTATGTAAACAGGCTGGCCTTGAACTCATGAGCGTAACCATGCCCAGCTATAAGAAACAAATTTTAGTGGGACTCTCTAAATGCATCCTGGCATCCATCAGCCATGGCTACTCCATCCCTGTACTGGACTAACACTAACGTGTTTCTGATTCTATTGGCAGTTTTCAAAGACAAAAGTGCTAGTCCAGTCTCTGCTCAGTCACATACTCACGTTCATCACAGCTGGAGCATGGTATACAAGACTCTAGGCCATTACTAGCCCTTGTGAACGTTCCTGGTTGACACTTCCCACACTGTCCTAGGGTGTGGGAGATGTTGCAAGGCCTCTGGACAAACTCACCTGTGGATAAGGGCAGACAGGGATCAGCTTGCTCCAGGCACACAGGGGGAAGGGGCTAGGTTGCTCTAGGTGGGCTTATGTCTTAAGCACAAATTCTAAGTAATCTGGGCTGCCACAGACTGCTGGAGGACTTGTAAGGGCCGCTGGATCCCTGAGCTGCACTCCTTCCTGTGGCTCTCTGGCCCTCGGGGGTCGAGGAAGCCAGAGAACCAGTGGTGAATAGAATGGGCTCCTCCGACTCGCTACAGGGCTCAGCTTCTAAGTCATAAGTAACTGACTCCTGCCTTTCAAGCCCCACATCCTTTCCTTTGAGTGGCAGTCCCAGTGTTCTGAGAAGCACTTGGGACCCAGGTGAAACCTCATTGACTGCCTCACAAACATGTCACCGAACAAGAACTTTCTTCCTCAGGCATCTTTCTGTTGTTATTGGTAGTGTTGATACAGTATGGCTCAAATTGGCCAGGAATTCATAGCAATCCTCTTGCCTTGGCCTCCTGAGTGCTGTGATTATAGGTTTAAGCTTAGCTTCTTTCTTTCTTTCTACCTTTTTTTTAGACAAAGCCTCTGTCAGTAGTCCTGGCTGGCCTGGAACTCACGGCAATCCCATCGCCTCAGTTTCTCAATGCTGGGACTACAGGTGTGAACCACCATGCTCAGTGTCTTATGCCTTTCCTAAAGGCAGGACAGTTCTTCATCCTAGCAGGTTCTCTTGGAACCATTTTGTTCCTCTTGGTTCAGGCTCTCCGATGCCGACTTGGAAGTGTTCAGGTGGCACTGGGAATTTCCTTTCCTATTAATTGTAAAGGAAACTATAAACTACTAACTATGGGGAAAAGGACCAAGTCCAGCAAACATGTTACTCTCATGTATTCTCCAAAGGACAGCTACAGACATGAGCAGGTGGCAGACATGCATAGTCCACTGGAGAGGAGAGACTAGTAGAAGGAGACTGAGTCAAGCCTAGCAGACAGCTGACTGAGTCTCGGTGTTTGCTTCTTGTATCTATTTGGACATCAATAATTTTTCATTTATGGTAGTTGATGGTTTTGTTTGTTTTGTTTTGTTTTTCAAGACAAGGTTTCTCTGTGTAGCTCTGGCTGTCCTGGAACTCACTCTGTAACTAGGCTGGCCTCGAACTCACAGACATCCGCCTGCCTCTGCCTCCTGAGTGCTGGGATTAAAGGGATGCACCACCACCACCACCCGGCTCGATGGTTGTTGTTTTTAAGATTTATTTTTATTATTTGTGTGTCTGTCTATCTATCTGTGTACACAGTATGTGCAGGTGCCCATAGAGAGCAAAGAGGGCAACAGATCCTCTGGAGCTGGAGTCAGGTGGTTGTGAGAAGCCTGATGTGGGTATTGGGAAACACACTCCTGTCCCCTGCCAGAGCAACAAGCTCTCTTAACTGCTAAGTCATCCTTCCAGCCCTGTTTCCTTTTTGAAACTATCTTGAAATGGGAAAGTGAGTGACCATAAAGAATGTTAAAGTCAAGCTCCAAATTTTGGGATTGAGGGTGACATGAGTGGCCAGTTTGGGGTGACAGAGTACAGTGCCCTGTAGTGCCTGCCACTCTCTGCAGCATTGGCTTCAAAGCTAATTGTTTACTGGTATTAGGGGATGACCTTCTCCTGAAGGAATGTCAGGAGGTAGCAGGCTGACATTGACAGACAGGCGAGGGCTGCCATGGTGTGCCTCATGGGACCCAGCCTGAGAGACTGGACAGGCAAGGGCTGGTGTGCATCTTTACCACTCCTCTGTGTACTGTCTCCAGAGGAGCCCCTCGGCACTGCCCCAGGGCTGGGGGAAGGAGGGGGAAACTGAGGCTTACAGCCGGAAGTAGTTTCACTCTGGCCCCACATGGCTCTGTCTACACTGAACCCAAAATTGCTCAGTTTTCTCAACAGCTGGGAACTGGACTTTGCAAGGAGACTCCTCCTAGCACAGGAGCCTAAGGAACAGTAAGCTAAATGATTTATCCGGGGTGACAGAGTGGGGGATTGGTGGGTCATGGGTCCAGGACAGCTTCACTTCAGTGGGCTTGGGTGTTCCACAGGATGGGCTTGCTAAGAGAGCCTTCATTCACCGTGGGCATGGTGTGATTTCTCATATATTTGTGTTGACAGACTAGGGCCTTGGACCACCCCAAGTATCTGCAGCCCACTGTCTGTGACTACATGAGTTGTGAAGAGCCTATGACAGCTTGGTGAGCTGCCCTGCCATGACTGATGGCAGAGGGCTCCTGGCACCTGCCGTAAATACAGGCAGGCAATATTAATCCTCCCAGCTCCCCTTCCGCACTTTCCTCTCAGCTGGGTGCCACAGCTCATGCCTCGGAGAGTGGATAGGTGGGTGAGCTTCCACTAGTGAGGCCTTGGTAGTATTCACACCAACTCTCTTGAACACACACAGGGGCGCCTTTGGGGGTGTCTGTGTATCTGGGTTAGGAAGTACTTCCTAGAGTTTGAGCCAGTAGATAGTGGCTGAGGTGAACTCCCTGACCCACACCTTCCTCATCCTGTCCAGCCTCTGGTGTGGGGCCACCCATGTCTATGTTCTGGCACTGGGTCCCATTGCAGAACTCACCTGCTCTACAGTTCTTGCAGCAGTGGTCCCCAGACCAGTACTCATCAGGGCCGCAGTTGGAGAGGTTCTCGCTCTGTCTGGAGAGTCGTGCTGACATAGCAATTAGCGGGAGCTGGAGAAGGACAAGGGGCAGCTTATATTTATTGGTAAATGCAGAGCATGGTCGGATGCTGGTGGAAAAGGAAGTACCAAAAAAAGGAGCCTCCTTGTGGGGGAGCATATGGACAGCAGGGCAGGGACTCTCAAGCTGTGCTGTAGAACACTGGAGTCTGCAGTTTTCTGGAGAAGGCTGCACAATAGATCACGGTGAAGTTGGGTGGCTCTCTGCTGGCTGTACAGCAGTATTTCCCTGGTTCTCTTCTAGCAGTCATCAGGGAATGTTCTAGTGCAGCTTGTGACCTACTAGGACCCTGTCAATCAAACATGAGGCTTTCATGGCTGCTTCCCATAGTTGGGCTGCAGAGGGAGGTGCCAGTTGGAACAACTTGCAAAGGGGTAAAAGATGCAGAGCTCTGCTTTGTGGTCTTGTTTTTTCCCCCTATATGGCCCTGGCTGTCCTGGTACCCACTATGTAGACCAGGCTAACCTCCAATTCACAGAGATCCACCTGCCTCTGCCTCCAGAGTGCTAGGACTGAAGGTGTAGGCCATCACTGTCCTTTTTTTTTTTTTTTAATTCACCTTCACATATTATTTCTCCAAGTATCCAAAAGTTTTAAATGTTTTTCTTGGGCTGGAGAGAAATAGCAGTCAAAAGCATATGCTGGGGCTGGAGAGATGGCTCAGAGGTTAAGAGCACTAGCTGTTCTTCCAGAGGTCCTGAGTTCAATTCCCAGCAACCACATGGTGGCTCACAGCCATCTGTAATGAGATCTGGTGCCCTCTTCTGGCCTGCAGGTATATGTGCAGACAGAACACTGTATACATAGTAAATAAATATTTTTTAAAAAAAGCATATGCTGAAAAAAAAAAAGCATATACTGGCTGGGCATATAGATACCTTCAATCCTGGCATTTTGGAGGCAGAGGCAGGCTAGCCTCTGTGATTTCCAAAATAGTCAGGGTTCTATGTAGAGAGACCCTGTCTTAAAAGAAAAAGAAAAAAAAAAGAGGCTTGATGTGGTGGTCATTGGTAGGAGATTGAATGGACGTCATCCATGGAGCCGTGATGTCACACAGGCCTATAAATCCAGAGGCTGTAAATTAATAGGTGACTCACACTGGAAAAACTATTTACCCTTGTCATGTCTCAATTTTCTCATCTGCAGAATGAGGACAGTAACATGCTTACTTAGGGTTGTGAGATTAAATGACACATGTAGAACAGTTGGTATGTTCCCAGCGCGTCCTCTCTCCTCCCTGCTTCCCGCTCTAAGTGACCTGCCTTGATCTATAGCCTAAACGGCAGGGGCTCAAACTAAGAACACAGATCCCTCGAACTCTCTACCAAAGAAAGCACCAAGCCGAGGCGCCTCTTCTTCCTGTTTGCATTTGCATGGCACACTCTTGAAATTCTCCACAGCATCAGCCCTCAGGACCCATCTTACACATTCGTGGGAGCTGTCCTCTCACACCCTGACTCACTCTGCTCTCTTGCACTGCTAGATCCTCCTCACAATCATCATCTTCCTCTGGTTCAGAGCTCCCGCCCTCAATGTTTCTTCAATAAGCAAGAAAACCTCCTTGGTGGCAGGATTTCCTGGTTCATAGGTTAGGTTCATATCATTTTTTCCTTCTGGTAGTCTTGGCCCATTGACTATTTGTTAGGAATTCTGCCATTGACTCAGGTCAGGCAGGAGTCTTTTCAGGGTCCCCAGCTTGTCACCTTGGTGTCATTTTTACTGTCACTGTCTATCTATGGAATCTGACAGCTTTTCATAAATGCCCTGAAGGCAATACTCACTATTTTCTCCCTGCCTTACAAGGACTGAATGCTTGCCTGCTACATCTGTACTTTCTTATGGGAAAACCGATAACCACAGGCCAGACTGCGGATTTGTTAAGATATCTTTATTTTCAGCCAGGTGGTGGTGGTGACCCAAGTCTTTAATTCCAGCACTCAAGAGGCAGAGACAGGCAGATCTCTGTGAGTTCGAGGCCAGCCTGGTCTACAGTGAGTTCCAGGGCACCCAAGGATACACTGAGAAACCCTGCCTAGAAAAATAAATAAATAAATAAATAAATAAATAAATAAATAAATAAATAAATAAATAAATAAATCTTTATTTTCAACATCCTTTGAGGATGGTCTGCTTTTGTATTCTTTAAAGAGATGTTATCTTCAATCTTTTATCTTTATTTTGACTTTTACAAGACAGGGTCTCACTACACAGCTCTGGCTGTTCTGGAACTCACTATGTAGACCAGGCTGGCCTTGAACTCACAGAAATTTGCCAGTCTCAGTTTCCCCAGTGCTGGGGTTAAAGGTATGAGCTACCACGCCCAGCTCATCTTCAATCTTAAATTAAGCACCTTCTTTTTGTGACAGTATTTGAGTCAATCATCACTTTTTCTTTGCATTCTTTACGAACATT